>NW_009649951.1:3319259-3371057 GCF_000708025.1 Charadrius vociferus
AGTCCGGCACGGCGCCTCCGCAGCCGGTGTGGAAGCGGCAGCGGTGAATTCAACAGCCCCGGGCTCTTACTCTGGCTTAAAAGAAAGCTTCCCCACCCCCGAAGCCACCGTTTGTTTGTCTGATGTGCAATGGCAAGAGTACTGAGGTGCTGCCGTGTGCAACTTCTGGAGAAACGAATGAATGGAGGGGTTTTATAGCAATGTATGTCTTGAAGGAACTTTCAGAGATCATCTAATCTCTTGCCCTACCTTGCAGCAGGATTAAGTATACCCGAGCTGTTCCTGGGAAGGAGGGCTTTATGAATAATTATGGTTGTACCCTCAGAAGTTCCCCCAGAGTATCTGCCTGTGATCTCCTTTCACAGGTACACTTCCCTCATTTTCCCGGTTGGTCCTTCATTGCTTATGTTTAGCTACATTTCATGAAAATAACAAAATGTTGGTAATGTGATGTCTTGTTGTAGAAATCTACGTTAATTCCAAACAAGTGGATTACACCTGAGGGATATGGGAGAGAGGAAGGTGACATGTAATGCTGTGGTTGCTTTCTTACTTGCTTCCTGGTCACCAAAACCAGTATCTTCTAGTGGGACATGGTCCAGTAAAATCCATGAAGGCCTGGGCAGACACAGTCATATCTGTGAACAGAGAGTAGCATCCAGGTTAGGGTTAGTAGCGGTTTGTTGCTTCAAGCACACCTGGCAACTGGCACTGGATTTCCGCTGTGGGTAGAATCCAGACTTCTTACAAAAACTTGTTGCATAGGAGAGCTACGGGGAGAGGGAGCTGTCAAGAAGAATCCTGTTTAGATACACTGAGCAATGAATGGTTTGGGGATATCTTAAGTGTCTTGTGGGAGAAGTTTAGAAAACTCTTTATAATGATAATGTAGTTAGTTTCCTCTTCTCGATATGCAGATGTGCAGTATCAGGCAAATTTTGGTGGAGGCAGAAGGAGGGCCCTGTGCTCTGCTCATTTGCTAGTTGAACATAAATTATATATTGCTAAAACCTAGTAGCATAAAGTATTTTTGAAGAGCATTATAAACAATAGAAAGTTTGAAGTAAATAGTGCAAATCTGTATTTCTAATCACTTTGATAATGTAACTCGATGTACACAAATTGTAGTTAAGTATCTGATTTCCCCTTTAGATTCATACATGTGCATTTCTACTTGTTCCTTGATGAACCCATTCCAATCATTTTGAAGTCAGCAACCAGAAAATATTTTTAAATTTCTTTTAAGTCTTATGCATATTATGTTGCCATTCTTGTATATTTGTCGTAGATCAGATCAGATAGTTTTCTGCGAGGAAGCATGCAAAAAAGAACATGAAAGTAGTTCCTGTATTTGAAAACAGAACCCAGTCAGTATTCTGCAGTAATCTCTCCAGCTCTATCCTCTCTACCATCCTTCTAACAACAGGAGATGCATGTCTTCAGGATTTATTTCAGGTTATTAATAAAATAAAACAGAAAGTAAAGCTGTAATCTATAAGCAGAGATTCTTTTCTGAAAGTGCTGCAGTATAGACATCTACGTGCTTTATCATGTTCCTAAACCGTCAATAAATGTAGAGAGACATTTTTAAGAATGTGTATGTTACATAAAGAAGGGGGAAAACAGATTTTAATAAGTAAAAGAGGTGATAACCTAGTCAATTATGTAGCTTTTCCAAAGTAGGATTTATCTAAAATAATTAACCTTTTTTTAAGTTTTGTGAAGTTCCTCTGAATTTGGATGAGAACTAAAATAGGCTTTATTGAGATTCTTCAGCTGGTTTAAAAGTCAACTGATAAAATTATTCAGGGATGGTTAATCCATTTCAAGTTCATATTTCATATGAAAACTTTGTGCAAAGACAAGCCATTTGAAAATATAAATATATATGGGCAATGTTAATGTGCTTTTCTAATGTCTTCACAATTGAAATACAAAGTTTTTACAGACCAACTAATTCCTTTGGTGGAATTACATTTCATCTGCTGTGATTTCCTTAGTTTCACTTGGATGTGAGATGATCTTTGTTTCTTGTCTTAAGTCGTCACCTAACATTTGTAGGTCTTGTTAATCAGAATCGTGAAACTGTTTAAGTTGGAAGGGACTTGTTGAGGGCATCTTTTTCACCCCGTTCTACAGCAGGTTGCCCAGGACAGCGTCCAGTCAGGTTTAGAGTATTTCCATGGCTGGAGACTGCAGCTCCTCAGGGCAGCCTGTGCCAGTGTGTGAAGCCCGTCACAGTAAAAATGTTTCAGCTGATATTAAGATTTTTGTTATGTGCTCTATTCCTCTATTCTGCCAGGTAGGGTTATCTCTTTTGGAGACTACCTTAGCAGGCATTTTGGATAGAAGTGTTAGGTAAATGCCTTTAGAATAGACATTAGTGAGAGGGTGTTAGATTTTAAACCAGCAACTGGATAAAAGTGCTTAAGCTGTTTTGCTTTTTTTTTTTTTTTCTTCCAAGTATTACATTCACAGAGACATAAACTGCACTTCCAAACCAGACTTCCCAACTGAGATCTAGTTTAATAGTTTAACGGTGTACCACAACTAAAGGATTAGCCTGAAGTCTTTTTTTAGTATTAGCATTTTGTATAATTTTTTTCCAAAGGAAAAAAACCCCACATTTATCAGACGATTGAGGTTGAAAGTTTTAACTTGTTCTATGGAACACTAAACAAAGTTATAGAAATAGAGATGTGCATATACAACAGTTATCTAGCATGTGAATAAAACATGTCAAGGTTCTTTTCTACTTTTCCACACCTCCTTGGACTGTTGTATTCAGTGTCTTATAAACTGCACTTCTGAAACCAAGTCTCTCCTCTGGGAACTGGAGCCTATTGATGACATGGCATCCATTGGCTAAATATATAGAAGCCTTCTCTGGCTAATGAAGCTCCTGAGTCTTAGTGGAGGTATTGTGCATGATAGCTTTGCTCTAACCACTGGTATTCCTGGCATCTACTTTTGGCTGTTTTCTCTTTTCTGCAACAGGATCCTGGAGTAGCTGATCATTTTTCTCATCATCTGGGATGGTGGCCTTTATGTTCAAACCTAGATTCTTTTTCTTCTTCACTTCCCTTTTGTCTTTTAAGGTAACACTTTCAGCAAATAAAGGTGCCTAGAGAGTCAAATATGGTATTTTGAAGATTTCCTTTTTTTTCCTCTCCATTCTTTTCTAAAGCTAAGATTCTGCTGGTAAGTCTTGACTTCTGCAGCTTAGGTTTGCAGTGTTTGGTATTTTCTTTACTACTCCTAAAACATTGTGGGAGCTCGAATCTTAATAAGCAAGATCTTGGAGGAGGGCCTGTTAAAAGCACAACAATTTTATTGCCGTCGCTCTGCAAAAACTCATGCTGTCTTGTAATCCTGTGCTGGAATTTGCAAAAAATGAGAAATCCAAATTAAGAAAATAGTCCAAAGCTCCCGAATTGTCTACTGAGGAGACTTATATAAAGCTGAGAAAGTAAAAAATAAATCTAAAGCATGTTTTCCTCCGTATTATGCTATTTTGGGAAAGTTATTGTTGTCTGCAGTACAACATTGTATTATTATTTTGATAATCACTTAATAAATGACTTAATTTCAGTGCTCCTTTTCTCCTAATTTTACTTGAGAGTTACTTGAGCAGTTGAGTAATTGTCTTGAAAATAACTGCAAAGGAAACATGGATTTTTTTTTTTCTTTCTAATTTTTGTTTCCTTGGGGACCTTGTTGTTCCATTTCTGTGAGTGGCTTGACATTGTTGGGGTGCAGTGGAAAGGCAAAGGTCAAACAGTAAGTTACGACATATCTGGTCTCTGTTACTTGCTCTAACTGCTGCATTCTGTTTTAGGGTTTTATGCTGCTGCCTAACACCTTAATATCTCAAGACCCTTCCATGGAAAATCTTCAACGCCTATGTTCTTATTGCTCTCTGGTGTTCTTTGCTCTGGTTGATATTTAAAAGATCTGATGTATGTTTTACCCCCGTCTCATTTTCTCCTGTGATTCTTATATTTTGGGGGTGGGTGGATGTGCTGTTTTTGCAAGCACGTTGCTCCTGGTAAAGGAAATCAGAGTTGTTTGTTTCTGTTTTTTTTTTTTTTTTTGTAAGGGGAATGATTTGCTGTTTCTCTGGAAGCTCATTCTGTTAGTGGAGTTTCTGGGCAAGAGTATTTTTCTTTAGCTTTCACGTGCTTTCTCTTTAATCTTGTGTATTTCTTTAAACCATCTGGTGACTCTATATTTTTACAATTGATTTATTAGCATATTCCGTCATTGGTTTCTTGCAGTCCTTTTTCTTTGTGGAAGATATTTCATTTGGTGCAAAACAACGTGCATTCCCAAAGCAGAAGGTATGTATTTGGTGTCCTACTGCTGAGCTACAGATGCTTTCATGCCTCCTGTTCTGTAACTAAAAAGTTAGGAAAGGTTCTTTAAAGTATCCTATGGTGGGAACCTTCATCAAATTCTCACTTTGGAAGACAGTGGGATTTGAGACTGTTTTCCACATCCAGTTGAGTGTCTTATGTTGCTGGAAATCGAAGAGTTGGAAGAAGCAAGCATGTCTTCTGTTTTCACTTACGCTGTTGGTGATACTCACAAAAGGACTTCAGTTCAGTTAGGTTCATTTCATATTTTCCAGCCTAGGATCACTTTCTGTATTTGTCAAAAGCATTGTTTTGGGTTCAGATAAGTGTCTTAAACTAGCAATGGACAAATTGTTAAAACTCCAGTGGTCTTCATTTTATTCATTGCAGCTTTGGTTTCAAATGTAACATGGCATCTCTTGCTGCTAAAATGAGATGTTATTTTGCTAATTGAGGACTTCCTTTCTAACTTTGTGGTTCTGCAAAAACGTATTTTTTTTGGTTGTTTTTTTTTTTTTCTGCAGTTATATATACTGTTTTTAGGGAGCTCTTGTTAGTGCTATCTTCTCTAGCTCATGTCCTTTTCCTGTCAGTGATGGTTATAATGCCTACTCCTTTGCTCTGTTAGGAATTTATAGGTGTATATAGCTGTGACTTAGGAACAGGTCTGTCAGGAGTACAGCATTGCATGGTACTCTGCGCAGTTTGTACACTTGATTCAGAAGGTACAGTCTGTCAGCCTCCAGTGGTCTGCAGACCGTAATGTTTAGTCACAGAATCACAGAATGGTCAGGGTTGGAAGGGACCTCTGGAGATCATCTAGTCCAACCGCCCCGCCAGAGCAGGGTCGCCTACAGCAGGTTGCACAGGATGGCGTCCAGGCGGGTTTTGAATGTCTCCAGAGTGGGAGACTCCACAATCTCTCTGGGCAGCCTGTGCCAGTGCTCCACTACCCTCAAAGTAAAGAAGTTCCTCCTCATGTTAAGATGGAACTTCCTATATTCAAGTCATAGTCAAAGAAGCCATACGGCTGTTTATGATTTTCAATTTACAAATGCAGTTTATAGATTAAAAAATAGAAAATTCTCCATTAGTCAGACATTTAGGAACTGATCTGTAATATGGCTGTAAGCGGTCTGCTGCAGCAGATTTGCCAGTAGAATTTCCACAGTTTCTGTCAGAAGGTGATAAATACAAATGTGAAAGAAACACATCTTTCTGTAGTTGCTGTTACTGTTGCTTCTCTACATTGTCAAGGATTAGAGGGAGGTCAGTAAGAATGGACTAGGTGTATCCCTAAGCGTTTTTGGCTAGAAGAGGAATAAGGTGGGTGGGCTGTTACTTTGTGGAAAGTGGAGTGATAGGGGCTTCAACTGCTGCTCGCTTTGTTTCATGTTTTGTTTTCTGGTCACTTTGAAAAGCTGTGCATAGATGTGTTCTGGTCTTCATGTCTTATTTTATACTGTATTTGCAGAAAAAGAACAGTACTTTGTGGATAGCTGGACTGTCTTGTTTTGATCACTTTGTGGTTCAGGGAGGCTCAGGGAGGGATGTAAAATATTCTATTTGGTATCACTAGCATTGATAACAGATAGGATTGCTATAATAGACTCTTACGAAAAATATTTCATTAGCTGGAAAAACATGCATTCTTTCATTATGGACCAATTTAATATCCAGGACACCCATTGAAAATCTAATGTAGCCCTGATAACATTGATTTATAAGTTATTTTAACTTCCCTCCCACTTTATTTACAATTAAATATGAAAAATATGTTAAATAACAAAAAAACCATTGCATTGTCTCATAATACGTAAATATTTGACATGCATATTGATAGTACATATTAGAAATATTGATAGTACATATTAGAAATATTTTAAAATCAATAGCTGAGAATTGAAACTAATGTTAAATTAAAAAAGCCACAGTTCTTCCATAGTGATGTGTTTTTATGTCAACTTGGTTCTTAGTCTTCTGATTTTGTGACCAAAATTTAAATGTTTGTAAACTACCAATATGAGAATTTGAGTATGTTAGTATTTCTTCTGGATTAATCGTTGATATCCATACTGTCCTTTCAAAATGGGGCAAAGTGTTTAATGCTCCCATTCATTAAATGCTAATTTCTTTTATTAGTGATTAAGCCAAGACCACATATTTATTGGTGCCAAGGGATGCCAGCTGTTTAGTGCTTTGGGTGGTTTTTTTGTTATTTTATACTCTTATATTTTGCCATAAGGAGTCTAAATCACAAGAGTGATTAGTACAGGTGTTGTTAATAAAGGCCTTGTTCTTTATGTATTATAGACAGAAGTAGTGTTGTTGAATAGCTAAGTTTGTTTATTTACTTTTGCTTTTTTTACTTTTGATAAATTTTAGCTAAGTAGAATGAATTTTTGCATAACTGTTCTTTCCTTCTAAAAAATACTTGTTTGGAATATTAGAGTAAAACTGAAAAGGAACTAAAAGTGAGATTAAAAAAAAAAAAACCAACCCCAAAACCCAAACAAACCAACCAACCCAAACCCCCCCCCCCCCCAAACAGTAGTTTTACACTTAATAAAGTAGTTATGTAGTCACAGTACATCTGTGTGCAAATATTTCAAATTTCCCCCAGCATGTGAGTGGGAATCTAAAATTTGGTATAGAGATCATAGAGACGTTGAGCGGTTTGTGTTGGAAGGGACCTTTAGAGATCATCTAGTCCAACATCCCTGCCATGGGCAGAGATGTCTTTCAGTAGATGAGGTTGCTTAAAGCCCTGTCCAACCTGACTTTGAGCACTTCTGATGCTGGGGCATCCACAAGCCTGTTCCGTTTCCCCACCACCCTTGTTGCAAGAAATGTCTTTCTCGTGTCCGATCTAAATCTACCCTTTTTCAGTTTAAAACTGTTGTCCGTTCTCCTGTCACTACAGGCCCTCCTCACTACAAGTCTCTTTGTCTTCCTGACAAGCCTCCTTTAGGTATTGAAAGGCCTCAGTAAGGTACCTTGGGAGCCTTCTCTCTCCAGGCTGAAAAACCACAACTCTCTCAGGCTTTCTTCACTGGAGAGGTGTTCCAGCCCTCTGATCATCTTCATGGCCCTACTATGCACCTGTGCTGACATGGCCATGTCTTTCTGGTGCTAGGGTCCCCAGAGCTGGATGCAGTACTCAAGTTAGGGTCTCATGAGAGCAGATTAGAGAGGCAGAATCATCTCCTGTGACCTGCTGGCCATGTTTATTTTGATGCAGCCCAGGATATAGTTAGCTTTCTGGTCTGCGAGCACACGTTGTGGGCTCGTCCACTGGTATACCCTTCTCTATATGGCATAGTCCTTCTCTGCAGGGCTCCTGTCAATCAACTCATCCCCGAGCCTGTGTTGATACCAGGAGTTGCCCCAACCTAGGTGCAGGACCCTGCCCTTGGCCTTGTTGAACTTCATTAGGTTCATATGGGCCCAGTCCTCAAGCCTGTCACTGTCTCTCTGGATGGCATCCAGTCCTTCTGGATGCATCCCGTCCCTCTGGTGTAGAAACCACACCACATAGCTTGGTGTCATCTGCAAACTTGCTGAGGGTGCACTTCTTCAACCGCAGTATGTCATTTATGAAGGTATTAAAACAGTGTTGGTCACAGTAGGGACCCTGGAGGGGCACCACTTGTTACTGGTTTTCATTTGGACATTGAGCCGTTAACTGTAACTCTCCATACAGGGCTATTCAGCCAATTCCTTATCTATCTAACAGTCCATCCATAAAATCTGTATTTCTCTGATGAAGTGGCAAGAATGTTGTGGGGAACTGCATCAAAGACTTGACAGAAGTCTAGGTAGATAACGTCCTTAGCTCTTCACTGGTCCACTGATGCAGTGACTCCATTGTATAAGGCCATTAGTCTGCACTTGCTGAAGCCATGTTGTCTGTCTCAAATCATCTCCTTGTAATCCATATGCCTTGACATAACTTCCAGGAGGATCTGTTCCATGATTTTACTGGGTAGCCCGGTGATGCTGGCTGGTCAGTAGTTCCCAGGGTCCTCCTTTTTACCCTTTATAAAAAAGGATGCGATGCTCCCTTTCTTCCAGTCACTGGGGGCTTCATCTCACTGCCATGAGATAGGCATGAGTGAAAAGGTATCTTTTATGGGAAGAAGAGATTGGTGTTTCTCAATAAAGAAAGTTGTGTTTTATGTGAAGAGAAATAGGCTCTTGCTTGCAATTTTCCCAGTTGCATTGAGGATGCTTCTAGAACACACTGAGATGTCTATGTTTACCATGTAGTTACAGATTCTGCCTGGAGGAGAATGACTGTAGCAAGTCCGGTTTTTCTGTCAAACTACGTTTTGATTCAGGAGGAGGTGTGCTGTTCTAAGAGAACGACTTCAGATAATCTTGTTCTTTGTTACTACTAAGTGTGCACTGTTTGAACTATTTCAGGTACTATTTATCTCATGACTTGGAAGATATGCAATATTCTCCTATTTGTCCGCAGTTTCACAGGATTTGAAAAGTACTACAGAATCATTTCAGGCAGAGTTGACGTGATGGACCCAAATTCTACTTGATTAGTCATGGTAATTCAGAGTGAATTCAGAGTGAATATACCCAAATGTATGCGTATGGTTATATTATCTGTAAAATAAAACTACTTGTGCATTCCTGTATTCTCAAATGCATCGAAAATCACAAATGCATTATGATTCTATTAATCCAGAGCATTATATTTAAACAAAAATTAACTCTGAGGCCTATGCTGAAACTTTTAGATTATCCTCTGCTCTCAAATAAGTGATTGGAGTCTTAAAATAACTCTGAGAATTGTAGCACTTTCAGAAAGCAGTTATGTGCCTTAGAAAATTCATGTCCTATTTCTTTCTGTGCATCTTCCATCCAAATTACTTCGATGACTATGGTTAGTTTTAATTGCAGGAGTTTAGATATTTATAGCTTGAAATGAAAGCCCAAAGATGAGTTATCCTACCCTTGACCTATAAAAGGATTAAAGCAAGCCCTTAGCTCTGGAACTGAACTCTTTGCTTTCTTACATCCTCCCCTCCTTGAAAACAATTCTTACATCAACCAAGTGTGTAGTTTTCAATGTTGAGTACTTGGAAGAAAGCAATTGTCAGTGTAACGGCTGTACCAGTGAATGAAGGCATGCGAGTATCCTGACTGCGTTCACCAGAGAACAAAGGAAGTAATTTACTTTTAGCTGTCCAGTGAAGGTGGCACTGTGTGTGTCATAGGTCCATTTCTATCTCATAACTTCTTTTTACTGTTTAATGCATGTTTATTTCTGTCCTGTCCTCCTGTAATGGTACTGATCTGACTTCTGTGATGTTAATTCATTGACTATGTCATGACAGGCCAGGAAATATCTTGTATTTCTTGTCTGTCGATGCCACAATGAGACAATTATTTATGGCAATGAAGAACGTGTAATAAAATTATTCAGTTAAGTGCATTGCTGTCTTTTTGTCACACTGATGGACTGATCTGAGAGTCCGTTTATGAAATCATGTGTAATGACAGTATCTTTTAGTATGTCATGTAGTATTTTGTCTTAGACCACTATTACTGCATCAACATTGTAACACGATAACATTATATTATTTTGATGGTGCCTGTTTGCTTTCAATGGAGTTCAGAGTAAGGATGCAATCTCTTGGGGGGAGGATTATGTGCATCTATTTATCTACACATAGTTTTTTATATTCTACGTATATGTGTGAGTAAAGCAGTATACCGTCTTTTTCTGGTTTTGATTCAAAGGTATCTTTGTTGCCAAAGCTACGAACAAGATAACAGGAAATTCTATAAATCGTCAAAATTATGGCTGGAAAATACCTAAAACTATTTTTCTGGTATCATAAAATTACATGTTGGTTGCATACCCCTTATACTGCAACATTAAGGAATTGGGGAGGAAGAGGGAAAAATACAGTTGTTTGCTCATGACATCTGTTTTGAAGCTGTCAATCTGGTTGGGTCACAGACAGCCTTTTTACAGATCTCTACCTGGCAATTAGACGTAACAATGCATACTGTATGTGAGTGACTTCTGTGAACTTGAAAATAACCTAATGTTATCTTTAAAACCTGGTGTGTATAAGGCACTAAGTTTTCTTGTGAGGTACTGATCAGTCTTCTAGTGACTTTTTAGGTTGTTGAAAGGGATAGCACCTCAAAGATAGGTTCTGTAAAGTCTAAGAGTGTTCTGTACTGTGCGACTCAGCAGGACCAGGTGGGTTGTAGAGAGGATACCTCTTATTTAGGAATATAATACGTGCCTGGAAATCATAAAGAAACACTGGCACAGCAGGATCAAGAGTCTGTACTTGCAGCATACAACAGTGTAGGTTTAAAATTCTTATGAGACATCAAGAAGCAAGTCTGTCGCTTGCATGTAAGGTGTATGTGTCAGCTTCATTGAAGGCTTGAGCTCTTTAGTCAGAAGTATGCTAGATGTTAGGGGAGTCCAAACCAATCCGTATTAACAATTTTCTTGCAGATGTTTTAATGCTTAAACCAGCTCTTTTATTTCATGCTTTTTTTTTCCTCCATTCCATATCGTATTATGCATTTCCATATGAATTCTTCCAGCCTGACAGTCATGCGTATTTCACTTTGTATTGAAATATTCACTTCATAATACAGAAAATTTTCATTATCTGATTATTGTAGAGTTCTTACTAAAAATAACCAGTAAACCAATAGCTCCCTCTGTCCTCACAACTGTTTCATTTTCCCTTTTGGGAGTATCTAATGAATAAAAAAAAAAAAAAGAGAGAGCTTGTGTCCTGTGCTTTTCTAGCAATTATTGGGGTGGGAGGGATGGGGAAGCGGTTGGTTAGTTGGGTTTTGTTTGGTTGGTTGTTTTTTTTTTTTTTTTTTTTACTGTCCTGGGGGTGTTCTCTTCCAGATTTCAGAAGATGGTATCTTCCAAAATAGTAAATAATAATTTGTAATGCTATAAATATTTAAGGTATGATATGAACACTACTAGTAGTTAATGTGCTTTGAAACAAATACAGTGAAACATCAAAAAGGGTACTGATTTCAAACTGTAGGTAACTGAGATGCTCGATGTATGAATTTATACTAATAGAGGAGTTTTTTCAGTTTATCCTTTTCTCAGCATGGTGCGTTACAGACACATAAACAAGAATTAAACCTACAAACCTACCTGTAAATGTAATACCCACACTGTCATGAATGTTCCTGTGAGCAAAAAAAAAAAAAAAAAGATTAAATAAGAACAAGGCCGTGTTGTTTAGCAAATCTCAATTTTCTTTTAATGTCTTGGGGATAGTTGCTTGGGGACAAAGAACTTTAGGCATAAGATTCTCTGAATGCAGTATTACTTACAAATTAAGTTGCAGGAAAGTTTCCATTACTCAGTTTAAAATAAGGAAGATGAAGTTGCAGCTTTTTCTGAACACAGGTAACGCTATTTTCGCACTCCTCTCACTGCTAATTTAAGTTTTTCGTAGAGCAACTCAGTAGCATTACTTTAAAAGAATGCCAGCTAATTCTCATTGATAAAGCAGTGTAAAAATACTCAAAACATTCTACGTTTAGGTTATTTTAAGTTTCCGTTAGACAAATGACTATGCAATACAGATACAGTTTTACATACTTCTGATATCAAATGTCCAGAGCAGTATTTGTGCTTGGATTTCTCTTCCAAATTGAAAGTTGTTTTAATTTAAATAAGAATATTTGTCTTTTCCTCCATATAAGCCAGCGAGATTCTTTGTTTTGTGACTTACATGAGCATCTAATAAATTCATGACTTTACTTGGAAGCAAATACTTTTGCTGTAGCTAGTGATGCTGTATAACCTTTGTCAGTGGCTCATGTTTGTCCTTGCTTCTGAGCTTACTGCTGTTAAAAAAAGAGTAAGAAAAATCCAGTTTGCTGTGCAAAGAACATGTTCAAGGCCTAAGGTACTCTTCATTTCTGTATGTATTTCAGTATGATGATGAACTACTATTACTTTCACTGTAGGCTGAGAGAAAATCTCACTTTTCAGGGGATATGCAGTGTGCTGTTTTTTCTTTCATAACTCTTTAGTTCTGGCGTGCAAATGATCACAGGGTGAGCATCTTTATCTGACATTAGGTGTGTTGTGGATAATCTTAGTTTTAATGAGTAATTTTCACTAACTTTCAAATGACATCTGTATTTTGCCTTGTGTATGTAAGTTCTCAGCTGTTCAAGGTACACTCTTGCTGACCTCTTGAGTTGTTAATGTACACTTGAGTAGGCTGAATGTTCCTTGGGTATGCTGAAGATTGATACATCCCAGGCCTTGACAGCTGCAGTGTGTTTCTGTGCCAACTTCAGGCAGTCTAAGCAGCCCTTTTTCGGAAGAAATTGTTTGGCTCCCAAGACCATTCAGGGAACAGCCTTACCAAGCCCACTAATTGTGCCAAGAGCTTAAAAACGCTGTTCAAACTTATTTTCATCTTAAAACTGTAATAATTTCTGGCTAATACTCATTCTGTTATACAAAATGCTTCATTACTTATAGATTTAAATTAAACAGTTTTAGCTATTAGAATGTTTCGCATGTTAGAGAGAAGAAAGTCACATTTTATGGGAACTTGCCATTCATTGACTAATGTTTTACTAATGTTTTACTGACGTTTTATTGTCATAATGACAAATTTTGTACATTTCCTTGTTAACTTTCTTTTTATATAATAAATCTCACAGATTTTTAACTGCAAATTATGTTTGTTTGGTTTTTTTTTTTTTTTTTTTTTACTCTTAATATGTATTGGAAAGTGCATTTGTGTCCTTATTCTTTTGGCAGAAGTTCACTTAGGCACGACACTGCTTTGTTTTGTGTGCATTTACAGAAATAAGAATATGTAGTGAAAGGCATTTGTAGATTTAGATTTAGATTGTATCTGCTGATACAATTACAGCATTCCTTTATATTTCTGTGTGCTCATTCATAGGTTGCAGTAGTAACTTTAAATACCTGCCATCATCAAAAAGAAACAGCATTTATTGAAATGGTGATGTTTTGCAGTTCTGGAAATTCCAGTGATTTTTCACATTTTTCCAGGCAACTTGGAAAGATTTTTGTTTGTTTGTGTTTTTCTTTTTTTGTTTCTTTTGTTTTTGTTGTTGAAATGGTCACTACCTAGCCTGTTCTGTTTGGCTGTTTCTTTGAGATGTATTTAGTGCGCGCTGTTCACATTTCTTACCGCAAGCAAGCTTTTTTATTTTTAAGTTAGGATGCCTTTTCATTCCTGCCTCATCTACCATTCTTTCAGCACAGACAGAAATGTTGCAGAACTTCGTTGTGTAAGGAGTGGCAATTTCACTGACATGAGTACAACTTGGAGTTGATTTTACTCTTCCTTGGACAACTTTGAAAGTAGTCTGTGGAATAGTTATAGGTGCTTTGACGTTAATCTGAACTGCTTATTCAATTATAAAAGATCATTTGTACCTGAGTGTCTGTGTTCTCATTAGGAAGACAATGTTTGTTGAAACTTCATATTTTATATATTATCAAAAGGTCAATTTCTGGAAGGCTTGGCAAAGTTTAAGTAGAAACTATGTTGCCAGAGACTCAATACATGTGGGATACTCCAGCAAAAATCACAGGAGGGATGTGAACATTTCCCTCTTGTTATATTGTACATATATATATATCTTTTGTACATATTTGTTCATTAGGAACAATTCAGTCTATGTTATTGTAAGTTTCCATTGTTGGGGTTTTTTTTGTAATGGAGGAATGCTATGCCTAGAAGTATGTGTCTGGAGGTTGTGCACTATTCTGTCGTCTTGTCATGCCTAGTGCTGTTCCCAAGCTGGGACCTGAGGTGTGTGGGAACCTGCAGGGTAGGACAACAGGCAGCTGCTGCTGCTTGTAGTGAGTCTTGTGATATTTGATAGTGCTTCTTGGAGTCATGCAGAAGCCCAAGTGTCTCAGCTCTTCTAATAAATAAATAAATAAGCAGAAAACCCAACAGCTACTTCTGTGGTCTCGTATACTGGACAGTAAAGGGAAAAGCTAAGGAAGTGTGATGGTAAGCAAATGCCGAACTTTAAACAGGCAAACAAAACTGAACTTAACAAAGCTTGTGAGCTTATAAATTGGGATCAGAAACTTTGATTGTTTGTTTGACTCAAGATTTTTGAGCCTTTGCATGTGGAATACTGTTGGCACTTTGTTATATTTGGACTTTTCCATGCCGTAATGACCTTAGACTAATTTGTAAGTGTTTTTAAGTAGTTTAGTGTAAGAATATAGAGTGAATTGTGTAGTAAAGATATAAAAAAATATTCAGGCACTATTATCAGTTCAGTTCTGCACTCCATATTGCTGATTCACTGAGAGGTTTGAATTGAAATTATTTTAAAATCAGTTAGACATAGTTTGTTAGATATAGTGGTTTATTCCTGTTATGGTTCAAAGATTTCTTTATACTCAAAGTGGTGTCATTTAGAGTGTAAGAACTACTGACTTACTGTCCTTCTAAATAATTGAAAAGAAATCACATTTCCATTGCTACTTTTTAGTGAGTTTTTGTTTGGCTTTGTGTTTTTCCTTTGTTGGGCTCCCAGCATAAATAAAAGATATTTTTAGGTGTTAATACTCAGAATCTGTGTTCTGTATAGATCCTAATGCTTTTTGGAAGCCTGCAGCATTTTTTCCAAACCTGAAAAACAGTTTTATTTTTCATTCTGTTTCTGCCTGAGAAGAAGCAGTAGGTCATGCCTGGTTTACAATGTGCACACATTGTGACTTTTCAGGTGACATCGTAAGGTGTTTTCAGGAGATGGCTTTTTTGAGGACGCATGAAAAAAGTGCACACTTTTTGTATAAGTCTTTCAGACTAGATACATAGAAATCCAGGATATTAGTGGCATAAGGTGATAGCATGCGATGAGAGTTTGTACTTTTTTTAAATAAAAAAGTGGATAATAATGTTGATTTCTGCTGCCTTATGTCATGTTACATACTCTTTTATTTTTTATTGTAGGTATTTGCTTATAGAATCATAGAATGGTTTATGTTGGAAGGGACCTTAAAGTTCATCTAGTTCGAGCTCCCCTGCTGTGGGCAGGGACACCTCCCACTAGACCAAGTTGCGCAAAGCCCCATCCAACCTGGCCTTGAACTCCTTTGGGGATGGGGCCTCCACAACTTCCCTGGGCAACCTATTCCACTGTCTCACCACCCTCAGAGTGAAAAATTTCTTCCTAATATCTATTCTAAGTCTCCCCTTTTCCAGTTTGAAGCCATTACCCCTTGTCCTGTCATTACATGCACTTCTAAGAAGTCCCTCTCCAGCTCTCCTGTAGGCTTCCTTTAGGTACTGGAAGGCTACAGTAAGGTCTTTCCAGAGCCTTCTCTTTTTCCAGGCTGAACAACCCCAACTCTTTCAGCCTGTCTTCATAGGAGAGGTGCCCAGCCCTCTGATCATCTTTGTGGCCCTCCTCTGGACCTGCTCCAACAGGTCCTTGTCTTTCCTATTTTGGGGGCTCCAGAGCTAGATGCAGTATTCCAGGTAGGGTCTCACCAGAGCAGAGTAGAAGGGCGGAATCACCTCCCTCGACCTGCTGGCCACACAACGCATTGCCAGCTCATGTTTTGCTCCTCATCAATCAGCACCCCGAAGTCTTCCTCCTCAGGGCTTCTCTCAATCCATTCTCCACCCAGCCTGTATTTGTGCTTGGGATTGCCCTGAACCAGATGCAGGACCTTGCACTTGGCCTTGATGTACTTTGAGGTTGGCTTGGGCCCACCTCTCCAGCCTGTCCAGGCCCCTCTGGATGGCATCCCTTCCCTCCAGTGTGTCTACCTCACTGCACAGCTTGGTATCATCAGCAAACTTGCTGAGGGTGCACTAGATCCCACTGTCTTCATCACCAACAAAGACGTTGAACAGCACTGATCCCAGTACAGACTCCTGAGGAGCACAGCTTGTAACTAGTCTCCGCTTGGACATTCAACCACTGACCACAACTCTTTTGAGTGTGACCATCCAGCCAGTTCTTTATCCACTGAGTTGTCCATATGTTGAATCCATGTCACTCCGATTTAGAGACCAGGGTATCATGTGGGACAGTGTTAAATGCTTTGCACAAGTCCAGGTAGATGACATTAGTTGCTCTTCCCTTGTCCACTGCTGCTGTAACCCCTTTGTAGAAGGCCACCAAATTTGTCAGGCATGACTTGCCTTTGGTGAAGCCATGTTGGCCACTACCAACCACCTCTTCTTTTCCTATGTGCCTCAGCAGAGTTTCCAGGAGGATCTGCTCTGTGATCTTGCTGGGCATAGAGGTGAGTGGCCTGTAGTTCCCTGGGTCTTTCTTTTTTCCCTTTTTGAAAATAGGGGTTATATTTCCCCATTTCCATTCGGCAGGAACCTTGCCAGACTGCCATGACTTCTCAAAAATGATGGATAGTGGCTTACCAACTTTGTCTGCCAGTTTGACTCCATCTGCAAGTTCCCTCAGGACCAGTGGATGTATCTCATCAGGTCCCATGGACTGTGCAACTTCAGGTTCCTCAGGTGGTCTAGTACTTGATCTTCAGTTCTTCATTTTCCCAGTCCTCACCTTTGCCTTCTGCATTATGGGTAGTGTGGTTGCAGTCTTTACCAGTGAAGACTGAGGCAAAAAAGCCGTTGAGTACCTTGGCTTTGTCTCTATTCAGGGTGACCAGGTCTTCTGTTTCCTTCTGGAGAGGGTCCACATCTTCCCTAGTCTTTCTTTTCTTGCTGACATACTTACAGAATTCAGAATTCTGTATGGTTAAAACTTTGTTTATTCAAGAGAACTGTTTGCTGTGTTTTTTTATTCACAGGACAGTGAATAAAATTGCAGGGAATTCACACTAGAATGGAGATTTTTTTGTAATTGTTTTTTGAAAATGCACTGTATAACTTCTTTGTCTCTAAAAGATGTAGCATACATTTAATGTATTTTTGTCTTTTTTTTCCTGTTTTTAAGGCTGATAAAGAATTTGTGTGGTGTCTGTGGAAACGTCTCCAAGTGTCCAGTCCAGATCTTACTCAAGCTGTCAGCTTGGTTGTGGAAAGGTGAGTTTAAAGATTTAACATGATACAAAAACCAAAACCAACCCCCCACCCATGCCCCTGCTGCTGATACCATATGATCTTTTTAATTGAGAAATATGTAGGATTTTAAAAGTGTATTCCAAAAACTCCATTGTTAAATTTTGTCACGACTACCTAGAACATGTTGCAAGTTTCCTTTTTTGGTATAACTTGAAGGATACCTCAAAATCTGTTTTCACTGAGGTTGCTGTGCTGCCGTTGAATTAAATTTTTAAATTATAAATATACTGCATATTCTGTTTTTCTATTGAAAGAGCAAGAGGAGGTAAATCACGCTTTCTGGTGTCATAAGTGGTTGGATAACAGTTACATGTATAAACTATGTTTACCTGCATTCTTAAAGAAGCAAAAGGCTAAGACATGGTAACAGAAGAGATGACTATGCAGTTTAATGATTACTCCTCTAGGAATATTAATGATGACATTTCCCTCAAGGTACTGACGTATTATCATCTGATTACTATAAAGATTAGTCAATCATCACAATATGTGATTGATTTAGAATGCTAATATTTACAAATTCAGAATTGTTGTAGGCCAAAGACAAGGAGAATGTGGTTAAGTTGGTAATGTGACTGTCAAGATTCAAACAATTCTCTTATGATCAAAAGATTTGTCTGTTCTGTCTCTCAGGGTGCCATGAGCTCCCTCTTTTAAAATGAAAAAGTGGATTCTTTAAAAAGAAAAAATGGATTTTAACTTCTTTAAATGGCTTGCCAGCGTTACTTGGGAAGCTTGTCATAGACCCAGGAGGGGTCCTCGCTCCTCTGGGTTCCTATTCAGTGCTTTGATCTTAAAAGGCATGTTTTGTTTGTTCACATCTTTCCTTTCTGAACTTGATCAGTAAACGTTCTTCCACTTCTGCAAATACAGCATTAAATTCTTTAACTATAGTGTTGTCCCATCTTCTGTATTGCATAAAGCAATGGAAATTTTGTCCAAAAATGGGGTGTGATCATGTAACTAAAGCTAATATTCTAAAGCATTCATATCCAGGGGAAGAAATTGAAGCTGTAAGCACATGCAGCTTGTTTTAAGACGGCTGTTACCTGAGAGTTCACATGTGATCACCAGTGATGATGTCAAATAATTTCTGGCTCTGTTCTGGGACACTTGCCTGCAGAGAGTATTAGCTTGGCTTTTAGGACAGTGTACTGCTTTCACATGCTTGCATGTTTTGATTTGGGGAGTAAATTTAATATATGAGGAAGACTTAGGTAGAGATTTCCAGCATCCCTCATTTATGTTGAAATGTAGATTCTTACTGACTTGTTTCATGATAAAATTTGGTTGTGTTTTCATGAGGACGGTGGTGGTAGTATCGATCTTCCTTCTTCAAACATTAAAAAAATGCAAGAACCGCTTAAAATACATAAATATACTATTTAATCTGTGTAAACATATACTATGCGTATATAAGCATATTTAAAACATAAAAAAATTGTTTTGCCTTAATCACATTTTACAGATAGCTGAACAATGTGGAAATTCTTAGCTCTTTCACATGAAGCTTAATAAGGTGGAGATAGAGGTGTTCAGGCTTATTCACATTTTTTATTTTTGTTGCATATAAAAAATAATCAGGATATTTGGACAAATTGAAGCATAGAGATGTTAGCAATCACATTTCAATAATGGTGAATTATTTGGAGTTCTTGAATTGTGTGTCTGTATGACATATAGTCTGTCATCTTTTTTTATCTTTCGTCAAATGTAGGAATATTTTTATGCTTGGTAGTTGTCCTTTGCTTTAAATTATTTTATCCTTCATTTAGAACAGAAATTGATGATTGTGCGTGCATTGTCCTGATTGACACAATTGACATGGGGCTCTTAGATACCACCTTGATGCCCACAAGCATGATACTGAGCTGATTTTTTTTTTACAATGGTAGGAGATGTTTGTGAAACCCTTTCAATGTAGTGTTCAGCCTATCAGAAGACTTGCTACAGAAATCTGGTGTATAATCATAGTCTATTATATAAGAAGGTAAAGATATATTCTATGTATGTGCTTTGCACTTTGTGTAGAGGCTGGTGGTTGGTACTCTTATGTGAAAGCGTGACAACATACTTCTGTTGAGGTGCTTGTCTGTTTTTTTTATGTGCTCTCTTCTTTCAGAAGAACACTAATAATTTAGAGCACTTCTCTTGAACTCAAGGCTATACATCTAGATCATACCTTTCCCATGCTTCTCAGAGTTATGGAATTAAGAAAGAAGAAATTGCTTCCACAGCATCTTTTTAGATGTTACCATTACCCTAGAGAATCTTGGAACAGGTTTTGATAAAACCCATTCAGTGCATAGGAGTTTTATTAATCATGACTTTGAACTTTGGAGTTGCTTTGATATGACAGATGGAGCAATAGTGTGTATTTTTCTCTTTAATTGATGTATCTTCATCTCTTTTGCCTGAGAATGGTCTAATTGCTGCTTTGGAAATAATTTCTAGCCCAGCTTTACCTGTGAATCTTCTGCAGAACCAAACTACAGCCCTGTATATTCTCTCCCAACTTTTCCAGCTACAACTTTCCATAATCTTTTCTGAAATAGCTTGTGTTTCATGACTGTACCTCCTCAAACTATCATCCTTTCAGAAAAGTTTTTGTCTTATTCCCTACCTTCTAGCAGTAAATGTTATTATTTTTTTGAATATTGCTATATTGTCATTTTTTTTCAGTTCCAATAGGTTGATTAGATTTCCAGAGAATCTGCTACCTAGCACTGCTACTGCCTGGAAAACTACAGGACAAGTGATTTTTCTGGCTTTGTTAATCTAGGAAAAGTATGTGGTTCTTAAGGGTGAAGAGATGGGATTACCAAGTAACAGTTAGAAGCAACATGCTTCCTGAAGCACGTCACTTGGCAGATCTGTGCTACTCACAGCCTATTTTTCTATATTTTACATGGTTGTATCAGACAACAGCTAGAAACTGAATATTTACACTAAAATCTGATAAAAAACACCTTAAGTCTTCTTAGACTTTTTTCCCTTCTTATCTATTAGGAACAACATTGACCCAGTTGTATTGAAGTTGATAATGTTTTCCATCTTGCCCTGGCATACTAGGAGATTTTCAAATAGATACAGACAGAATGAAATGGATTTAAACCTTTTGTTGTTTCTGCTTGTGACATTGATACCACCAGTGTTTGCATAACTTAATTTTTCAGTGTGTTCTTTCGACCAAAAATTCCACGGCCAAGAAACTTTCAGCGTCCACCAGGTCTTTGTTATAGACTACTTGAGATCGGAAGCCAGGTACATAATGGAAGCAGGCAGAATCTCAGAAAGTGTAGTCGTGTGTATCCCAGGTCATATATAGAATGAACCAAACGATATAGTCCAGTGGATTTCAGTCTTTAAATTGAGGAAAGCAACAGCCAGACTTTCTTCAGGAGGTTACAGTGACAGGAATAAAAAGAGGCAGGTGTGAAAGAACAAAATGTTCATTTACAACCTTGTACACCATGGATCTGTGATGAAGAAAAAAAGAAATTAGGAAAGATTGAGTGGGCAGTACTAGCCATACAGTCAGATAAACTATATTTGTAGCATTAATTTATATTTGTAGCATTTGACAATTCCTTATAGTATCTTTGTCTCAAATAAACCAGGAAAATGTAAAAGGCATTATTTGAGGGACATAGTGGGGAGTTAATAGTAGGTTTCTATTATTTGTCTGCTATTTTGAAGCGCTTTCATGGTCCCAAAATAGAAGTTTGCCTGCCCTAAAATTGTAAAAATGTAGCTGGTACCTTTTTATGGCTGTGCTGTTGATTCCTGCAATACACCAATGATATTTCACTTTTCAGCAGTCTTTGCAGTTCTTGCTGGATAACTGTAACTATATTCCCATTTTAATATTCAGATATAAACAAAAAATTATCTTTACTGTGCAAATGAGAAATGCCTTTGGGATATGTAAAAGCCTCCAGGTATTTTCAAACAAGCCATTGTAAAAGTACTACTCATGTTAGTATACTTTCTAGCTACTTTAAATACTATTGATCTCAGTATTATGTAAAGAGCATGCTATTTCTAGTTCACTGCCTTTTGAAACATTTTTTTTTTTTGATGATGAGTTAAAAAAAAAAGTGCTAGAAAGTATCTTTTACAGGTGAATGCATGTGCAAACTCAAATAGAGTTAGGGTTCAGATGAGAGTGTCAAAGGTTTTGAAATATTTTTGTAAACTTTGAGAGCTCTCCTTTAAGACTTTTCTCATATAATACATGAAATCTTGACAGGTCAACTGACTCTAATTTTCCTCTAGGGCTTCTAGCTGACTCCTTTCCTTTCTTCTGGAAGGGAGATGTAGCAGGATCCACTAATGATTAAATTGTGGCAGTGATACAAAACTTGGTAGGTGTAAATGGGGATTGTATTACATTAGATGATACCATTGCAGATAGTTACATTTGGCAAGCTTGCCTTACATAAATGTTTTCCCACACCTAAATTCCAAGCGTGCTATTTCTTGATTATCTTGTTTGTATCTTAACAAAGAGCAAGAATGGATTTATTATTTCAGGCCACTCAAAGAAATAGTGGCAACCTGAGTGTCAGTGCCAGTGATTAAGAGAGAGTTTTGTTGTTATTCCTACTCGGGAGTTGCATCTGTCTAAAGGTGTACAAATAGACAAAAACATGGCAGAAGAGCAAGTGACGAGAAATAACCATAGAATTTTTGGAAAAGTAATCACAGGAACTTGTGATGTGGTTTGCTACATCCTGTAAATAGTAAACTGTGGAAGAAGCATTAAACAGGTTGACATAGATTCCTCACTGACTGATGATATATTTATGTACTAAAAATGACAAGTACTTCCATGTAAAAGGGTAAGTGAATGTACTGTATGAATAAGCAATATAGATTGCTGATGTTAATTGAAAAATAATTAAAAAACCTGTATCTTGCATCTTTTGAAGGGATGATAAATAGCTTGCAAAAGTTTTCTTAAACCACTTACCATTTTACCCTTGTGCGAATTAACAGGAAACAGAATGACAGAAAAACAAGGAAGTAAACAAGATCTAACACATTTTTAAAGGCCATTACCATTTTGTCACTCTGAGTTTAAAATAGAGTGGACTCCCTAGTTATTTTCAATCAATAAAGTGGACAGAATAATAGAGCATAAGAGTACAACCTTTCTATGTAAGGTCAAATAATTGTGATTTTCTACAGTTGATGAAAGTTTAATATCCTGTTTCATTAAAAATTCTCAGAACATTGAACATAAGTCAACATTCCATGGAGAAGAAGGTATTATGCAGCTTGCATGTGTGCATATCTGCATATCGGAGCACAAAATATTGACATGATAATTGCAGTCAAGCCTGATTGAACAGCGGCCTCTGGGAATTCAGCTGGTGTTGTACCAACTGGATGGCTGCTCAGGACACAGTTTGAAATGCGAGGTGCAAGTTAGCACTTTATTCAGCACAGGCAGGCATCATTTAAAAATCCTTGGGGGAAACCCTGGTGATGTGCAGATGTTAAAGCAGTCTGTTCTGAAGTGCTGATATTTTGAACACTGTAAGAGACTTGCGTATTTGAGATGAAAAATGTTTGCAAAATTATTAGGGAAAATTGTCACTATTTTCTTTACTACTCTAGTGTAAAAATATGTTTTGTATTTTATGTACATTGCTTAAAATAAGAGGCTTTAATAAATTGTTTAATGAATTAAATCAATCAAGTTAAAGATGCAGGAAAAATTACATTTCTGTATGATGCTTTTCCATTTTGATACATATAATGAAAGATAGAACTGTCTATTAATAACTTACTAAGGAAATAATTTCATTTTATAATTGTTCTTTAATTAGTTCTTAAATAATTTTTGTAAAGAAACAAAAATAGGCATATGCAATTTTGCTATAGAAAATAACTGCTGCCTTAGAAAAGGGCAAAATGTGTGGTATCGGTTTAAATTCTTTTTTGCTCCACGCTTTCTGCACCTTTTAAAAGTACTGTTTGTAAGTATTAAAGGAAAAAAAATTCTAATGTGCATCAATTATAATTCATTGTGAAGTATAAGGATCTTCTAGAATCTGAGGTGAAAATAAGCTCTTTATTAAATGAAAACTAGCTTTTTTTTAATATCTTAATAGCTACACGGAAACACAGTAAGGTTTCTGGTTGGAAGATTAAGGCATAGGCTCTGATTCTGCGAAGCACTGACTGTGCAACCACAGGGATGTGGCTCTACACAGTAAATTACAATATTGGTGCCATATTTACTGTAACTTTGACCGTCTGTGCTCTACAACCTCACTTTGCACGTGGGCAATTCATTATCTATTTAATACCAACATTGAATGTATGCACTTGTGTAAGTCTGTCTGTAAAATAGTTGGAAGTTGGAAGATCAGCAGAGATTATCATCAAATTAAATGCTGTGTCACACAAGCTGATATTTTGTAGCCTTTCCAGTTCTGTAGCCCTTTAGATTAAAAGAAATATCTTTCAAAAGCAACAATATTTCTAGAAGCAATTTATTTTTAGTTATATAGGTAGACTGTTAAAATATAGCCTTTTTTCTTTTACCTCACAGCCCAAACTTTGCTGTGTAACCTTAACTTTCTTAGCTATCTAAGGCCAAATTTATAGATGCATTTGTGTTTTTTTTTTTTTTTTTAAATTCTGATGTTTGTAAAGCTGAAAGAACATATTCCATGAAATGTGTAAACGGCAAATTCAATTTATTAGTTGAAATTATTTTCATTTAATTGATGTAAAAATGACATAATTATATACAACTCTGAATTACTTTTTCTTGACAAATGATTAATTGCTTGACTGATTAAGACCTGTGTTAGGATACAACATGCCTCTTTTCCCAGGCTGTTTTTGCTGAAGATTTTAGGTAGCATGGTGTTTTATAAACTTCAACAAACTTCTGTTTTTTAAAAACTTAAGATTTTTGTAGTGCGTATTCTGTTTTTGTACCTCACTCATAGTTAAATGTTTCCTCATAGTCTAATGCTTCATTTTTGATAAACCATTAAAAATGCCAAACCTCAAAAATATTACCTATCGTGTTGTGTAGAGTATAGCATATCATAGCATAGAGTATAGCATAACATTTTATGAAAAAAATCATAACACAGGAAAAGTGTTAAGCTGCTCTCTCAGTTTCTTCATTTTTGTGGGAAGCTAAATCTTGATAATCTTTGCGGCTAAATACATCTGTGTTAAACATTTAAAGTAGGTAGTACTCACGGGAAAAACTGATTGGAGCTTAAAACTTGTACAAATTGACAGCCTCTCTTCACTCCATTTTTCATCCTAAAGAAGTCTGCAAATATTCTTAGCTCACATCATTATTGCTCATCAGTGGTTCTAATTAGCTAAACAGGAGTTTGTCTCAGTCATTGATCATCATCAGCTTCTTGACAGTGCCTGAATTTTTTTTCCCTCATATTCCAGTGGACTTTTAAAAATATATTGTAAATACATAGCAGCTCAATTAATAAAGTCAGCTGAAGACTTTCCTTAATATTTGTTACCCTTCAAAAAAAGAGGTGATTGCTGCAATTCTTACCAAGTCTCATTTCAAGATGCAAGCGCAGATCCAAATCTAAGTTCCAGTTAGTCATACTACCTTGAGTGTCTGTGGGGAACTGTCCTGTAATGAGGATTGGAAGCTGTCCTATGCCACCAGGAGAAGCTGCTGATAAAGTACCATATGAGGTTTCAATTTATGCTTTAGGCTTCTGACAACATCCATGGTGTGAATAAATTTTTATAATTAGGATTTTTTTCTTTAGCTATGGGTGGTAACTGGTGAAACAATTTTGGGGGGCATTACCACAACCTGTTCTATCCAGACAGTTTGAAAGAAAACCTCAGAAAGGCAAAAAAACTTGAATTTACTTTAGACTTTTCCTACTCATTAAGATGAGCAACCTGGTCTAGTGGAAGGTGTCCCTGCCCATGGCAGGGGGGTTGGAACTAGATGATCTTTAAGGTCCCTTCCAACCTAAACCATTATATGATTCAGTGATGATAGATCTGTATTTATTAACTTTGTTCCTTGAGAGCTTTGTTCTAAAGACTGTTTGACTGAGCATTAGATAAACAAGTAAGATACTGCATTGAACTAGAAGTGCACTTTGAACCATTGGTTAGTGTGTGCCTGTGTTACAGGCACATTTTTGCTTTAACAGAGGTCTGTTTTTTCTCTCCATTCCCAGACTTTATTCGTCAAACCTCTTTCATGCTGCCTGGTCCTTTATAAGGTCACAGGGCTGCATAAATTCTTCACTACCAATAATAAACCAAAATTAGATGTGCACACTATTTTTCAGTTTTCCAGACCAGTTTGTTCTTCTGCTTGGTTCTTGGCTGGTTTATTTACTTTCTTCCCATTCTGTCTTTAAAATTAAAACAAGCAAACAAACAAACCTACAAAAAACCAAAACAAAACCTCACAACTGTAGAGTTCTTTTGAGCAATACTTTGGGAAATCTGCCTGACCCATCAGGTTTTCAGATCAATTAATCCATTAGAAAACAAGATTAGTAAATGTTTAAGTGATGATTGCATAGCTGAGTTAAGAGACTAGTTACATATCTAGTATTTATGTTTAATTTGGCCTCACTTTTAAAAAAGGCTGACTTTGTGAAAGGAGATGGTGGTTAGAGGAACTGGGAAGACAATGGCATATTGTGGATGTTGGATATAGAATCATAGAATGGTTTATGTTGGAAGGGACCTTAAAGATCACCTAGTTCCAACCACCCCTGCCATGGGCAGGGACACCTCCCACTAGAGCAGGTTGCTCAAAGCCCCATCCAGCCTGAACAACTCTAGGGACAGGGCATCCACAACTTCTCTCGACAACCTGTTCCAATGCCTCACCGCCCTCAGAGTGAAATTTTTTCCTAATATCTATTCTAAATCTCTCCTCTTCCAGTTTTAAGGTATTACTCCTCGTCCTATCACTACATGCCTTTGTAAAAAGCCCCTCTCCAGCTTTCTTGTAGACTCCCTTTAGGTACTGGAAGGCTGCTATAAGGTCTTCCCAGAGCCTTCTCTTCTCCAGGCTGGATAACCCAAACTCTCTCAGCCTGTCTTCATAGCAGAGGTGCCCCAGCCCTCTGATCATCTTTGTGGCCCTCCTCTGGATCCAGTCCAATAGGTCCATGACTATGCTGAGGACTCCAGAGCTGGATGCAGTACTCCAGGTGGGGTCTCACGAGAGTGGAGGGTGAGAATCACCTCCCTTGATCTGGTGGGCACACTTGTCTTGATGCAGCCCAGGATGTGGTTGGCCTTCTGGGCTGTGAGTGCACGTTGCCGGCTCACGTTGAGCTTCTCGTCCACCAACACCCCCAAGTCCTTCTCCTCAGGGCTGCTCTCAATCCCTTCTCCACCCAGCCTGTATTTGTGCGTGGGATTGCCCTGACCCAGGTG
Organism: Charadrius vociferus; assembly: GCF_000708025.1. Taxonomy (NCBI): domain Eukaryota; kingdom Metazoa; phylum Chordata; class Aves; order Charadriiformes; family Charadriidae; genus Charadrius; species Charadrius vociferus. The sequence goes on from NW_009649951.1 coordinate 3,346,147, forward strand.
CAGGACCTTGCACTTGGCCTTGTTGAACTTCATAAGTTGACACAGGCCCACCTCTCCAGCCTGTCCAGGCCCCTCTGGATAGCATCCCTTCCCTACAGTGTGTCAACTGTGCCATGCAGCTTGGAGTCATCAGCAAATTTGCTGAAGGTGCACTCAATCCCACTGTCTGTGTCACCGACAAAGATGTGAACAGCACTGGTCCCAGTACTGACCCCTGAGGAATGCTGTATAGAATGAGTGGTTAAAGCAATGATTTAATTTATGTAGAAATATAAAATAAAAATAACTGAATTAAAATGGAGAGGGAAGTACATCAGTGTGGGAAGAAAGTATGGATAGGTCATGTAAGGCAGTGGTTAAGGTCCTGATACTTTTGAGGCCAGAGGGAATGCTGTTTAGTGGTTCATGGGGCTATGTGTGTGTGTATTTTATTGTATGATTCTGTCTGTGTCTATGCCTTACTATTCTAAGTACTTCATAGTAAAGACCTGCTTTACTTTTTGTCTTTTGATGGTCTTAAAATTTTGGATCAAGGAATTATGCATGTGTCTGATCTTAAATTAAATTTTCTAGCTGTAATTAAGACCTGAGGAAACTTGGAGTGTCATAATGCTTACAGTTTAGATATAGATCAATATAGGTCCATCACTTCCTTAGGTAGATTGTAGTGGAACGTGCTTATGGAGAGAGATATCTTCTTCCCAAATTGTTTGGGTTTTGTGTACTGCAAGTGTTATCTTTGAAAAAGGATAATTGTTGATAGCCATTAAGGACCCCACCGCAAAATACTTAGTTATGAAGAAACATTGATATTTTTATACTGGAGCAGTTTTTGGTTCATTTAAGTTGTGGAATAATGTACAGTACCTATCATGACTAGTATGCCTGTTTCAGGAACATGCACAAACTTCTGTGGTAAGTATTTTACAAATAATCTCCTCACAAACATTTTTCCTTACTAACTCCTAATTTTTAAAGTTGTCCAGTATGTTTTAGTACAAAGTTTTATGAGCTTATCAGAAAGTCTTTTACCATTTCTTAAAATCTGACTGAGAATGTGATTTCTGTAAACTAGTTACGCATTGTGAACAGGGTGGCTCAGTTTCATTAACTGTCATGTGTTATGAAACCTGTTTGTTGTTTTATCTCTTGTGCTTCCTTTTTTGTATTTAGTTTTTTTTCCAAAGGACATCACAGAGTAACCTTTGGAATACATCAGATGACTTCATATTTGCATGGATCTCCATAATTGCAGTCTCTACTTAGTTCATTTTTAGTAGGTGTTAAAAGTGAAACTAAGAAAAACTGGTTGTACTATGTATTTCACTGCTTATGCCTTCCTAGCAACCTATCATGACAATTCCTTGATGCTTCTGATTGCAGATGATCAGATGCTTTGAGATCAGGATCTGATGTGCATTTTTGTTAAGTTTCTGTCTCCGTTAAAATGTTAAATACCTTTCAGACATTAAATGTCTTTTGGAATACTCATTGAATATTCATGGTTTCACTTTTCTCTGCTCGTTACAGCTCCTGAATTATTTTCTTCATGGAAGTAGTTTTTTTTAATGCCATACAACTGCTTGAGATTCCATATATTTTTGTTTCTCCTAGCTAAGTGTAATTTAAATACATATCTTTTCAGCTACGTTTTTCTTAGTTTTCTTCCAGTTGCACAACAGATCAACACTGCTGTATTTGCAGTAGGAGAGTGCTACTTACAGTTATGATACCTTGAGACCTCAGTTTCCAAAAGCCTTGCTTCAAATTCCTTACCATTTTTATTTAATTCTTTATTTACTGAAGATCAGATTAGATATTTTAGCAGTCACAGAAGTTTATTTAAGAAAACCATATCGGATGGCCTGTGGGGACAATGTGGTTTAGCCTTTAAAATCACCAATAACAGCAGAATCTGCAGTAATGCATAATAGTGGAGAAAAAGAATTGTCCATATATCTGCTGCCCTTATTGGTCTCTGTTACAAAATACTTCAGGAGATTCAGCCTTTTATGCACAGCTGCATAGTCTCATCCACTTCTGATCCAATTCACAGACTCATGGGTACCACTTTTCCATTCCCTTCCACCTCGGAACATTTCCATTTTGGTAGAGCAAAAGTTGTGCAAGTAGGATTCTCTGACTTCTAGAGGTAGCTTATATCCAGCCAATATGGAAGTTTACTGTATTGTGAGAGCAAGGATAACCTGAATCAGTTTCTGCTTCTCTGTCGCCTGTGGTGCTGGGGGTGCCTGAAGTATTTGGCGATTTTTAGGCAATATACATTTCTCAGACCTTTTATCGCAGATATATATGATAAGAACCCTGTCTTGTGCTGAGGAATCTCTGTGTATCCTTATTCTCACAACATTTGTTTTCTTTCTGCCTAAAACAGAAGCCAGTAAGGGCATCAACATTTAAAACTCAGTCAAGAAACAGAATAGCGATGAGATGAGGTGTTTTTTTAAACAAAGTGTTAGTGACTCATCAGCTGGTTTTCTACAAAGTGTTGTAGAGATGATTATAGCCCTGAACTTATTAACCACATAGAGAGGCTCTGTTTGTCCCTGTTGACCAAGCTTCTGAGCTGTCTTGTTTTTTACCCCTGGTAGAAGTTACAGGTTCTGTCCCTGTGAAAGATCATAGAGTAGTTACCTGTAATGTTCAAAACTGTTGTTTCAGACATAGGAATGCCATGTAGCTGACAGCAGGACTTCACAAACCCAAGCAGCTTAATGGCTTTACATTGTCAAGAAGGGAAGAGAGTGTTTTGCTCAGTCTGTGGACAAGTACACTTCCTGCATGTGGGAAAAAATGAGACAGATAATTTCAGCTGGTTAAAAATGTGTTTTAAGACCTCTTGCTTCTGTTTCTTTTTGAACAAAGTTGTGTTAGCTGTTTACAGATGTAATTTGCTGTCACTTGCCATATGCTCCCTGATTAATTCTGCAAGGCCTGTCAGCTTCAGATAATTTAATTTTCTGTGCTTTAAAATGACATTCATTATCAGGACATGAAAAATTCAAATGATTAACTGCAAATTATGACTAATAAAGTGTCTATTTTTTTTTTGTTTGTTTCCAGAGAAAAGCAGAAAGCTGAAGTCAAGGACAGAAGGGTTTTAGAGATTTTGCAAGCCAAAGACAGCAAAATAGAAACCCTAGAACAGGTTTGTGTTATGTTTATATAGAGCAGTTAAGAAAACTTCTATCACTGACATCAAATTTATATTTCCTAAGATGTGAAAATGGTTTGCTGTTGTGTTTTAAGGTGAAAGTTGCAGATGATTCAAAAATCATAACCTTCTGATAAAGTATTAATTAAACTGTTCTGAGTTGTTCAAAGAGTTGACCTTTAACCTAAAAAGTTCCATGTTTTTAGGTGAAACTTCTTCTGAAAAGTTTTATCAACTCATTGCCTTATTTTGCCTAATGGGCTAATCTAAACTTGGATTTTAATGTAAACATAGAACTTTCTAGGTCTGCAACATGCCCATGGTTTGGAAAGATTTGCCATCCTGACAAATAAAAAAATAAAACATTTCTAGAGTAATGAGGACTAAACATGTAGTAAAAACAGTACAGATAAGCATTTTAGTGTTACTAACCTGTAACAATATTTGTTAACAGTTAGCATGAACTATAAAACAATACTGACAAGTCCAAAATGTCATACTTAAGTCTTACATCTATTGGACTGGTTACTACTCAAAACTGATTGCTGTGTATCAGTAAAAAAAATCTAAATGAAACCCATGTATTGCACAAAGCCATTGGTGAAACTGAGGAAATATGAGCACATTTTCTAAAAATGAAGATAATTATTTGAAAAGTAATCAAGGCTTTTGAACCCTTCATAGTGTTTGAAATGCACTACTTATGAAATCCAACGCTAACAAATGCTAAATAAACACAAGAGAACAATAAACATTGCACCTTTCTTTTCTCCATAAACGTCAAATACCTTCTCAAGACTGAGGAGAACAGAATGTGCTTTTCCTGTTATTAAGGATATTAATAAGAAAAAAGTCATTATCAGATCAAGTGTGATATGGAAGGAGAGAAAAAGAGTTAGAATTACTTCACAGATAATAAAGCTGATAGCAAAAACACAGACAGAGATAGAAGGTGTGCTTTCAGATGTCTAAATACCTCAGTTCCTGGGATTAAAAGGTTGACTGACACATAGTTTTTTGTAGAATCACAGAATGGTTGAGGTTGGAGGTCATCTGCTCAAGCAGGGAGACCTAGAGCCAGCTGCCCAGGACCATATCCAGACAGCTGTTGAATATCTCCAAGGAGGGAGACTCCACAATTTTCCTGGGCAACCCATGGCAGTGCTTAGTCACCCTCAGAGTGGAAAAGTATTTCCTGATGTTCAGAGGGAACCTCCCGTGTTTCAGTTTGTGCCCATTGCCTCTGGTCCTGATGCTGGGCACCACTGAGAAGAGCCTGGCTCTTTCTTCTTTGCATCCTCCCTTCAGGTATTTATATACATTGATGAGATTCCCCCTGAGCCTTTTTTTCTCCTAGCTGAAAAGTCCCAGCTGTCTCAGCCTTTCCTTGTAGGAGAGATGCTTCAGCATCTAAATCATCTTTCTGGCCCTTAGCTGGACTCTTGCCTGTAGCTCCGTATCTCTCTTGTACTATGGAGCGTAGAACTGCACACAGAACTCCAGGTATGGCCTCACTAGTGCTGAGTAAAGAGAAAGCTTCTCCTCTTTCAACCTGCTGGCAATACTTTGCCTAATGCAACACAGGGGTACCATTTGCCATCTTTGTCACAGTGGTACTTTGCTGGCTTATGCTCAACCTGTTGTCTGTCAGGACCCCCAGGTCCTTTTCTGCCAAACTGCTTTCCAGCTGGGCAGCCCCTAGTGTGTCTTGGTGCATAGACCCAGCATAAAAGGTCGCATGGGGTTGTTCCTCCTGCGTGCAGAACTTTTCATTTCCCGTTATTGAATTTCATAAGGTTCCTTTCAGCCCATTTCTCCAGCCTGTCCAGCTGCTGAACAGCAGCATGACCCTCTGGTGTATAGCCACTCCTCCCAGTTTTGTGTCATCAGCAAACTTGCTCAGGGTGTGCTCTGTCCTATCATCCAGATCACTAGTGAATTTTCTCACACTTCTGATGGCCTTCACTAGGGTCTGGCTTGAATTGGGGTAAGTTGTGTAGCCTGTGGTGTAAACTCAGTTTTCCAGACGTTACCTACTTTTGGTTTATTCAAAATAAACCTGGTACACCTGCTGGCTGATGAGAAACCCCACTGAAATGAAGTTATTCATCCTTTTATTTTGTGTTAGAGCAGTGTCTGGAGTTTCTGTGTGTTGTCATGTCCTCATGGCTGTAGATGTGATTTGTAATGTGTCTGGTGCATGCATGTACATCAATTTTTATAAGCCAGCAATGCACTATTATTCCTGCATTTCTATCCTATCCTTAGCTGGAAGAGAAAATACCTGTGTTTATAAGAAGTATAAGTTTATAAGAAGTTTATAAGAGTTGGTGTGCAGTAATGTGCTTTTAAGAAGGGCTGCCTGCTGTGACAGCTTCTGAACCTGCAATGTGCATCTCCATGAGATTGCTCTCTGTGGTGTCAGATCAATTTCAGAAGCTGAAATTGAAATTGATCAGAAATCTGAAATTGGTTGTGTGATACAGTTACCATCTGGAAGTGGAGAGAGGCTGAAAATGTAACTAGAATCAAGGAAAAGTGGCAGCCGTGAAAGGAGTGAATGCTTGGCACCAAGATGGGAGGAGGACAGAAGCTGCTTGTCTGATGATTGTCACAACTTTAGTGTGTGTTGTAATACAGCTCCTTCAAATAGCTTCCCTTAGAGTATCATTGACTCGAGGGGGTGTGTGTGTGTGTGAAGGGCACCAGATGGTGCCAACGGCCATTCCTGCATATAAAAGCTGTGTATGAAGGTAGTGTCACTCTGACCTTCTTGCCTTATTCATTGGCTGGGATGCCACAGGATTGAAACAAGTCAGGGATCATTTTCTGAGTTTTTGGAGTGGTTTTGGTGGTTTGGTAGTCAAAGATGAGTTGGCATAGACAGCAATGTAGTAAGGAGCATTGTCATTTATGTTGTTTTCCTGGATTTGTCCTTTCTTTGTTGAGTTAAGGAGAAAAAGATATTATTTCTGTAATTAACATCCAAATAGGTTGCTTATGAAACCGTGAGTTTTGACAGTAATGACAATGAATGTTTTTTTGTGTAATGTATAGACAGCAAGACTTCAGGGCTGCCTATTGCAGTTTACCAATCTGTTATGTCTAGAAAGGTGAGATTATCCAGTCGTCTCTTCCGTTGTTTTTCCCTTCCCCTTCACACATCATACAGAGATATCAGTTGCAACTATATCATTTGTTACACGGTATTTATTTACTAGGAATTTCTGGGTAGCCACCAAACAGCTGATTGTATGCATGTACGCTGAGTAAGGGAAAAAAGGCAAATAAATGATGTATCTCATACTTCGACATGTATGTAAGCTGATATTGCTGCCAGAAACAAAACCCTAGAAGAAGAACATGAGATAATCCTTATTCTCTTGTATTCTGCTTAGACTTTGTCTTGACAGGCTTAAGAACCCTTTTAAAATTACTGTAAATAAGAAAGCATATCTCCTCGCCCTAGGTGAGATGCATGTAGTTATTTAATATTGAGAGCTAAATTAGCTTTATTTGTAATGAAAGATTTCAACTGTTTGAAGGGTTTCCATTTTAATGGATGTTACTGAAAATCAACTAAAATAATTAATCTAGAAATTTATGACTGAGAAGTAATATAGTCTTTCTTCACTTTTGTATATCCTAAACGGGGAAAAAAAGTGCTCAAATATTCATGAGAACAGGAGCTGTGGCTTTAAGGGTAAAAATCAGTGTAAATCACAGGTTTGCAAAACTTCTGCTGTCTAATGTCTTTGGAACAGAGTATGTGCAGTAAACTTTTATGTCCTTTAGTGTGACTTCAGTCTGTTGCCCAAATTACAATGGTGTAATCTTCAGTTTTAGATAAATGTATAGATCTTTTTTCTTGCCATGAGTTTATTGCATAACTGCATATTTTGTTAAATATTTTAAGTAGGAAATAATATGGATCATTAAAAAATGTACAATTCAAAGGTTCAAATAAATATGGTACTTATTAAAGCACTTAAGGTTTTTTTCGTATATTATTGCACATAAATTCAATACAAAATGTATTGTATCGGAGTTTTTCATTGTATTTTTCCCTTTGTTCTTTCTTTTTTGAAATTCCTGTCCTTGTAATTGGTTGATTGGTAACTTTTGGTCTTGATATTCACAGCTGTGCCTCATCTGGCATATACATATTTGTTCGAAATGCTGTGTGGTAAATATCTTACTCCTTTGAGGCTGGTGGCTAGATTGCTATACTGATCTTATTACTGTCACTTTTGGTTTACAAAGTGGCTCAAAACTCTTTTTCTCAGTACTGATGTATCCTTGCCTTATATACATAGTTTCTCTGTTTGTTTCAAGGAAAATAATTTCTAATTGTTGCCTTTAAATGGATAACTCACTATCCTAGAATGTTAAATATTCTTCTGAAGGCTGACTGCTACAGGTACTTGTTTTCGTTCTCCCTTTTGTGTGGAAATATTTCCCGCTTGGTGTATTTAATTTATATGTATGTCTCAAATAGATCTCTGGTGCTTTTTTTTTCTTTTAATATAAGGTGAGGCTTTAGGAAGAATGCGTTAAAATTTTTGAATTTAAACAATTAGTTCAGACAATAATGTGGGAAAAAGGAACTCAGTCTTCTGCCATTCATGAAATAGATAAATTAAAATATCTTCACCTGTTTTCCTTAGGAGATGAAATTAAAGATGTGTAAAAGTAGCAGTAAACCTTTTCTGTCTTCTATAATGTTGTTAATTAATTGGGTTTCAATTTTGATCTGGAAGAACTAAAGCTAATCTTTTTGTCCTAGACCTTGTAACATTTCAGAACCTTATCAACTGATTATACTCCAGAGGGGTTAAAATAGTACTAGCTTGCCTCATTATCTGCACTTGAAAATCTTCAGCTTGCTGTGCAAATCTATATTAAAGCCTCTTTAATGGGTCCAATTGAAAGAAGCATAATTCTACCTTCAAGCATTAATTAACACTAATAATTTTTTTCTTAACTTTTGTACCTTTACCTGATTGTATTTTTCTTTGTAATAAAATGCTGTTATTAAATTAAGACTAATGTATACACACGTTATTGCCATCTAAACATTTTATTTCCAGTAGCATATAACCTTGATTATTCTTGTGTAACGAGGGACATGAGGATAATTTCAGTAATAGGGAGTTTGGATGACTGTGTCAGTAGTGATGAGATTATGCGGAGTTTATAAACTTTGCAAAAAAAGTTTCTCCAGTGAATGTGATTTATAGATACTGCAAGAAAAGAATATCTGAGGACACCAACGCTTTTTTTTCTTTAAAAAGATCATTTTACTCAAGTTGTACCTTGGAAAAGGGATCAGCCTTCAGTGGTGAAGCCTTTCTGTTTTATGTAGCCACTTTGAACTGTGTCAGTGAATTATCATATGTCTTTGTCCTTTCTGCTTGCAATCTTCTAGTTAGTTTTTTCATAAAATTAAGGGAAAGAAATCTTGTTAAGGAGCTGGTCTGAGTGAGAAAGATGGGAAGGTTTATTCTGGTTTATTGATAGAAGACTACCTGAGGTAGGTGGTATGATGCCTATGGCTAATACCTGTGGGCTTGTTTGTCTGAAGAAATTAATAAGCTCTAAATTACAGCATACCTTTACAGCTCATTAGTACATTTGTGTGAATTCCCACTAGGAATGCTTTCTCTACATGTTGAAAATGTGTTTCTGTGAGGTAGCTTACTCCATTTTGAGGAAGGAGTTTTCCTAATTAATCCACAAAAAAACATCTATATTGATGTCTGTACAGGTGTGCTGTAAATCCATGCTCCACCTTTTCATTACTTTGCCTCTGTAGCCATGCCTGAAGTTAGCTAAAGCTTCTGGATCTCTGTTACTCAGCTTCCATGTTCTCAGTGGTGTTTCTACAAAGATAGCCTGAAATGATAGCTACACTTGGATTAGACAGGGAAAGGTACAGTAAGTAAAGAAATGTGATGTTTTGTGTCCTCTGCCCATTCCACTGGTTTGAAATGCTCAATTCTTATGTTAGCACAGCTCAATATTTAAGCCTGGAAAGAAGAGGGAGGTCATCTTTATGATCTCATTCATCCTCTGGGGAGCTGGGGTCTAGTTTGGGAAACTTCTCATTCAATCTAGGTAAGAATAGTTATCGTGTAGGCAATTAGTGTTACAGTAGGATAACCTTTTTTTCTTGAGATAGAAATGGTTTCTAAAGCCATTGAATCTGTTCTTACTGTAAAAAAGATTAACTTCTTAACTGTGTACAGTATATTATCTGGTTGCTGTAGTCACACTATGTTTTTTTAATTGTAAAGTCAGTATAGTTTTAAGATGGTGAAGCTGGATTTTATTCCCCCTTTAAGGACATTGTTGATGAGGAATCTTGTCATATATCATGGCTTCTTACTTGAATTCCTCAGATTCAAGAGAATTGTTGTTCCTAAGCGACCAGGTAGCAGGAAGAAGCATGCAGTGCCCTTTGAGATTAGGTTCTGCCCTTAGGAGTCTGCTGACCACACTTAGGAAGGAGCTTGTCAGAAAAGTTGATCATAGCAACAGCTGTTCATTATTTAATACACCTGATCTGGCAGCATTGATGTATGTGAGTGTAATGAAATGTTGCTGTGTCAGGAGTAGATGCTAGTAGGTATCATTTCCTGCAGATCTCATGTAGTCATGCACACTTCCAGAGACAGAGGCTAACTCACTCTGAGAACCTTGTATAGGCCTTTCTGAGGAGGAAAATAGAAATAAACCTAACCCCCAGTTCCATCAGAATCATGCACTTTGGTGAAGAAAAAAGCTAATTTTAGCCGATTTTTGGTTTTGGTTTGGAATTAGTAGGGAGAATAGGGAGTAAGCAGATACTTTGGATTTTCTGCTTCCTGACCTAGAGGGCTGGGCGGCTGCTTTCCATGGTTTCAAAATATAGCTGCTAAGAAGAGAGGAAGGAGTAGAGAAAGTATCAATGTATTGGACAGTGCAGCTTTACAGCACTGTGTTACAGGTCCTATAGAAAATCCAGTCTGTCCTGGTGCAGAGAATCACTAGACAAAAGAGGAAAGGGGATTTATTTAGAGAAGCTGGTGGTTAAAGTGATGTTAGACCTGTGGCAAGATTGTCAGATTATATTGTCAGTGTTCACTGTAGTTACCCTGAGACCTGTCATATCCTCATTAGAGGAAAATGTGCAGTTAATCTCTAGATCTAGCAGATGCATTACTGCAATACATGCTGTACTGGGAGAGGTGCTGGATTTATTAGGAAGCTACAGCTTTTCTTTTTTGGCAATGCTGTCTTGTTTCCAAATTAGAGGTGTGTTTTTGTGAAAAACTGCCTTAAACTATTGCTCCCTTGCAGTGCAAGGAGCTTCTGTGTTCCTTGTTTCAGAGATGGCAAACCTATTGCACATGTGCCAGAAACTATATTTGACTCCCTCGGCTGCAGCAATGCAGCTGCGGGCAGCGCTTGCTTGCAGTACACCTGTGCAGCAGAAGGAACCAGTAGAAGGAATACAAAGGGTTGTGGGGTATCTTAAGAAGTGAAAAGAATAGTACTGTTTTGGTTTTTAGTGGATGAGAGGAGGAACATGCTTCAGTGTAGTTGTAAGGGGCAGCTTAAGTGGAATGAAATGGTGCACGTCCTAAACAAGTTTTGTTGGTGCTGTGGCCTGTTTTGCAGGTTGCTGGTGGGAGATGTTTCCTTTGCTGCTACTGACAGTGAGGTGCTAGAGTTGCAAAACTGACAGATACACTACATTAAGTCACAGCTTATTTCCACCACATGTTCAAATACTAAGAAATTCTGTCAGGTGGTTCAATTAAGATGGCAAACTTTGCTGAAGACACCAAATTAATCACATCAGACAAGTCCAAAGATGGCAACAGGGAACATGTTGTTTGTACTAGATTATACTGTTTGACCCTTCCTTAATCTCTGGGTCAGATGAGACTTCAGGAACAAGACCAACTAGTGTTAGAGGAGTGAGTATGTATTCCCTACCTGCAGGATGAAGTCTGCTGCTCATATTTCTGGTCTGTTTCTCTGTAGAACTGTTTTACTTCATTGTCTTAAGAAAGAGTTTTAAAGTATTCATTTTCTTTTCTTCCTCCTGCAAAAAAGACCTGCCCTTTTTATCCAGCACATAAATAGTAGATAGGCATAATTGAATGGACGGTGTTCTAAGACTGTTTTTCCTTGTATCCATCTTTAAGTTACTATGTTTCATTTCACATCTATTATTGATAGAAATAGGCGTACAAAAATTCTCACTCATTTTGGGAATGGATTTGCAGATGCCTGCTTGCAGCTTCATACTTCTTTTTCTGAGAAGCAGTTCTTTACATTGTTTAATCTCAGTGAATCCTGGAAAGCATTGGATGGCATAAGGAAGAACAAACAAACTTTCTGGTGGTATGAAGATCAAGTGAGCTCCCCTACTTTAATTCCTCTCTCTTTGCCCTTGTTGTTTTTTATTTATTTAAGATTTTTTTAGCATAAGGACAGGTGTGGAAAATAGGAATTAACAATGGGATATACAATCATAATAGTATTGCATGAATTAAATTTTAATCCATTGTATGTCAGTTGCTATTTTTCCTTGTTTTTTCTGTCCTTGTTAGGAATCAAGTTCTAAGTTGAATAGCTAACTGTGAATACAGGCATCCTTTGGAAGGATACTGTAGAATCAGGTAGCACTGTTGGCATTTAAACTTTTGGAGCAATATAGACTTAAGAAAAGCTTGTGTTTAATATCGTAACTAGATAGTGTCATTTTCGCTATGAAAGGACACCATACAGACTGGAAAATGCAGCAGATGACTTCTATAACATATGGTTACCTTTTCATGAATTATTTACATAGAACTTCTGTTCATCCTACATCTGAAAATAATTAAAGAATCTAATGAATAGTCATGAGATGAAAGAGAGCGGATTTCTTTTGTTCATTTTAATTTTTTTCTCTTTTGTGTTTTTCTTTATTTGGGAGAACTATATGAGAATATGACTGGGAATGTTATTTGTTAAATATGCGTATGAGTGTTCAGGTTTGGAACCATGAAGACTAATAAAGTTGAAAAAAATCTAAAGAGAAATTTGAGAAAGCTGAATCAAGGAAAGCTATGAAATGTTACTTGCACGTTTTTAGTGGTGTCTACTTACTGTTCAATTCCTGCTAGAAAAAAAGGAAAGTTGGAGGGGAGAAAGTTAGGACTGTGGTAAGTCAACCTCAACTACTTGGAGGGGAAAAAGAGATGATGACAGGGAGAGAATAAATATGTAAATATTGAGGTAGAAATTTTGAGGAAAAGTATAAAAGAAAGAATAATATTTTCACATTTAAGTTGTAATAAAATAAGTTCATTAATAAATGAATTTTGTTTCTGCTTAAAATGTCAGGATTCCATTAAAAATCACTGCATTGGGGAAAATATTTCAATTTTTCATCAATTCCAGTTATTTTGTTTGTGTTCATTTTTATTTTTTTTAGTGGTGCATTATAAGTGTACTGCTGCACAGTGAAAGCTTCTGATAAAGAATGTAGTGAAGAAAGTAGAGAATATACTGTTTATTTGTTACCTTGATCCTTTTGGTAGTGGAAATTGAATGCATGTCCCTTCATTGCAGTCATGGATGGACACCATTAATATTGTGCTGCAGAAACGTGAGGTTTTTTGTGAAGTGCTTCAGTAGCCAATGACAAATAAGGTGCGTTGTTGCATTTCTGTATTGTTAGCGGCAGCAATGAAGGATATACGTCTCATATATGTGTTTCTACTACAATGATTTTTAGGGATATTTTGATAAACTATCAGTAGGTATTTAACTTCTTGACATGAGATAAAACCCGCTTTTATCTACATTTTATGAACCTGTATAGAGGCAGGAACGCGATACTGGTTCAGTAATGCAGTCTGATCAAATTTCAAACTGCAGAACCCACTGCAGAGTGGGGTTTTTTTTCTTCCCCCCTCCACCCTAAAAATGTAAAAATTTGGAGAACACTTAATGCAGTAATAGCATGCACTGAATTAGAAGTGCGAAATCATAGCAGATTTAAGCAGCAGTCTTAAAAATTAATCTGTATCCATGATTGTTAGTTCATGTGTGCAACTTTGTGCATTTTTTGGAGAACTTAAAACAATGAATGTGTAATTGCTTTTTGTTAGGAACTGGTTTGTTTCTGTTACATTTCTACACAGAAAACAAGGTTTAATCAGTTCAGGAGTTAAATAGTATACTGTTGCTTTGCAAAGATCTGATTCAGGATTCCCCTTCCACATGCAGCAAATGAATTAAAGAAAACTTCCTACAGTACAGAGTTGGTGACCACCTAAAATTTGAAATATACCTTTTTTCTGATTTCATGTTTTTCATACACACATGTATGCACATATAGCTGTCTGTATTTGCTTAGACCACAACAAATATATGCATGTGTGTATATGCACATCCATATGTCTATATACATAGATAACAAACATAGTAGATTTTAACTTTCTTACAGATTAACTGGAATACATTTCAGACGCTTTCTTGTTTCATAGTCCTTTGTGCATGCTTTTTTATGTATGAGATTAAAAAAATCTTTCACTGAAGACTGGAAGTTCATTGATGATGTCTGCAACATCAAACAGCACACAAGTCTTGGTAGTTGTATCCTTACTCATACTCTTTTTGGAAACAGACTCCTAGCATTAAAGAGTTATGTTTTCGTTGCCACTTTCACTGTCTCTATACAGTAGTATACTAACTAAATTCACACTGGATAAAAGTTAAGTTTAATTAAAAACTTCTTGTGTATCTATTCACATGAAATATTGACAGATAATTATAGCATCCTACGGCCATGAAAGGATTCTGAGGTGTTCAGAGCTAAGACAAAAAAGGACTGTTTTCCCCCTTCGTTTTTGATTTGTAGTTTTTGTAGCTTATTTTCTCATTTGACTTAGCATGTGATTTTGCTTCCTCTGCAGATTGATTTGAAGGTATTTAAAACAAAAGTAGTTTCTGCCAGTAAACAATTGGACATTATTAGGGAACAAAAGAAAATGTATTGTGTTGTAGCTAAAGAGGTGCCATGGGAAAGGATAAAAATGAATTCTGGAATGACAGTCCTCTTAAACATCAAAAGACCTCCAACAGGTCGCAGTGTTTCTTTCTTTGTATGTACTGTTGCCTGGAGCATCCTGGGCTCCCACAGTATACAAGGGATACTCTTTGATTCTTCCCAGCTAAACAAAAGGATAAAATCAGATTCCTTTGATTTTCATTAGAGCAAATTCACTTCTAGAATACAGTTTTCTCTCTTGCATTTGGAAGTTTGTTTATGGAAAAACCTTTGGAAGTGTACTGTAGTTGTCTTAGTTGTATGAGTTTTATTTTAATTCTTGAGCACCACCCTGCCAAAAGCCCCATTGAATGTTGCATTTGTCCTGTTGTATTCAAAAAAATTACAACTGCACGCAATGCAAAATGTAAGTTGAGATTGTTCTTGTGTAGCATTAGCCTGTCTTTTATGGTATCTAGACAAAAACAGTAGATACTGTGGGAATAGATAAGTTCCTGATGAGTGTTTTTCATCTGGTGAAGTGCTTCACAATAACCTCATGTGGGAGGTTGCCCCATGTGTTGATGAGGTATGGTTTTTTTTTCTGCTGTTTCATTTGCTTACCAGAGTAGGATAGTCTTTTAGGAACACTGCTTGTATTCTCTGCTGTAAGAAATCAGTCTTTACTTTCTTCCTCCTATTATACAAGGTAATTCATAGGTTGAGAAAGCAAAGTGCAAAAACAGCTGCACAGGCAAAGGCAGATGATAATTTACTTAATTGTCTGTATCTCAGAAATTCTTCTTTATGACCCTTATTTCTACCCAGTCAAGGCTCCTGAGTAATACTTCTGGGTTTTTTTTTTCCCCTTCTTTATAAGCATGTGAAATGAGCAGATATGAGAGTAAAAGTTCAATTCATTTAGAGGAAAAGATAAGAGCCTACAAAGTCATACCCAAGAAAAATGCTTTGAAACATAGCAGGTTCTTTTTTCATGCAGGTGTAACTTACCTAAATATCGTTTCACTACTGCAGTAGACAACTTTGTAGACTGCTCAGGTGAGTTTGTTTCTTAGTGATTAATGTGGCGTATTTTCCTTTTGATTGATTTAAAGTCTTAAGTGGGTCAGTTGTGGGGATAAGTAATTAGCGTGTGAGTCTGATTCAGGATAATCTGCCTGATTATCCTGCAAAGTATGCAAAGTAAGTAGCTTATTTGAGTTTAAAATTTCATCTCAGCAATATGGAACAAACATTTGAAACAGCTAGTTGCACTTTTGTACCTTCATGTCCCCGTTCATTCTCCAAATTGCTGGAAAACATCCTATTCCAAACAGGACACAAAGATCTTAGATTTCTCTTCACAAATACACCTAGGCTTACTGGTTTCTGCACAGTGTATAATGAAACATGGTGCAGCTTGTGTACTTAAAAATTAGATGCCTTAAAGAGATGTAGTTGCGCTTTGAGATTTTGTGAGAGCGTGTATTTGTGAATTTTTACCTGTTAGAGCCCATAGACTCTTTCAGATAGGTAGAATTTCTAAGGGTTTTCTTTAAGTATAGACTTTGTCTTGATAAATGTTAAACAAGTAGTAATGAGCTGGAAGAAAGACTCAGAGGAGCTGCTTACTGAAATTCTATGCGGACCTGCAGAGTGGGAGGGAGGCAAATAAAATAACTGATGCTTTCCATGGTAATGTGGATTCATACCTTTTTAAAGATGCAACTAAATTATCTCTGCCAGCAACAATTTGTTCCTGTAACTGTAATAATATCTCTGAAGAGCAAATATTTTGCTTTTTGAATAGTGAGAATTGAGCCTGGTGTCTGGTAGGTGCAAAATATCAAAGGGGGGAGTCCTTAGTTAAGAGGAGGTTTCTTAATTTCATTATCCTTTCCTTAATGTTTGCTGATAACAAATTAGGCTGAGAGGGTTTACGTAGTGGGTTATGTCTCCGAGAAAAAATTCTTATAAATTTCTGAATCTGAAAATCAGGTTTAGTTTTTCTTTGGAGGAAATGGAAGAATGATTATGGATCTGTAACCTTAGGCAAACTTTGACTGGAGTCTCTTCAAAGTGCCAGTGCTGTAGAGTGAGTTGCTGTAGGGGAGTTAGTTATATTATAAAAAATAAACAAGTATGCTCTAGGTTTGAGATTAAATTACCAATTAAACACTGTTTTAAATACAAACTAGTTCTGGGGTTTTTTGGTCTGCTTGGTTGGTTGGAATTAATGACACCTGAGGCAAAAACCCAAGATATGACAATATGAGGTTTCTGTATTTTCTTTCACTTTTATCTCAATTTTTGTTGTCGTTTTTCCATTCTCTTCAGTTCATATTCACTTTCTTTTCCATGTTTTTAAAGAATAATGTTATTACAAAATTTTGTATATTATTTGAATTCTGCTGTGACTGCTATAGAGTATGAGGTACAACAAAGATAATTTTTTTTTCTTGATAAGGTGAAATTTTTAATGTAAGAAAAAACATCCTTCATGCATCCCTACACTGTTTACTAAACATTATCTGTTTATGATTGCTTTTTTTTTTTTTATATTTGCTGCACAATTTAGCTGGATTACATTACCGTTCTCATATGCTGAACTGGTTGCAGGGTTTGTTCTTGGTTGGACGTATTTTCCGCTACATAGTGCGGTATGGTGGTGGGTTTTTTTTTAATTTTTAAGAAGTGTTACCGTATTTCTAACAGTGTGTGGGGAGAAGTAGTGGTCAGAGAGATAAAATAAATTTACTAAATATGGAGGAACAATGTATAGAAAAGATTTGGAGGTGGTGGTAGGAGTAGAAATAGAACAATAAATTATTTGTAAGGAAGGTGGGAATGTGATGGGTAGAAGAAGTGAGGAAGTCTCCAGAAGAGAGGCAGGCATTCAAAGTAACTTGAAAATAGTTGCAACAAAGGTCTCCGTTAAAAAGCAAATGAAAGAAAAAGGGAGGGAAAGATACAATCCACATGAAGAAATAGTAATTTATATTTTTTATGACTAATACATTTGCTAAATACATAGATTAATTTCACTGCACATCTTCAAACATGTTTTTCGTATGCCTACTGTCACAGTAAATCACTACTGTTGTAAATAATAATTAATAAAAAAAATATTTCTGCCAACCTTAGTCTTATAATCAAATATGTGAAATTAATGCTTTTTATGTGATTTAACTCCGGTAATACTGAAAAAGGTAGTTTATTGGCTATTAAGCTAGTTGTCAAATGTTACAACATAGTGCAGCGGAAAGGGCAGAGAGAAGATTTAGTTTGTGCCCAGTAATTGTTTGTGCAGAGCAGGGAGAGGAGCGTGTGTATCTTGAGGAGAAGCTGGTGCTCAGACTGCTCCTCAGACCCTCAGAAGTGCCCCACGCTTCTGTGGTTACCACTTTGTGAGCCCTTTCCCTGTGCTGCGTGAGTGCTCTGGGTACACAGGACTGCTACCTATTATACCTGTCCGTCTTCTTTCTCATGAGAAAGTTACTTTGAGTTCGGTGGTAACGTAGTTACTTTTTTCTGCCGTAATTCTTACATGTAGGTTTAAAATCAATGGTTGTTGAATATGACTTCAACCATATTGTTTTGCATGATTTTGCTCAGCTACACTTTCATCCTCTTTCATGTCTGACATATGTGTTGTCCTGGTTCGAGCAACACAGGATTAATTTCTCTTTCAGTAATTTTACTTTTCGGTAAGGTCTCTTCTAATGCTAGGGAAAACTGCATTTTTAAAAGACTCTGGTGCCTGAATTTGTGAAAATATTTACTTTATAGCCAGCTATGGTATGTGGATTTCAAGGTCTCAGTGCTTTTCAAGCTTGCCGGGTGTGGGGACGAGGTGGAGTGAGACCTGGGCACTTGACCCAAGCTGGCCAACAGGACTATTTCATACCATGAACGTCACATTCCATATAAATTAGAAAGTTTGCTGAGGAGTCTTTCTCTCCCTTGATGGCTGCCATCCTGAGAACTTCTTGCCCCGGCACCAGACCCCTGAGCCCTTCCCTTCCTCCCAAAGCTGTGGGTGGCACTGGCGGTGTCCGACATTTGCTGTCCACTGCTGGGAGTGCACAGCTTCCCACTGATAGAATTGGCTGAGCATAATCCTCATGTGTTTTATATTGGTATCAGGATCAATATTGGTTCTGAAGTACTACTAAGGTTAATTATCTAGTCTTATTCTATTAAATCTGTTTATATTTCAGCCCTCTGGTTTCCTTGTTTTTTCCTGATTCCCCTTCGTGGGTGGGGAGTGGGTAACAGAATAATTGTCTGAGCAACAATAAATTGTTGTGGGTTCTTTAAACCATAACACATGTGAACCAGATTTAACCGTTTGGAGGCTGAAAACCCTTATGTATGTTATCAGCAGTACTTTAGAATAATCTAAAGGTATATCCTCTTGTTGATAATTTTTTATGTTTCTGGACACGTTTCATTTACCGTGTATATTAAAGCCAAAGCAGTCTCATTTTTGTCCAGATTTTCATCTATTTCTTGCTACAGCTACAGTTTTACTGTTAGGAAAATGTTTTAGATGAACAACACTGATTGAAGGGGAAGAGACTAAACAGTACGTGGAATTAAAACAGATTTGTGAAGAAAAATGCGGAGTTCTAATATGGGTTTAAGGGTGAGGGTGTTTTAATACGAACATCATAAGAATAAAATGCAAATATCTAACACAGAAAGTTGAAGTTGTTTTTTTGGTGGCAGTAATATTTTACCATGTGTGGGTACACTAAACTCGTGTCTGTGTTAAAGCGAGTTGTACTATTTTCCTTGAGCTACAGATTCAGTTAGACTTAATTCCCTTTTTACAACAATTTTGTGTCATAATCTTTTTGGTTGCCTCACTTAATATTTATTTGTCATTATCTTCACGAATTCTGAAGAATTTTGAACTCTACTTTTTGGCTTGATTTTTGGTGTGCTAAAAGTGCAAGTGGAACAGTATTCTAATGTATTCTTAATCCATAAGCACAAATATAAATTCTGCAAGTGACTGTCTTTGTCTAAGCTTTACTGAATAATTTCCATTCAGTTCTGCATTTGTGGGCTCTTTTGTGTAATAGCAGCAAGATATTCAGTTCCTCATTTACGTTACTGTGTCATATATTCATGCAGTTTTGAGTATGATTAAAGTACTGATGAAATGAAAATAATTCTATAAAACTACGTATATCGGATTGTTACGTTTCATAGGTCTGAAATGCACAACTCTAAAATCCAGTACAAGTGTGTTCTTTTAGAGTTGCTTTTTGTCTATTAACAGATTTTTATTTTTTTTTTAAAAAGAGACTCACAGGACAGCAGCAGGAGATAAACAACTTAATACAGAGAAAAATTGCTGTGGATGAGGAAAATGCCCGTTTGAAGAATGAATTCAGTAACTTGAACCAGAAATTTAAAGATAAAAGCCAAGAACTTAAGGTATATTGACTTGTACATAGTTTCATAAGACTGTAGCTTTGAAGTAGTTCTTTAAGCAATGTCAGCCTTTGTGGCACAGAAAGTGACAAGCTTGGAGAAAAAATTGCCTTAGGCCTTGCTATACCTTACTGTTTTCTCACATACCAACTCCGAGGAAGATGCTTTAAAGCCAAGACTCCAAGCTTTATAACTTTCAGATAAATAGTTAATGATGGAAATGGAGCAAAGAAAGTAGGAGTGTGAAGATGTGGCTTCTTGTAATTAGATTCTGATGGGACTGGCATTATTAATTGATAAAGCCGAGGTCTGGGAGGATATGTCTGTGTGGGTCTCAAAAATAGCTGGGGACAGCATCAAAGGCAGCTTGATCAATTAATGGGCTCTTTGCAAATGTGTACTCATCAAAGCTGTCATCCAGCTAAAAAATATGACCCTTCCACCTGCATGAAAGAGGCCAATAAAAGTACACAGGTGACCTTGGCCATCAAATATAGAAGAAGCTGCTGTGAGGGTAAAACTGCACAGTTTATATTTGCTGATTAGTTCTCACTTTTTTTGTTTATCGGCCCTTGTGGTACTGTTCTACAGGACACTGAGGAGTGTGCACAGAAGAAAGAAGAGCAAAACAGGCTGGTTATAAAAAACCTGGAGGAGGAAAATAAGGGATTAAATACACGCTGTGCTGACCTGCTACATGACCTGGAGAAACTGAGGAAGCAGGAGGCACAATGGAAAACAGAAAAATCTGGCAATGATGCCAGAATAAAGGTACGAAATGGAACAGACTCTTGGATGTTATTTCAGAATTAACTTCTCCAGACATTTGCACTACAAGTTATTTTCTTTAAATAACAAGTTATATATTCAAATCTACCAGTGGGGACTTGCATTCATTTACATTCCTTCGCTTAAGACCCACAGCTTTTTAAAAATTGATGTTGCAAAGCAGGAATCTGACTTCAAATAGTCATCTTAAAATGTAATCATTAAAAAATAAAAGATACTGTATTTTAAGAGAAAATATATATATGTGATAATAATAAAAGCTTAAAAGTGCTATAATTCACATTTTTTTTCTCGACATGTAACTTACATACCTATAATTTGTTTGCAGTAGACTTGATGTTTGTTGTTTTGGAGGAACACTTTAAAACTTTAACTGCAGTTTCGAATAAATTGTGTCCTAGCCTCCAGAGGGCTCCACTCTGAGAGACCTTATTGCATATCATATATTAAAAAGTTATTTTCACTGTTTATGATAAAATGAAAAAGGAAATAAATGAATACATGGTACAAATATTGTATCTTTTATTTAAATGATACTTTGTCTGGTTTGCTGATGAAAATTGGCAAGTTTTTTAAATTCCTATAAGTAGTAAGCCACAAATGTGGTATCAAAGTGTTTGATGGCCGCTTACATAAACATCTAGTTAGTGGATTCTTTTTATTGACATGGCTCATGAACATTTACAATGCTGTGCTCTTTTACACTGTCAAAGTACATGACCTTCTGTTTTATTCAATGTATTAACCATCTAATCAACACGTTGCCCAGAAACATCTTTTTTCCTCCACTAGCAATTCAGTGGTTTTGGTGACACTTCTAATTGTTGTGCTGATGGAAACCCTTTGAGCTTATTTCAGATCTGTTAACATGGGAAGTAAAGATCTTATAAACTGAGGCCTTTGGACTGGTTATCATGGAACAATTGTAGGATTCCCAGGATTGGTTTGTTGATACTTGGGGGAGAAAATCCAGTGTGTACCAAACTGATTTAATAATTTTCAAGTTGTCAAATGTAGAGCTTGTAGTATTGGATAAATTACTGAAAATCGTTGTTACCCACACTTTCAATTAAAAGTCAGAATAATTTTTAGTGTATCTGTCTCCCTGGCTGATAAGGCATGCTGAAGAGAGAAAGGGTCATCACAGCCATGTGATTCCAGCAAATAAGTAGTGTTGGTGTTTCAGAGCGGGGTCGCAAGCGGGTCAAGGTGGTGTCTACAGTGTGACAGAGGTAACTTGTTGAGATGGACATTTCCCGAGCCAACGAGGAGTCACACACAGCTGGATCTGCTGTTCAGAAACAAGGAAGAACTGATTAAGGAAACAATAATCAATGGCAGCCTTGGCTATAGTGACCATGAAATTGGGAAGACCAAGATCCTGAGAAGGCAAAGGAAGGAGAGTAGCACAGTACAGACCTGGAATTAAGGAGGAGAGTCTTCAGCTTGTTCAAGGAACTGGTAGATGGAATCCCATGAGAAGCAGCACTGAAGGGTAAAAGAGCTTTGGAATATTATCCAGTCTTTAAAGACAGCTTCCTCCAAGCCCAAGTATGGTCCACCCTGATACTCAGGAAAACAAGTGGATGTATCAGGACACCAGCTTGGCTAAAAGGAATTAAGCACCAAACTCCAGTGTAGAGTGGGGGTGGAAAGCAGTATTCAGCAAGGGGAAACAGTGAAAGCTACAAAGGAGGAGTTCAGAAACGTTGAGCATTCAAGGATGGTGTTAACCTACCTACAGTTAAGACTTGCAAGTGATGACAGACATTACAAGAATTTCTTGCACTATTTTAGTAGTAAAAGGCTGAACAAGGAAAACTGGGGGCCTGTTGCTGAAAGGGAAGGATGGATTAGTGACAGCAGAGGTACTGGATGTCGTCTTTGCCTTAGTCTTCTCCAACAAGATTCCCCCAAGCATTTGTGCCTACAGACAGAGTTCAAGGAGAAGTACTAAGAATGGATGAGTTGGGAGATACCTGAGAGAACTTGGGTACTACACATCATTCGACCAGCTGAACTGCATCCAAAAGTACTGAGAGAGTTGGCTGATGTAGGCTGCTGCCTATCATCTTTCAAAAGTAGTAGAGATCAGGGGACATCCCTGATAAAAAAGATAATCCAAGAACAAAATTTGGTTGGCCTCACTTCAGTCCCTGGGAAAATCACAAAGAAAGTCATCTTGGAAGTAATTTGGGCACATAATTGAGAAAGTGACTAGAAACAATCACAGATTTGCCAAGGGTGAGTTGTTCCCAAGCAGCCTGGTTGTCCTTTGTCATAAAATGATTGTGTCTGTGGACAAGAGGAGAGTTTGGATGTGATTGACCTTAACTTTAGCAAGATTTTTGACACTGTCTTACTGTATTCTTGTATACAAGATACGGTGTTACAGCTGGATAGGTGGACAACAACATGTTTAAAGGAACTATTTGGGTGTTTGGGTTCAGAGAGCTGTCGTTAATGGGTTATACTCTGTCTGTAGGCTGGTAATAAGTAGTGTACTGCAGGATCTATCTTGGACCTGTCTTGTTGAAAATCTTTTTCAGTGATGTGGAAGAGGGGACCACAGGCTTGCTCGTCAGGTTTGCAGATGACACCAAAGTGGGAGGAAGTAAATGTGCTTGAGGGCTCTGCTGCCACCCAGGGGTTATGTTGACAGAAATGGGTCAACAGGAGCCTTAACCAGGACAAATGCTGAGTCTTGCCCTGGGAAGGCAGAGCCCTGCAACCATACAGGAGCTGCAGCTCTGGGGGACAGCCCTAGGCGCTGGCAGGCAGAAAGCTGCATCAGAACCAGCCCTGTGCACCTGGGCAGCATTGAGGGCCAGCAGCGCCTAAAGAGACATGAGCAGGGCATGGCCACAAGAGCCAGGGGAGGAATGGACCCTCTCTGCTCAGTACTCTAGATACTGCACCCATTTTTTGATGCAGTACAAGAAAGACATCAGTAAACTGGCTGAAGGTGAGACACTGGGGCTAGAGACCTTGCCTTGCAAGGAGAGGCTATGGAACAGGCTGATTCAGCGAGAAGGGATGGCTCTGGGGCTGGGGCCATCCAACAGTGTCTCTGGCACCAACAGGAGGGGATGGAGGAGATGCAGTCGGGCTGTTCACACCTTTGCATGGCTGAACGGTGAGAGGCAGCACAAACTGAAACAGGAAAAGCTGAGGCTAGAGATAAGGAGAAGCCTTTTCCCCGGGAGGACAGCCCAGGAGTGGGGCTGGGGCCCATGGAGGGTGGGCCATCTCCATCCTTAGGAGATTTAAACTCCTGACTTTGTAGAGCCCTGAGCAGCCAGTCGGACCCCCTGGCTGAAACTGCTTTAGGCAGGGGCTGTGACTGGAGACGTTCTCAGGTGACCGCCAGCGTGCATGTGTCCATAGCTCTGATGCCCCAGCTTCTGCCACCTTTTTTTTTTTTTTTCTTCCCCTTTCCATTCTGTGATATTAGACAACTATACACCTATGCTAGTGGACAGAGTTAAGTGAAGCTGATTATCTCACAAGACTATCACAAGGATTGAGAAGCACATTAAAAATACCATCTGCAAGAGGGAAATGTTATATTTGACCTCTAGGAAGTAGTAATGTGTTGCCTCTTAACTTCTTATCAATATTTTGTAAAATACTAATTTCTAAAGACACATGGTTATTTTTGTAGTTCATCACTGTTTTTACATATACTCTCCTTGTAGATATTTCCTTGAAGATTTAAGTTTCAGTTTGAATTAATTTATCCCTCTGTTCCTGATATTCTCCATTTCTAGTACTTGACACTCAAGAATCAATATGGATGCCAGATTGACTCTTAACAGGATGCTTATAAACAATAAAGAATAATAATTTCCTTATCCACACAGGCCAAATATGTCATTATCATACTACACAATACTGGGCTGAAGATGATGTTCTAATATACACACTCTACTATAACATGTCTCTGAAATGTTTTTAAAAAGTAATTTATGAGCAAATTCAATAATGGAATTGTATTGTTCTCAAGTGACTGTAAAAATAGTTATAGATAAAAATCATTGTTAGGCCCTCTATGTTAGGGCCAGTTTTGAATGTTTAGAATTTAACAGTGTCAATCACAGTGTTGAGTGTGTATGGATAAGAATTAAGGGGAAGGCCAACAAGGCAGACATCATGATGGGAGTTTGCTATAGACCCCCTAATCAGGATGTAGAATCTGATGAAATATTCTATAAACAGCTGGTAGAAGTCTCACAATCATCTGCCCTTGTTCTCGTGGGGGACTTCAACTTCCCAGATGTCTGCTGGAAATTCTACGCAGCAGAGAGGCAACAGTCCCAGAGGTTCCTGGAGTGTGTGGAAGACAACTTCCTCACACAGCTCTTGAACAAACCAACTAGGGGAAAGCACCCTACTGGACCTACTGTTTGTTAACAGAGAAGGTCTTGTGGGGAATGTAAAGGTTGGAGGTCGTCTTGGGCTCAGTGATCA
>NW_009649951.1:3372185-3372579 GCF_000708025.1 Charadrius vociferus
TGGAGGCCTGTAACCAGTGGTGTCCCCCAGGGGTCAATACTCAGTCCAATTTTGTTCAATATATTCATTGATGACCTGGATGAGGGGACATAGTCTATCCTCAGCAAGTTCGCTGATGATACCAAACTGGGAAGGGTGGCTGACTCTCCAGAGGCCCGTGCCGTCATCCAGCGTGACCTGGACAGGCTGGAGAGCTGGGCAGAGAAGAACGTAATGAGATTCAACAAAAGCAAGTGCAGAGTCCTGCACCTGGGGAGGAAGAATGCTAGGCACCAGTATAGGTTAGGGGTGGACCTGCTGGGAAGTAGTTCTAAGGAGAAGGATTTGGGGGTCCCGGTAGATAGTAAATTATCCATGAGCCAGCAGTGTGCCCTTGTCGCCAAAAAGGCCAATG
>NW_009649951.1:3372720-3376591 GCF_000708025.1 Charadrius vociferus
GGGCTCCCCAGTTCAAGAGGGACAGGGAACTGCTGGAGACAGTCCAGCAAAGGGCAACCAAGATGACTGAGGGATTGGAGCATCTCCCTCATGAGGAAAGGCTGAGAGAGCTGGGACTCTTTAGCCTGGAGAAGAGAAGGCTGAGGGGAGACCTTATTATTGCTTACAAGTATCTAAAGGGTGGGTTGAAGGAGGATGGAGCCACAGTCTTCTCGGTGGTTCCCAGTGACAGGACGAGGCGCAATGGGCACAAGTTGGAACATAGGAAGTTCCGTTCAAATACACAGAAAAACTTCTTTACGGTTCGGGTGACAGAGCACTGGCACAGGCTGCCCAGGGAGGTTGTGGAGTGCCCTTCTCTGGAGATTTTCCAGACCCGCCTGGATGCAGTCCTGAGTAATGTGCTCTGGGCAATCCTGCTTTCACAGGGGAGTTGGACTAGATGATCTCTAGAGGTCCCTTCCAACTCTGAAAATTCTGTGATTCTGTGATTCCATGTAATTTTAAAAATTGGAGATGCTCAGAAATTGGGGTGAAAGATTATTTCCTAATCTTAGATTTCTGAATTATGTCCGAAAGCTCTACTGAATGTCTCAGTATGTGGTATTTCAGTATATAAGCTCTTTATATAACCACACCCTCCTTGTCCCTGTTTTCATGTTTTGCCCTTTTAGTAACATGTCCAAAAAAAGTCAAGGTTTCAAAATACATTCAAAGGTTGAACTGATTAATTTGTTAGTTGAAATTAAAATGTGAAGTCATGTATATCACAAATGGGGCAAAGTACTGGAAGATACTTTTTTCCTGGTTTTAATTCTGCCATTGTGTAAATTCTAAAGTTGTATTTATGACAAAATCCTTTATTACCTATTCTTTATGTTGTACCCTGAGTGGATGATGGGAATTTAAGCATTGGTAAGATCAGATTTTTTTTTTTAATCTCTACCATGAAAAACATCTGCAACTCTGTAGTGTGGTGTGAAAGATAGGGAATAGGATTTATTCACAGAAAGTGTGCATTATTATCAATTTTGTTCTCATTTGCAATAACTTCAAGCTGTTGTGGAAAAACACTGAGGAGAAACCCTAAGATTATTTGGCTGCAAGTCATAAATACCTTATTACACTTCAACATTTTCATGTGTTGATAGAATGAACATCATTCTGAAATCTTTTTTTATCTGAGAAAAAAAATTTTTTTGCTACCTAGCCTTTGAGATTGAATGATGGCTCATTAGTCGGGTACACCAG
Organism: Charadrius vociferus; assembly: GCF_000708025.1. Lineage (NCBI taxonomy): Eukaryota > Metazoa > Chordata > Aves > Charadriiformes > Charadriidae > Charadrius > Charadrius vociferus. The sequence continues at coordinate 3,373,972 of NW_009649951.1, forward strand.
CTATATAGCCTGAGATTTATCATGAAACAAATAGATTTCCTACAGCATTCACTCATTAATTTTGGTACTTCTTCACATTAATATTACTGTTATTAACAGGACTTGATCATTCTTGTCCAAATTCAAAGAATGTGCTTGTGGTACACTTCTGATATATGAAATATGTATAAGACATTTTTATGCTATTTTAAAGAGAGATAATTAATTATTTGCATTTCAGGTATAAAAATGTTTTGATACTTTCAATATTTGAGGCATCTTTGCTGAGAGAGAAAAATTTCTTTATTTCCTTAACTAAGTCTGTATGTAAATGGAAGATAAACTAATACACTGTTCGCAGTAGATTAGGCATGCTATTCTACTAGGAGGTATTTATTTTAAATTATTGAAGAATCCTGGAATATTTGCCTTACTGAGAACAAGTGATTGTGTCTGTGAGTAGCATAATGCCAAAGGGGGTCTAAGGACATTGCCATTTTCTGAAACTCTGCTACAGATATTGCTGTAATATTTCTATTTCCATTCTTGCCTCAAAACACTCTGGGAGAATAGTCATACGAAGCTTCTTAAGGACTGAAGTACTCTTCTAAGCTGCTAAACCTCTGGAGAACTCTAGTAAGATCACTATGTAGAGATCGAAGTCTTGCTTGAGTAAGCTGCCTGGCTGCTATATTTCTCAGATACACCTTCACACTTTGCTGACTAAGTTCTACAGTAAGGCTTACTGTAAAAGACAAACTATTGCTTGTTTACATTGTTTTCAGCGAGCATTTCCAGAAGTTTTCTTGTATGCTATTCCTTTTCCTGAAGAAACTATTCCTTGCAGTGAATTAGAAGTGCGAAATCATAGCAGATTTAAGCAGCAGTCTTAAAGATAAATCTGTATCCATAATTGTTAGTTCATGTGTGCAATTTTGTGCATTTTTTGGAGAACTTAAAACAATTAATGTGTTTTTTATTAGGAGTAGGTTTATTCTGTTAAATTTCTACACAGAAAACAAGGTTTAATCAGTTCAGGAGTTAAATAGTATACTGTTGCTTTGCAAAGATCTGATTCAGGATTCCCCTTCCACATGCAGCAAATGAATTAAAGAAAACTTCCTACAGTAAAGAGTTGGTGACCACCTAAAATTTGAAATATACTTTTTTTCTGATTTCATGTTTTTCATACACACATGTATGCACATATAGCTGTCTATATTTGCTTAGACCACAACAAATATATGCATGTGTATATATGCACATCCATATGTCTATATACATAGATAACAAACATAGTAGATTTTAACTTTCTTACATATTAACTGTAATACACTTCAAATGCTTTCTTTGCAGAATTTGGAAACTGATTTAGCAGATGCAAGAGAACAAATGAAAGAGTTGCACAGTGTATGCAGTAACTTATCGTCTCAGGTAGCTGTGAAACAGGAAGAACTCTCCCAAAAGGATTGTGATGTGATCAGAGCTAGGTAAGTATTTTATGATTTCATTGTCTTTAAGTCTGAATCTTCTCAAAAAGACTGTTGTTCTGCTTACAAAGCAGTATCTTGCATTAGAGGTATTTTTGTGCTACAGTGTGTTTTCATAACATTCTGTTCCACAAGATGTAAAGCTTTTGGAAGTCTACCAGTAGATGACAATTTATGTAAACTCTTGTCTGATATTTTTTGACTCTTGGTATATTATCATCAGTTTTTGAGTAGGGATGGTCTTTGAAAATTACATGTCCGTAATTAGCACGGCGTCAGAGAACTACCGATCTCCACTGAAAGTAACAAAATACCAATATGATTAGTGACATAAACATTTAATTGGAGAGCCTAAGTTCCCTAAACTTCGAAAAGCTTTAAGCCTAACTTTAAGTTAGAGTCAAATCTGCCAAGTCAGGAAAAGTCTACATAGGCCTGTGCTTAAGGTTTAAAGTGCAGTGATTTAAGCTTTATCTTGGGTCTCACATACCATTTCTTTACACTGAATCTGGAAGATTAGTGCTGCATTATTTGAGCTGTGACAAAGAAATGAAGAATGGAATGAATTATATGAATTGACTGGACTACTGAATTCCTCAAAATGAAGGTAATGGCAGAAGACAATTTGTAACTTTAAGTCGGTTGTCTGGAAATTGTCCATTTTTCACTTCTTAGTTTCAGAGGCATACACAGTGTTTATCCCTCCTGTGTTAGATATATATTCCCTTCAATATTGCCTCAAACTGTGGTTATGCCTGAAAAGTGGCAGTTGGGATGCAGAAGTCATTGGTATGGACACCCCTCTTTGCTTTCCAAGCATAAATAATTTTATTGTAGGGAGTCAGTGTCTAAGTCTTTTGGGGGGAAAAAAACAGAAATATGATTTTTGATGCCTCTAACCTAAATTGTCATTCTAGTATTTGTTGAAATATTTACAGGAAAAATGATGCCTTGTTATTTTCGTATTTAAAAGGTGTAACAGCTTGGATTTCAAAAGTCAATAAAAATAGGCAAGTTTAATGGGAAATTGTATTTAATCATAGAATGGTTTTGGTTGAAAGGGACCTTAAAGATCACCTAGTTCCAACCCCCCTGCCATGGGCAGGGGCAGCTCCCACTACACCAAGGCTGATCACAGCCCCATCCAGACT
>NW_009649951.1:3376660-3398788 GCF_000708025.1 Charadrius vociferus
AAAAAGTTTTCGTCATATCTAGGCCAAATCTCCCCTTGTCCAGTTTGAAGCCATTACCCCTCATTCTATCACTACATGCCCTTGCAAAAAGCCCTTCTCTGACTTTCTTGTAGGCCCCCTTCAGGTACTGGAAAGCTGCTATAAGGTCTCCCCAGAGCCTTCTCTTCTCCAGACTGAACAACCCCAACTCTCTCAGCCTGCCCTCATAGGAGAGGTGCTCCAGCCCTCTGATCACCTTTGTGTCCCTCCTCTGGACCCACTCCAACAGGTCCATGTCCTTCTTACGTTGAGGGCTCCGGAGCTGGATGCAGTATTCCAGGTGGGGTCTCACGACAGTGGAGTAGAGAGTGAGAACATTTCCCTTGACCTGCTGGCCACACTTCTTCTGATGCAGCCCAGGATATGGTTGGCTTTCTGGGCTGCAATCGCGCATTGCCGGCTCACGTTGAGCTTCTTGTCCACCGACACCCCCAGGTCCTTCTCCTCAGGGCTGCTTTCAATCCATTCTCTACCCAACCTGTTTTTGTGCTTGGGATTTGCATTTAAAGAGGGAATCATGGGAATTTTTGAAAATCATCAATGGACTAATAGGCTTTATTATCTTCTGAAATTATTTTCAGAAATATATGTATGTGTGAAGGGATTAGGGACAGCAAAGACGATATTTTTAAAGTCTCATAATCAAGATTTGCAAAGTTACTGCTTGTTGGTTGTAGTTTAGATATTGCAGACCAAGTTATTCATTGAACTTAAAAATTGTTAAAATTTATTCTTTGCTGTTCACTGCAAAACAAGCTCTTATAATTTGTCACAGACATCTCATTTAAATATATGATTAAAATAAGTACTTTTTTGAACATCAGGCCTGAATTTGAGGTAATAAAAGATGGACAACATACTTATTGTGAAGTGTTTGATGTCTTTTTCTGTATGTTTTTCCATACAACCAATCTTCTAAATTTATGGAGAAGAGTTTCTCAAACTGATCATGTATGTTTTTCCATGTGCTCGAATGTTTTCCTTCCTAGGTACTTAACTGGTGTTACGATAAATGATAGTATTTTTCCATATTACTTGTATGTGAGTTATACTTGACATGTTATATATGTATATATTTGATCAGTATCCTTGTAATTCAATGTCTGCAAATCTTTCCTAAGGAACTGTCTTTGGCTGCAAGTTTCTTGCTGACATTTCTAATATGAAAAAAGAAGACTTACGCTAAATAGGTTATAGTATATAAAATCCACAGTTTTGGGCAGCAGTTTCAGTAGTTAGCAATACAAACTAAGAATTTTAACTATGCTGTATTTTTTGTAGTACGGAATGCTGCAGTTTCTCCTTACCTTCCCAAGGTGTCAGTATATAGATAAAACTATTTTTCTGTTGTTTTTAATAGGAAAAAAAAAGTGAAAATAATAAGCAAATGCCTATGTAGACAAACCTCAAACTCTTACTTAAGTTAATGAAAGCAATAACTCCAGAATTAAAGGAAAAAATATGAGGAGAAAGTAAAGTCTTTACATCTTCTTATCTTCCTAGGCCAAGATCTTAGAACTGTGTTCACTTCATGATTGAAGCATTTGGTTTTTCCTTTTTTTTTTTAACTTTTTTTTTAGTTATTCTTGTTTAAAACTTAGTCTTGCAAAAGTATCATGTTGAATGCTGCCAGAAAATTCTTTGACAAATGGTGTGGAAAATAGCTCATGTCCCGTACTGTCTCCAGTTTCCTATCATCAGTTTCAAACTTTTAGCACTGAAAAAGACAGTCTGATTTGCAAATCTCTCTGTTCTCCGCACTGCTTTGTCTCTCACTCCCTGTCTGCAGCCTGCCTGCCTTCCCAGCCCTCCGCTTTTTTGGAAACAGACCAGGAGCACAGTTGTAATTATTAGAAACAATCTCTGGAGGAAGAAGGGAAGGAAACTGGCTTCATTTGGTGTCTTCTTTCATATGCAGCATAAGCAGGTCCAGATCCCGACTCCTTCAGCTGACACCTTGGTAATACTGTCTGAAATTTTTACAGTAGATGCTAAAATCAATTGGAAAAGAAGGTCTCTACGGGTCTACGTGTAAACTGTTCTGGTGCTCTGTTTCTTGTGCATTCATAACTTCTTGCTCTGTTCTGCACGTTTGTCAATTTGTTAGCAAGTTTTTTTCAGTTTAACAGTAACTATGTCTGTAGATACTAAGAGAACTGTTTTCTTTAAGGGGCAGTCTTTTCCAGCAAATTAGCAGGGACCAAAATTTTGGAGAAGTACTACAGTCTAAATCTGACCCTACAGAATAGCAGATGTTTTTGAAAATCCCTCCCATTGTCAGCGAAAGTCTGTCACATACTTCTGAGGTGTGGAAGATAAATTTTCCAAGACCAGTGAACAGACAGTATTTACAGCATCCATCTTGCACAGCAGATGTCTTCAAGAAGCCACCACCTTTCTTTGCTGGCTTTATTTTTGCAAAGCACTCTTAATCTCACTGGGTTTACTTTTAAACTCCTGAAGTAGCTGTGAAATGCATTTCCTTGTTATATTTTTCATGTTTGTATTCAGTACTGATTTTCTGGATCTATTTAGAGTCGCTGGTAGCCCTTCCATTTTCATGTTCTTGAACATTAAATCTTGCTGTTTCTTTCTGAAGATTAACTTCAGTCTATCTTTGTGATCTTTGTTTTAAAATTATGCTAAATATCAGGATTTAGAACTTTGTGTTTACTGCTGAACACTCAGCGTTGTCCGTCTCACTGGCACAGCTCTGGTGGAACTCTGAACATCAAATTGGAGAGGTTTGCTTGACTCACTGAGGCGTGAGCCTTGCTGTAACAGGTATTCAGAAAATTCTGAACTGTTTGCGAATATAGTAAGCTCTATTGTAAAATGAATTAGAATTTCTTCCCCTGTGTTCTTACTGGATGTGTGCGCCATGACTTCATTTCTTTGGTTAGTTTCTAGTCCAAATCTATCCCTCATCATTTTACAACCACTTCTTCTTTTGTAACAATATTAATTTTGGGTTTTTTTGCACCTCCCCACCCCACTCCTGTTGCTGTTTACCTCCATGCTGTAAATTATGAGGCAGTCGGATTTCTCCTCAGCCCTTATTTTGCTGCTCTGGGATTTTCAGGTTATTCTTTGCTGTGTGCTGTAAACCGTTTCATAGTACCTATGTGATTCCCCTGAGAAGCCATAATTCATAGTGCCTGTCACTGTGTTGTATTTCTAAACTACAGGTAATGGAATCTAGAGTTATGCTGAATTATCCCAAACCCTCTTATACTCCCTTGGTAAGAGGGGTAGCAGAGGTACTCAGCATCCTAGTGTCTTCACCAAACCTGTGGTGGTGAAACAAAGCCAACAGCATCACCTGAAGTGGTGGGTGTGGTGAGCATAAACTCTATTTGAAGCACAGTTATATAGCTTCTAGAGTGACAGTAGCTACTCCTTTCATTTACATGTCTGAGAAACCACAGTTTATTCTTAAACTGTTGGTATGTGCAGGGCATTTCTTTAAGGTTATCCTCTAAGGATAGGAGGAAACTTTAGTTCACACTCTTGTCAGATGTGAGCACCAGAGCTTTCTCTACCCTAAACGATAGTATGAATCTTAAATATTGTTGTTGGCAGGATGAAGTGTCAAATCTTTGAGTCTTGCTGCAGTCCAGTTTGTAGTGTCTTCATGTAGCGTCAACCTTGCAATGTTTAAAGCAAAAATCTAGTAAGGTTATTGTAATCTTACTTAAGTGGCCACAATAATTTAGTTATGCTCTTGTATTTTGACTTGAGAAAAACCTGACTAATTTTCATAGCAGGCTCTTCCTTGTGACTTGAAGAGTGCAGCTCACTTTCTGTAAATTTCTTGGTTTCCCATTGTATTGGTCATGAGGTGTTAGACTAATATCTGGTGGCGTCAATGTTAAATGGAGTTAAATACTCTCAGTGTATCAGGGTGTTTTTGTTTATGGGGAGAGTGGGGATGGTAGGGAAAAAATAGAGGTAGTAGGTGTTTCAGTTCTGGTTCTTAGCTGAGAGAATATTGGGTTTTTTTGATTAGTGTTGCTGATGGTGACTTTTTTCTTAAATTTGTGTTTGTTTAGAGCGTACAGTATCTCGAAAGATTTTGTCAATATGTGCCCATATTTGTATACATATATGCTACTTGTATGTGTACACGTACACATCCACGTATAATTTATATATTTTGCATGTGGATGTATATATTCCTACGTATCTGTGTATACACCTATAGGTGCATATATATGTATATATACAGGTGTGTATATAGGCACATATATTTTAAATGCCACTCATTGCCTTTGTTACATGCAATTTTTAATTTTTTATTATTTCTTCTGTTACACGCTCACCTGAAAGTATCACTTAACTTAGGATTTGACACCTTTACCCTGCCGCAGCGACAGGCAGGTGTCTCTTGTGGAGTGCTTAGTAGTTTGCTGGTTTGAGTAAGCACGTTGACAGATATTTTGATCAGACATTTATTTCTATCTTGTAACTGTTTTGCTGATTATCATGGGGTTGATTTTTGTATACTCTCTTCGAATACACTGCAAGCAAATTAGTAGCAGAATCACACAGCATCACTGGGTGGTTGAGATTAGCAGACACCTCTGGAGATCCTGCAGTCCTGCTGCTCCAGCAGGTCCAGCCCTTTTGCTCTAGCAGTATCAGGTACAGCAGGCTGCCCAGGATGGTGTCCAGTCGAGTTCAAGTGTGTCGAATAATGGAGACTCCACAACCTCTCTGGGTAGCTTGTTCCAGTGTTTGACCACTCTTACAGGATAGAAACATTTTTCTTATGTTTAACTGGGATTTCATGTGTTTTTTCTTTGTGCCCACTGCCTCTTTTCCAGTCTCTGGGCACCACTGAGAAGAGTCTGTCTGCATCTTCTTTACAGACTCCCATCAGATATTTATACATATTGGTAATATCCCCATGAGCTTTCCCTTCTCCAAGCTGAACAGCCCCAGCTTTCCCAGCCCCTTAATGTATGGCAGATGCTCCAATCCTTTCATCATCTTTGTGGTCCTTCGCTGGACTTACTCTGGTATGTCCATGTCTCAGAACTGGACACAGTACCCACGTGTGTCTTACCACGTCTGAATAGAACAGAGGGATCACCTTGCTCCCCCTGCTGGCAATGCTTTTCTCAGTGCAGCTCAGGATAACATTGCCCTTTACCACAAGGGCACGTTACTGGCTCATGGTGAACCTGGTGTCCACCAGGATCCCCAGGGCATTTTCTGACAAGCTGCTTTCCAGCTGGTCACCCCCCAGCCTGTGCTAGTACATGGGGTTATTACTCCCCCTGGGGCAGTAATTTGTCCTTCTCTTTGTTGAACTTAATGAGGTTCCTGTCAGCCCATTTGTCCAGCCTATCAAGGTGTCCTGGTTTGAGGTAAAACAGGACCAGTTTTGTTCAGTAACTTTACTTCTTAGCTGGGCCTCTTCTAACTACTGAAAATGGCTGCATACTGTGCAGATTTTTGCTTTCCTAACCCTATATCTGCATGCTTAGGCAATGACTCTAAGTTCCTCCTGGTCACCTGTCCCTGCTTCTACATCTTGTATCCTTCCTCTTTCATTTGAGTTTATTCAGGGGAGATCCTTGTTCATACATGCAGGCCTCCTGTTACCTTTGCTTGATTTCTTGCTCATTGGAATGGACCATGATTGATCTTGGATGAAGTGATCCTTGAAAATCAACTAGCTCTCATGGGCCATTCTTCTCTCCAGACCAGTATTACACTGGATTCTTCCAAGCAGGTTCCTGAAAATGTGCAAGTCTGCTCTCCTGAAATCCAGGGTTGTGATCCTGCTTTTTGCCTTTCTCCCTCCTCTCAGGATCCTGAACTCCTGTCATCTCAAGGTTGCTGCAGACAAAGATGCTCTTGGCCTTTACGTCCCTGACCAGTTCTTCCTTGTAAGTTATCATCAAAGCACTTCAGAAACCTCCTGGATTGCTTGTGCCCTGCTGTGTTATCCCTCCAGTGTATGCTGGGGTGATTTAAGTCCCTCATGAAGACAAGGGCCTTCAAACATGAATCTTCTTCCAGTTTTCTGAAGAGGACTTCACTCTTCTTCCTGATCAGACAGGATCAGCAGGCAGCCACCATGTTATCTGCATTGGTCTGCCTACACCTGACCCACGTGCTCTCAGCTGGCTCATTGTCCATCGCATGGCAGAGTTCCATCCACTTAGACTGCTCTTTCAAATAAAGGACAACTTCTTGCCATCCCGGGCTGTCCTTCTTACAGAGCCTGTATCCAGGCATGGCAGCACTCCAGTCATGTGTGAGTTATCCCGCCTTGTCTCCATGATCCCAATGACCCTGAAATCGCAGACGGATCTCTGATTCCTCCTGTCATCCTGCACGGGAACAGGCTGTGTGCATTTGAAGAACAACTTCAGATGGGCACACGGTTGTGCTTATTTCGCAAGATGACTCTTAAGACCCTCTCCCATACTGATGGATGTCCTGTCAGCACTCCTATATTTATGTGCATACGCTTGAGGTGGTCCTTCCTGAGGCTTGAATTGTTCATCACAAAGTCTTTCCTGTCCACACCAACCTGTGCCCTTTACTTGCTAGCCCGGGCCACAGCTCCCTCACTTGTTACTTGGTCAACATCTCTGTCCCCCACCATTCCTAGTTTAAAGCTTCTCTCACCAAGTTGGCTTCTCTGTTATCAAAGGTGCTTCATTCTGTGAATTTATTTGTAGTGCACCATTGGTGCTGAATAGTTCCTGGTAAGATTGAGCATCATTTCCTCCTTCTTGGTTAACAATGAAATAAAAGAAGGTTCCCTGTGTGGATTTACAATGTAAAAATAGTACCTCATTCATTAAAGATGATAAAAGCAGCTGTAGCATACAATTGCAAGTTAAGTACAGTGGTTGTATATTTCTGTGTGTCAAGAATTTTTCGGATTGCTACTATTTTGGTTTGTATAACTTTTCACTCAAAAAAGAAAAAGCAAGTTAGGATATGTGCATGAAGAAATAAAGTCTGATTTTAAAAATGTGGCATATTGGAACTGTGATTGTGTTTCCTTATGTTTAAAAGGCCTTGAATTTAACATGAGCAAACATTAACCATGTGTTCTAACTGCTGCAGTTCTTGTGTAGCTGCAAGGTTTAGCTCCCCTCCAACCCCTCCTCTTTAGGGTATAACTCAAAGCCTGATAAAGTCAACAAAAAAGCTTCCCATTGACCTTAATACACTTTGTGGGCAGACCATTAGAGAACACATAATACTGTGCGTTCTCAGGTGACAGACAGATAACTGCATTGATGTTTGCATACAAATTAAAGAGCAGCAATATAGCAGAGTGGTCTTGGCAACAGTTACTACCAACATTTCCAACAGTATCTGAGGATTGAACCTTATCCCATGTTTTCCCCTTCCACAACAAAATGAAGATCTGATTGGAGAACCTGTGCAAAATTAATATCATCTGTGTTTTAACTACAGTGCAAAAATGTCTCAGTTTCTACTATATATTCACAGTAAGGGAAATGAAATGAGTGCTTGTTTGGAAGCCTGTTGTACAGGGTGTTGGAAAGTGCTAGTTTGTCACTATGTCCTTATTTCTGCTGCTGTGCTTGTGAACAGTATTAAATTAGTACATATGAAATACATACTGCAGTTGTACTTTGGTTTTGTTACATAAAGAGTCTTTAATGCACCTCTACCATGGTTAATTTTGGGGAGCTACTTTGCATCTCATTGAGAACAGTGGGAGTTAAAACTTTTAAGTAAGTACGTCCTTAAGTGTTCTCCTGTATTGGCCTGTTAACAGGCTTTATTAAATAGTGCTTTTTAAACAACATTAAGTTGTCTGAATGTGCTATTGTGGTACGTATAATTTCAATTTTTATATAATTATTCAGATGTTGTACCTTTAGTGAATAATCAACATCTTAAGTAGCGGCATGGGTCTTAAATATTTTTTTGAAAGTTTCTGTGTCATTTGGTGGTTTCTCAACAAAGTTGCTGTTGCTGCTTGCCTTTTGTACACTAATCTTTGCCTGGACATCCCCAGCAGTATTATAAAAATGCAGTGATAACTCTTGTTGTTAATGATAATTCTAGGCACAGAGAGGTTGCATATATGTTGGAGGTCACTAAGAAAATTCCTTGAGGAAGGAAGGAAGAAAATTAGTTGGAGTGATAAACTTATATTTCAGTATTTGTGTGTAATACTTGTGTGAAATATGCTCGTGAATTAAATAAGGAATTAAGTAGAAAATATATGAAAAGGGGTTAATGGAGTCACCTGAACTTTTAACATGTGTTACAGAAAATATTCCAAGTTTTCAATCTTTGTTTATGGTAAGTAAGAGTTACTCATCTTTGTTTCCTCCTTAATTCATAAGATCTATTGGCGGTACAGTAAAATTCTCAATCACACTAACTATACTAGTTCTAGCCTATGGTTGCATTACAGCAGGATTCCTATTATTGTGTTTATAGAGCTTTTATTGCTATGTTATACAATACACACCAAAGTTTACTTACTTTCCTTATGGTTGTTGCACTATGCTGTACCTGCAGACAAATGTAATTTATCAGTAGACATACATCATGTGTCTAGGGAGTGGAAGCACTTCAGAAAAGAGACTTGCTTTACACATACTCTGCAAGTTAAGAAAAACTTTTCTATCTTTTTCTGATGATCCTAGCTATAAAAAAAATGATCAAACTTATTTTACAGTCTATGTGTTCTAAATATTTTACATTTTGACACTTACTGCTAAAGAGTTAACTGAATATTGATTAGAAAGTGTTGATGCAATAGTGAAAATCCATTTATTTTAGAGCAGTGAGAGCATTAGAGTGAAATTGAAAGGCATTCCATTTTGAAACTTAACTGTTCTGTAGATATTTCACAAAAGTATGTGATAAATATTTTATATGTAACTTCTAGTGTTTGTAAGGCAATTGACAGAAAAATAAATGAAAATAGGAAGCTCATTATCTACAATAAAATTATTTGAATGCAATTGTTTAACGGAGGTCATTGTTGTTCTTTTTCTTAATTTCTCTTTATTGCTTGTTTTGCACAGGAAGGAGTTACAGGAGCTGCAGAATCTTTACAGGCAAAACATTGAACATACAGCACAGCAAGCTGAGTTGATAAAGCAGCTTCAGGTTCTCAATACTGATACACAAAAAGTACTGAAAGACCAAGAAGATGCTCACACAGCTGAAACAACATCGTATCAAAAAGTATGTCATTCTGCTTTATGATCACAGGGTTCATTTTAATATCCATCTGTACAATGTCAATAGACAGAGTAATCAAAGCAGGGTGTAGTGTTGCATCCTTTAGATCTCTGGATCTTTATTGTGACCAAAATATGGTGGGCAGATTAGCAGAGTTTATTGACCTAATTACATCCCAGCATATATGCCCCTTGCTTACATTGAATTGATGAGCCTTAAATATTAAGATTTAATTGCATCTGGAGGAAAACAGAGGTGAATTGCCAAGCATATAAATTTCTTTACGCAGATTTGTGTTATCTATGTTTTTCTTCTCCTTCCTCTCCTAGAGCTTTCAATTACTAAATTCTCCAATTTGTTTTTGATAATTTAAGAGAAGAAATTCCTTTCACTTGTAAATAATGTATTTGTGTGAATCTCTAACAATTTTACTGGTTTAATATGCAAAAACCTGCTCTATCAAAATTAACCAGAAAAATTGTTGCCATAATAGCTTTCTAAAGGGATAACTAATTCAAAATTTTTAAACTATATTTACGTTGACAGAACAGATTCATATTTTTGATGCATGCCAGCATAAACGCTAACCCTGAAGAGCTGTCACATGTACACTACTCAGAGCTTTTCCTTTTGAGTGTAAAAAATTATATTGATGTGTTTTTCAGTTTGTAAGATTTACAGAAGGTATGTTGCCTTCCTTTTTAGAAACATTGAGAAGGAAGAAGACCAGGAAGAAGTTGTATATACAACTTTCACACACCTTTTACCAATCTTGGAACTGCTTTCTCAAATTGTGTACTGTCGGTGCATTTTCAAAAAACGGGTGTTTCCCCTTATCATCCTACTTAGAGAGCATGCAGTTTGTGATAAAATTGTGAAGCTAGGCCAAAGTCAAGCCAGGATCAGTACTGGGTTTCTAAAGATGTGTTTGATTAACATTTTATGGCATATAGTGTACACATTCTTGTGTACTTAACCCTGCACAAGTTTATCATTACTGCAGTGATGACTGACATTAAGTCTTTTATTCACTACAGTAGTAGCCCAGTGCCCAGTCAAGCTACAGGTAGACTTCCATCAAAATTGTTCAGAACATGTACAAGCCAGGATGAATTTTACCTATCTGGGGCAACATAAAGTAAATTATAGATTTTTATTTTATTTTTTTTAATACAGAATGTAGGTATCAAGAGTTGCTATTTCTTTCATTTTTCATTCTCTACCCAATGCTTCCATAGGTGTTAAATGGATCCTTTGAGTCACTCAAAAAATAAAGTAATGGCACAAGTGAAGAGAATATGAACTCTCTTCATCAGTCTCTTCATACATAAGACTGTATTCTTCCAGACTAGTTCTGCAACATGTGAAAGAAGATAAAACTGATTCTTCATGAGACCATTTTAAAGCATGACAAAACTCTTTATGAAAGTCACATTAAAACCCAGTCCTATGAAAAATAATTTTGCTATTCTATGTTACTTATGTATTATGGAAAATTTATAGGTATGTTTATATAGCTATAGGGGCAAGCCGCTTCTAAACTGGGCTTAGCTCAAAATTCATGTTTGCTTCAGATAGCTGGTTCACAGTTCTTGGTCTGTCTTAGAAGGACTTAAGACTTTTGCTTAGCTGATCATGCAACAAGAACAAGAATACTGTGGTTTTGAAGATAAGCCCTTTATACTTCAACTCACAGATGACCCTAAAATTTGATGGTTTTGGAGGCGTTGAGTTCTATATTTTTCTAGCAGGGAAAAGTAAGGTTTGCCTTTTTAACCAGAAATAGCAAACTCCGTTATTCTGACAAATTACTATTGTGAAACTGTCTTTTTGTAAAGTATCAAAATATCTAATGCACCTGGAAAAAAATATGTTCTTTTTGTTTTTTATACAAATATGTTAAAAAAAAAAAGTTAAGTTCTCTAAGTCAGCATGGAATAGATCTGATAAAGTTTCTGGCAAATTGAGTTGAGAGAACTTCAGAGGGGAGAAGGAGTTCCTGTATCATGACAATCCTGTTCTGTACTTCTGATCAGAACTGTATAAAATACCCAACTCTAATTGCTTCAAAGTATCAAGCTCCAAATCACGAGATACACAGTCCCACTGAAGTCACAGCAGGCCTTTAGAAAACTCAGCATTTGTAAAAATAAGACAAATACCTATTTTTCCCTTGAATAAGAAAGGCAAACTATTGGAGACCAATGTGTGTTCTATTTGTCTTCCATGCATTAATAATATGCAGGCTGCAACAGCTAGATAAGGACGTGTCAGCTATTCCATAAATGTATTCACAAAGGAATATTTTCCTACTGCTCTGAATGGCATTGAGCCTATCACTGTGTACATCCTATGATATATTGTCCCTTACAGCAAGATCAATGACCTCTCTGGTAGTGGTCAGATAGGCAGTATATGCTATAGCTCAGGCAATGTGGTTGGCTCACATATTGAAAGTACCGCTTAACGGTCTACTGTTTAGGAAGAACCTCTCCTTGTGCTGATGTTAATGTGTAGTACAAAACAGTAGACTGAATAGAAAAAACATTTCTGGTAAACCAGATCAAGGTCATGAACTGGCACTGGATTATGTGTAAATCCGCTGAGGACCACAAATTCTCTTCCAAGTCTAGCTGTAGTGGACAGCATACACATGTGAAAGTGTGTAATCTGTTTTATAAACTTGTGTTGACTTGACATAGTACTACCTTTTATTTTTTTTCTTTAAATACAAATTTTATGGGTGCTGTGTTCTACAATAACTCCCTTATGCTAGAGCATTTGTGGAAACAAGTTAATATCTCTCTCATATTACAGCTGTAGTTCTTATTCTCAAGGATAGGGAATATTTTTGTAGAATGTATAGCATCTGTTTTAGTGGCCTCAAATACTCTGGGGACTTCATTCTTGTGCTGGATTTAATGAGACTCAATAGATTTGTCCTCACCAACAATTTCAAGGTGGAGAGACTTCAATCAATACTAGGGATAATAAGACAAGAAGAGATTCTGAACTCCTTAGCCAGCTTATCACAGTTTTCTGAAATTTACAATTTAGGGCCTTTGTTTTTATAATGCAGTACTTTCCCTTGATCTGATGTAGCCTTTAGGTTCCTTGTTAATCACACTGATTAAAAATCTCTTGGTGGAAGGCCCTTCTAGTGAAGTGGAAATTTATTTGTCATTAAGTAGGAAATCATAATTTGTGTCCTGGAACTCATCTCTCAAATAGAGAATACTGTGGATAGTGGTACAGTACTTGTCTGTGATGAAGAAAAGCATTGCTCAGTAGTTAGATTTTCAGCATGAGAAAACACAGTAAGAGTTTTCAACTAAGAGGCATTGCAGAAGCCTGCATCAAGTGCAACAGAAAGTAGATAAAAATAGGATAGTGTCAGATACCTTTTCTTGTGGTTAATTTTGTGCCTGCAGTTGCTTTTGCCAGTCCTCCTGGTGTCATTGTGTGGAGATAGTTTGCTTTCCTTCAAGCCTGAGAAATTGTAATCAGAGTGTCAAGTTACTGTTTCTTTTTACCACATTTTACCACTTCTGGTCTTTTTCTGCTACAACCTTTAAGCACGGTTAAAAATCACATAAATGTGTTTCTTTTTATGTAAGCAGCATTAAATTGAAAAATTCACAAAATAAAAACTATGACCATAGAGATATGTAAATGGTAGTAACAATGCAGGTTCTCCCTCAAAATGGAATGAAAAACCTAAGTTCTTTCACACATGATAAGAGCTGAGAGAAACTAACTGTCCAGTCAAATATGCTGAAGCCTACATTAGTAGTATGTGAATCATGGTTTTTGTAGTCCACTTTGTCTGTGAAAAACTCAGATTTTTAACAAAGATTATCTCACACTTTAGTTCAAGTTCTGATACTGTTTTCTATTGTTTCTATGTGTCAGGGTGACACTAAGCACACCTACTATTCTAATGAAGCTTTCTGTTTTAAGTAACTGTTCAAAGATCTAGCAAAAAGTGCTTTCTGGTAAAATCAGTTAAATCAATATTGGAAATTGGTAGGGTAGCTGAGATATATGGGATACTTTTTTTGTTGTAATTCAGCTAAGTTACTCTTCCTTCCTGACTGATAAATAATGCTCTTGTGTCATATAGACTAAATTTATTACAGTGCGCTGATTTCAGATACTTTTAATCTTTTTTTATTTGTTTTTAAGTATCTTCACCTGTGATGGTCTCTATTGCCTGTCAGAGAAAGGACAGCTCTAAGGCATTACAAAGAGATTCTCAAAATACAGTCAGTGCAACAGTTTTTGCAGAGTACAGTCTTGTGTGTCTGGCTGTTGCCTTTTTTTTTCCAGCTACCAAGTGTCATAAAATGTATAAGAAATGTTTTAAAATATTTTCCTTTTTCTTTCTAGCTTTTAAACATAAATATTTTTTGTCTTTTTTAGGGAATTAAACAATTTCCTGGGTAAATCTCATGTCTGATTGACATTCATGTGAAGTATAACCACTCACGTACAGTCAAGATTCACTCCTCTTTTCTGTGATGCTTGCTAGTTGTGAGATAAATAATTTACAATAATTTTGTCTTTCTTTTGGATTTTCTACTTCATGTTCCACTCTAGTCCTCTGATCTCCATTTTACGTCTTGTCTGTCTACACCTGATTTTCAGTATCTTTATTAATGGTAGATCTGTTTCACCGTGTTGCACAGTTCTGTATGTTCTGGAATGTGTTTACTGTGATGTGATTAAATGTGGTGCCTCTTCTAAAACAGGGTCAGAAATGAGCAGAAAACCCCCCCAAAAAAACCCAAATAATCCCATATAAACATTAAGCAGGTATTTAATTCACAAAACGGCCGTAAATGAAATCTGGAAGCTGTTCTGCTTATCTGTGGACAGTAGATAAAACTGTTTCTTTTCATATGGATAATTTTCATTTTGAAATTTCCAGGTGTTAAATACCTTTGAAAAAAAAAAGGATCTGACTCCTATAAACTAGTGCATTGGTGGTGTTAAAAAAATATATAAACTTTGGTGAAAAAAGATGAATGATGTGAATGTGTTTTTTTGCACATAGCTTTTAGATAGTTTTACACTTGAAAAATATGTGTTTTGTTATTGCTGTTTTCAAAACAGGAAAGGTTGGAAAAGTTTATGCAAGTAAAAAGACATGCCATTTGTCTTGTCCTGACAAATGCTGACTACGAAAAATACCCATTAGCTACATTAGGGGATGTGGCTGCCAGTGAGAAAAAAACATCATATTTTTGATGTTCTCCATTCATCTTACTAGGATGTTACCTTTCAGATACTATAATTACAACCACTTAAGTGCTGCTAGTCATAAAACCAGTAAATTGTCATACCAGTATGATCTAGCTAATGAGCTTATGTAACTGGAAGTGAATGAGCTGGAAGAAGAATGAGCTGGAAATAACTGTCTTGTATGTTCCATTCATTTTGAGGGACATTCTAAAAAAATACACGTTTTTGATAAATGAACTGTTTATTTTCCTGTGAGATACTGATTTCCATAAGAAATTGGCTAATCTTGAACGTGGCTAATCTTGAACTTGCATTTCTAGACATGATGTAAGCTTTCTTAAATATTTAAGAAAGATTCAGTAGGCACAGAAATTTCAATGCAAAAGTTTAATTTTTAAGACTCAGAGTCATTTGAAATATCAGTCTATTTGGACTTTGAATTCATTTTGCCTAATGACATGATCTCTCATCTGCTTTGGAAATAGGTAGGAAGTTACTTTGATCTGAGTGGATTTTGAGAGCCCATGGGAGTAGAAGATGACAGGAAGAAAGAAATGCAGGGAAATTTTTGTTTCCAAATTCCTTAGCAAGTGTTAGGTAGACCATTTCCAAGTGTAAAAGTTGTGGTTTTCTTCAAAGGCTTTAACTTATAAGCAATGTAAGGAGATGAAAAGGAGAAAGAAGTGTATCATTTGAGTGAAGCTGACAAGACAGGGGTATGAAATGAAGAGTAAAATAAAGTTTTCACAAGTAAAATGACTTTTATCAGTTCCTTGTACTCATAAACTTTAGTGATAGCTTTGGAAATTCTGATTTTGATATTTAATTAGTTTCTTTTGGAGGGAATGGGAGAAATGGATTCTCCAAAGAAAACTGTCAACTGTGGATATACATGCCTTCTACAGATTTTTTTATGGTTGAAGAAATAGTCAGAGGGAATATTGTGTATTCTGAAAAAAAAAAAGACAGTCAAAGGAATGAAGGACTGAAATGGAGAGAGGAATGTATGCTTAGGTAGTAAAGCTGTAGAGTTATGTATTTCTTTCAGAATCTGTTGTTTATTCAAGTACAGGTTTATTTTTCAAACTTTTTTTTTAATAGAAAGCTGATTTTGTTTTAAACCGTTTGCAGATGTTTCTATGGAAAAAGAAGGGTAAAATAGAGGGATGAGGTGATTGTTAAGTTTTCTTATTCTTGCTAAAGAATATTACTTCGATGTAGTTCTAGAAAATCTTTGTGTGTATGGAATATCTTCTAAAGTGATTGCAGAATATATACAATGTTCTGGTTTCAGCAAGAACAGCTGAGCAACAGCCAGGGATAAGAACTTCTAATATCATCTCTGGGTTTTATAGTTAATGTCAAAAAAATTCCCACAGAATAATTCTTTAAACAACCATTTTAGACTTCATGCAAAATGCAATAGGCATTTGTGAATTCACTGTATTGCTATCTAAGCTATATTAAAAATGTTAGTTTTAAAAGATCAAGCTACTCCATAAAAGACAAGGATAATCTTTGGTATTCTTGCTCCTTTAATTTTATTCCCAGGACAGATGTTTCAATTTTTTGCCTATTCTCAATAAGGGATGGATTTTTTCTTTTGCATTTTCTGTATTTTATATAAACTGTTGAAGAAGTTAAATAAATCCTGATTTTTAGGTGTCCCTTTTTATTCATAAATGCCATAAAGAAGCAACTGAAACTGATAATATTCTAACGTACGTTGTGTTTTTCTGGAAAAAACTTCTTTCAAACTTAAAGTTTTGGTGATTGTTACAATCACTATTTTCAAATGTATAGTGCGTGGCAGGAGGCAGGAGGACAAGAAGTGTGAACGAATTGTCAAAACGTCAAAAAGAGAGGGTGATCTTTGTGGACAAGTTACTGAAATTACACTTTCTCTCCTTCTATATCTGTATGTCTATCTGCATTGAAGTTATTTTTAATCCTGTTATTTCTCTTCTCCCCTCTCATAGCTTTATAATGAATTGACTTCATGTTTTGAAGCTGTTAAAACAAGTGAAATTCAACTGCAGCGAACCTGTGCCTCCCTTCAGGATCAGTTACTTGGAAAAGATCAAAAGATTGGTCAGTTACAAGAACAACTTCAGCAGGCTCATGATGCTTTAAATCAGGATTCTTCTCCAAAATGCGAAGTACAAGTGAGTCCGCTTCTAGAATAATAAAAATTGTTTCCTCTTGTTTTAAATAAAGCTTCTGTACCAGACAGTTGTAAAGGAAATTGCAGGTTTGTTGGTTTTTTTTAAGAAAAAAGCAGTTATGCTGCTGCAGTAGTGTAACTATTTCTGCTATTGCTAATAGAAGGTTCACAATTAAATCTGTCCTGGGAAAAAATGTAAGTAATGGGGTCCGTATTCAACACGACACTTGTTTATATTCTCTTACAAAGAGACCAAAAATAAAAATATAACCAAAGTGATTTTGTTCCTGGAAACAAATTCCTAGAAGAATCTGTGAAGTTTCTGCATTTCCTCTGTGAAAATGCAATGTATTGGTCCTGATTGGTTTCATTATTCCTGACCATGCAATTAAACTTTAGATCATAGATCTAAAGAAAGTATTAGGGTGGCGAGAAATATTTGCCTCAAAATTTCTAAGCCTTAATGTGCCATTTGGAACCATTATAATAAATCCAGCACTCTCACTAACCAACCTCCAACTTTACAAGTGTGCCAGATCTTACATGTATACCCCTGACATTTTCTGAAGGCCAATTTATGACTTAAAGTGAGTTTGAAAGGCTTTGAAACTGTCTACCCACAATGGTTTTGTAAACTCTGTTGCTTAGTTTCTTCCTTAGATTTGTCAATGAGATGTACTTACAAGCAGAGAAGGGAAAATAGTTAAGGTGATTATGCTTGTTAAATCAAAACTTCACTTAGCGTGGGTGGGTAAGGTAGATCTGTAATCAAGGATTATATTCATGAGCCCAAAGGAGTTGGAATATTAAAAAATCATTGTGTCTGATTCCTCAAAACAGAAAAATCACAGAATGCAGTATTTCCTGGATGTGTTCATGATGATTGTTCCAGAGGTCTAACTTTATCCATAGTATACTTAAGTGTTTATCATAAGATTCTTAACCCATATTTTGTGTGATTTTTAAGGTTCCCCTTAATCTAACAATTTGATAGTTTTGTTTCACAAATTATTAAACACATTCTTTTAAGTCTTTCTTGTGGAGGGCTGTCCTCTTGATACATTCTTGACCTTTTTCTGAATCTTAGAAATAATTGGGTGTTTTTCTTTTAAAAGATTTTAGTGGATTTTTTGAAATGTTATGAATATAAAATTAGTCTCAAGCTGTTTCTCCTCTAAACACAGCTTTGGATCATGGTTTTTGAATACTCAGACTGTATTTCTGAATACATCATTCTGCTTTCATCATCTTGTATCGCTCTGAAGAGTTTTTTGTGGTTTATTTTGTCAGACTATTTAATTTTTTTTATCATAAAAGCTTTTATTATATCTGTTGATTATATTTCCTGAGATTAAGGAGGCCTTTGTTGTCTTTGTGAAGTGACGTTAAAATGCTTTTCTCCATGTACAATAGCTATATTGTCTAACGTAGATATTGTGTGACAGTTTATTATACAGTCGCACTGTATCCCATGTGGACCTGATGTAAATAGTTGGCATTGGCTTTTGGTTTTGTTATCCTGAATAGCTTCGTAGTATTAGAAAATTTTGTTATTACAGTACCCTCTTACCTTTCTTTTTTTTTTGAACATGTGGGACACCACAGGTGACTCTTTCCAAAAGAGTAAACTGAGCATTAATTGCTATTACTTATTTCTCATAGCTAAAGCAATTCTTTATATGTAGGATTTTTTTTCTCCCCTTAAAATAAAGCGGTTGGGTTTCTTTAGGAGCTCCTAGTGTGGAGCTTTGCTGAAATCCATTTCAAATCCAAGTAGACAGTTTCACTTGGATCAATTTTTTTTTTTTTACTTCTTAAAAGAACTTTAGGAAATTTCTGACATTAAAAGTAAGACTATTTCAGAAGCTAGTGGCAACCTACAATTGGTGATTCAACTTTACACTTGATTTCCTTTGGATGTTTTAAATTAATCACATCCAGTGTGGGTGAATTGTTACTATTTCTTTTGTTGATTTATCCCATGTCTTCTTCTAGTGGTGTCTGAACTTCAACTACATTAACCGGTATGGTCCATGTAAGCTAAGAATCAAATGTGAAGCAGTCCTAAATTACTTAGTGGTGAACATGGGTGCAAATAATTATTCAAAAGAGTGTACTTGTCATGATGATTCGGAGAATTTGCTGTTTGGTTAGTGAATGTAAGTTCAGTCTCACCTTCTGCAGAAGTACATGAATTGAACAGTATGTGATCTGTCCTGAGCTCAGTCAGGTACTTATCAATGCTAGTGGAGAAGACATGGTGGGAAGCAAAAGCAGACAACTTATGATAATGAATGTAATATAGTAACCTAATGCAGTGTATGAACCTTCATTTTTCAGTAAATTAGTCTTAAACCTGGCTCTGACTGGACAAATGATTAGTGTTACTGAAGCAGCTTCAGGGAAGGAAATGTGTATAGTCCATAGTTGCTAGGCTTGTAGGAGAACCAGGTTGTTAAGCAGTATGTGCCTATGTACTTAATATTTCCCTTGACTGACGTTCTTCCATTCTGCTTTAGCAAATATCCCACATTTTGTTGACATGCAGTCTTTCTCTAGTTGAAACACCAGAGTATGCCTTTTGGGAATGTATCATAATGCTCGTTGTTGGCTGTGTTTTGATGACAGCCAAATTTCCCATGTTACCCAGTTTGTCAGGCATGACTTGCCC
The DNA here is from genome assembly GCF_000708025.1 of Charadrius vociferus. Taxonomy (NCBI): domain Eukaryota; kingdom Metazoa; phylum Chordata; class Aves; order Charadriiformes; family Charadriidae; genus Charadrius; species Charadrius vociferus. The sequence continues at coordinate 3,395,983 of NW_009649951.1, forward strand.
ATGCTGAAGCCATGTCACTGATCACCTCCTTATTTTCCATGTGCCTTAGCAGAGTTTCCAGGAGGATGTGCTCCACGATCTTGACAGGCATGGAGGCAAGACTCACTGGCCTGTAGTTCTCTGGGTCTTCCTTTTTTCTCTTTTTGGAAATGGGGGTTACATTTCCCCTTCTGCAGTCAGTGGGAACTTCACCAGACTGCCATGATTTTCGAATATAAGGGAAAGCAGCTTAGCAAATTTGTCTGCCAGTTCCCTTAGAACCCACGGATGGATTTCATCAGGTCCCGTGGACTTGTGTACCTTCAGGTTCCTTAGATGGTCTTGTACTTGACCTTCACCTACAGTGGGCGGTTCTTCATTCTCACAGTCACTGCCTTTGCCTTCTGCGACTTGGGCCGTGTGGTTAGAGCCCTTGCTGGTGAAGACTGAGGCAAAAAAGTCATTGAGTGTGTCAGCCTTGTCCGTGTCCTGGGTGACCAGCTCTCCTATTACCTTCCAGAGAGGCGCCACATCTTCCCTAGTCTTCCCTTTTATCACTGGCATAGTTACAGAAGTTTTTCTTGTTGCCCTTGATGTCCCTGGCCAGATTTAATTCTATCTGGGCTTGAGCTTTCCTAACCTGATCCCTGGTTGGTTGGACAGTTTCTCTGTATTCCTCCGAGGCTACCCATCCTTGCATCCACCCTCTCTAGGTCTCTTTGTTGCTTCTGAGTGTCTCCAAGAGCTCCTTGTTCACCCATGCAGGCCTCCTGGATTTTTTGCCTGACTTCTTCGTTGTTGGGATACATTGCTCCTGAGCTTAAGTGATAATAGTGTTTCTGCTGTAAAGTACTGATTTCTTGAGCATGTTCAGATTCATGCCTTGCTGAAAGTCCACCCTGTGGGACATGCTAACAGTATGTTGACAGCAGTAATGTATCTTCTTCAGACTTTCACTAGCCAGGAAGATTATACATCGGTGTTGCATATGTTAGCATATGCTTGTTCCGGGATTTGAGCTTTTCTTGCTGTTGAAATCACACTGTAGTCAGGCAAAACTAAGTTTTATATTATTGGCTTTATTAGCAAAAATACATCAGTTTTCTTTCATTAAGGGTAAATATGCCTTTTTAAAGTGTTGTAATCTTTTTCTAGTCAGTGACACCTGTGTTGTTGAGGGCAAACTTTTGGTTGATTTTATTTTGACTATTCTAGTAATGAGTGTGATGAAGAATTTGAATTTGCTTTATGTTATATTTCTATATACATCTTAGTATGTGTGCATTCAGCAGCTCTCACATACCTTTTCTCTGATCAGAGAGATTATGCATCTTTGAATTTGGAAGCCTTTTTAGTTAGATCTATGATCATGCCACGCAGTAAAAAAAGAAGAGAACAAAAACATTTTAAATAGTTTTCAAAACATAAGCCTGTGGGGTTTGATTAATTTCATGTCATGTAATTGCTGTTTTGGTTCTGTTTCATTATTGGTGTTCATTTTTAGCTCTGAGAGTTATACCATACATTTAGTCATAGGGTTAGTATACAATAACTATTACCCATGTGCATAGTAAATATTTCAATATGTTTACTGAACAGAAGCACTCGTTTCTGTCTTGACTCCTACTTTTCCTATGTGTGCAGACATCAAAGACAGTGTTAAGAGATGATACTTGATGAAAAAACAGTAATTAACAGACATTAAAATGTTTTTGTAACTGTAGCATCTGACAGGTATGTGCATTCTAACACAGAATTCAATCGCACTTTTATAATAGTATCCTCATTTCTCATTATGAAGTTTTTAAAAGAAGTCAGAGTAAGACTCTGATGTTCATTACATGGTGTAATGATGTGATGACTCTGATGGTGATTTTTAACTAAAATAAAAATTTGAGTTTAGAAAGATTTATGTGAGAAATAAATAAATAAAGTGTTTCAAGAAAAATGGCATCCATTATTGCCATGCAAAAATTCTTCAGATCTTCTTATTAGAGTGTGACTTACTGGTTTTCTAAAATCAGTTTTTTAGCTATTTCAGTTTATGAGGCTTATCACAGAATCACAGAATTTTCAGAGTTGGAAGGGACCTCTAGAGATCATCTAGTCCAACTCCCCTGCTAAAGCAGGATTGCCCAGAGCACATTGCTCAGGACTGCATCCAGGCGGGTCTGGAAAATCTCCAGAGAAGGGCACTCCACAACCTCCCTGGGCAGCCTGTGCCAGTGCTCTGTCACCCGAACCGTAAAGAAGTTTTTCTGTGTATTTGAACGGAACTTCCTATGTTCCAACTTGTGCCCATTGCGCCTCATCCTGTCACTGGGAACCACCGAGAAGACTGTGGCTCCATCCTCCTTCAACCCACCCTTTAGATACTTGTAAGCAATAATAAGGTCTCCCCTCAGCCTTCTCTTCTCCAGGCTAAAGAGTCCCAGCTCTCTCAGCCTTTCCTCATGAGGGAGATGCTCCAATCCCTCAATCATCTTGGTTGCCCTTCGCTGGACTCTCTCCAGCAGTTCCCTGTCCCTCTTGAACTGGGGAGCCCAAAACTGGACACAGTATTCCAGTTGTGGCCTCACCAGTGCCGAGTAGAGGGGGAGAATGACCTCCCTCGACCTACTGGACACACTCTTCCCTATGCAGCCCAGGATTCCATTGGCCTTTTTGGCAGCAAGGGCACACTGCTGGCTCATTGACAATTTACTATCTACCAGGACCCCCAAATCCTTCTCCTCAGAGCTACTTCCCAGCAGGTCCACCCCTAACCTACACTAGTGCCTGACATTCTTCCTCCCCAGGTGCAGGACCCTGCACTTGCTTATGTTGA
>NW_009649951.1:3403924-3427573 GCF_000708025.1 Charadrius vociferus
AAGTATGTGCAATAAATGGAGACAAGACTGTGACAATTGGATTTCCAAGCTGTCAAAAGAAGGAGCTTGCAAAGGATGCTGAGGTGAGCATTGCCTCTGACTTAGCTGCCCAGCTCAGTAACAGGAAACCCAGGAAGTGATTCTTATTTCTCATATATAAACTGCTTCTGGACGTTTCCTGCATCGTGGCTTTGTGAGGCATATGGCATTGGATTCCTGGAGTTTGACTGGAAGAAAACTTCAGGCTATGGGTCATGGGCCAGTTGGTTGCCATAGGTCAAAAATACTATTTCCTGACTCAGATATTGTGATAAAGGTGTACATGCTTCCTCTAGTCTGAGCTGTGTGTGTAAACTTTATTGTGTTGCTGAGAGAAAAGATACTTTAGCGCCTGTGTGCCTATTGGCCACGTTGTGGTTGAAGCAGGGTGAGCTTGCATCTGCTTACAGAAAGACTGTGCAGGCTCTTTCTTTGTCCTCCTAGGCAGTGGTTTTGGTACTGTGCAGTTAGTGTTAGCACAGCTTTGTGCTGAGGAAGTTGAGAGGGAGCAGGTGTACACGTAAGGCTGTGTTATTAGTTCTGAAGCTCTTAGATATGCGTTCCCTTGCCACCTGCCCTCTTTTGCCAGTTCAGGAAAGTCATGCAGAATAGAAGTATGGTGGAGCACAGCTGTATTTTCTCCTCATTATTTGGTACTGTTTGTGATCTCTGACAACAGCGGCATTGAAAAGGTGGCATTGGATTTCCTTCCCAAAGTACAGAGTGGATGGTTCCCCCAGTGGTACAGCTTTGTGGCACAGAGGGTACTTAGCCTTCATCTTGCTTAATGCATCCAGAAAATATCAGCTGTGTTGTATTTTGAAAAGACATGTAAGCATAAGAGGAGTGAGAGATCTGCTTGGTAGAAGTAAATACTTTCTTCATTGTATTTGTTGTTTAAAACATAAATAAACCTCTGAAAATTATTTGGAATATAAGTTTTGCATTTTAAATTGAGTTTTTAGTATGAAAAAGTTATGTATCTGTTGTGATAAAATAGCATGTGATATAAACTGATTTTGCTAAGTGAAAGAAGAAAAACATTATTCTGTTAAGATAGACTTAGTAATACAGGTGGAATCTAATATAAGATACTTAAACCTGAGAGAAAGGCTTCATTTGCTACACTCAACATGTAGATGGGTAGACTGTGAAGAGGGCCAACCTTATGTGTACGCTGAAACGATCGTCTCATGGGAATTTTAGTTTTAGACGTAGGATTCAGAATAGACTTTAGGAAGTGAACCTTCATGGAGCTCTTTGTTGAGGTGAGTTAGTATTTCAGTTCATAAGATCAAAGATCTACAATAACAATTCTGACGCAGAAGCTGTAGAAGAACCTGGTGGTGCCTCTTAGCATGTAACTTTTTATTTTTCTGGATTGCAGGTTTCTGATCTTTACTATGAAACTGACCTTCATTCTTCATACACAGCTTGGATGTGGTGTGTTTTCTCTAGTCTTGAAACACAATATTGTGCTTTTTGTCTGATAATGTAGGATTTTTAAATCAGAGCTCCGTTATAGTCCAAATTATTTGCCATTTTGGCCTTACTAATTGCAATATTTCCCTTAGTTCTTAGATTACAGATAGGAGTTCAGCAGTAAAGCTAGAAAGTGAAAAGCCAGGAAAGGTCACATTTCTTTCCATGGATCTGATGAAATTGCCCCTCTTTCTTCATGCATAAATCTTGGAACTCTGGATTGTTCACAAAGTCATATTTTTTACAGAAGGAATTGAGGTTCTCATAATAGCCAAATCTTTTCACTAAATAATTTGGTTTTGGTGATTTTTTTTTTGCTCTTAACCAAGGGTGCCTGGAACATAAAAGTGCAGTAATATAAAGTTAAATAGACATGAATCTGAAACAAAAGACCAGAGACAGATGTTTCATCCAGCTTTCTGTCTTTTCATGTCTTAAAAAAATCATGTTTAAAAATTATCTTGATATTTGAGTAAACAAACTCTTCTAGGGTAGGAAATGTAGAAGAATATTTACGAAATAGTGAAGGATATGTTAAATTTAACAGAAAATGATACCCAGCTCTTCTTAAACTGGAGTACATTGATAAGCAAAACCTCAGTTTTTAAATGGATCTCTTCAGGTTACATCTGGGTTCTTAGAATTCCTGAAACTGAAGAAACTTCACATGCATACTTAAAAAACTGACCAGATTTTCAGGATATCTTAGACCCAAATTATATAGCAAGGTCTGTATTGGTAACAGTGATTTGCTGAATATTTTGAGGGTAAAAACATAGTCATTTTGGAGGTATGAGTTAAAAGGTCTAAGATCAGCTTTGTTTGAGTTAGTTTTTGAAGAAATGCGTGTGTGTGTATGCGTGTGCACAAAGACTGTTGTAAGAATTTTACTAGAAAATGTGCCTTTACGGTATTTTAATTTGAAGTAAGTATCACTGCAGGGTATTATCTGGAGATCTCTTTTGGGAGAAGAAAAGAGTAGGAAAAAATACCTAAAACAAATGAAGAACATTGTTCATGTATTGGTCCTATTAAAGTCAGTAGCAGAACTTCATTGACATAGAGGAATAAGGATTTGATACAATCTGTGACTCTTAAACGGATTTACATTTCATAGCACTCTGCATTTCATTTTTGAAAGAAGAAATTAAAAAGCAGTGATACAGTAAGAAGCTCATCTTTAGCTAAATTTTTTTAATTCTCATGATTTAAAAGTCAGCAACAATTAACAGTTGTAAACTTTTTAAAGTAATGGTAATATGAATTAAAATTATTATAACAGATTGAAGCTGTTTATTTTTTTAGGTACTAATGTAATTGTACAGCTTACGTTACATGTAGAAGTCTTTTTTTCATATGGCTGAGAAATCAGTAAAATGGGAGAATTGTTTGGTGTATTTCTTTTTCTTGATAAGAAAGAATAAAGGTCAAGTAAAACAGTAATTATATAACTTATAAGTGTAACTACATTTCCCTTATCTACTGGCACTGTTTCTGTCTTCTAGGTTTTGTTGGATTTTTTTTCCTTTTAATATAGAGCTAAGGTTTTGGTCAAATGAACAAAAAAATCCAACTTTAAGTGTTCTTTTCAGTGCATGGGCTTGTGTACTCATTTTTCTATTTTCCTCCTTTTTCCTCTGTGTAGAGTTTTCTTTTAGTTATAAACTGGCCTTTTGCTGATCGTAGGTGGAAATGACATCTGTTTGCAACTACATATGGCCTAAATTATGCAAAATGAGCAACAGAAATTACTTAAGGAATAGTCAGCAAAAGCATGAGCAACTTTTACTCTCTAACAACTTTCACTCCAACAACTTTCCTGTGCTTGTTTGCTATATGAGGAGTTGTGCTTTTTCTGAAGTAGATGCTTGGTATTTCTAATTTGGGATTTATTTGTAGAAGGTGTGAGTTTATAGTACGCTTTATGAAAAGCTTCATATTCTGCACAGAAAGAAATAAAATGGCTAGGCCCATTAATCTGTTTCTGTCAAATGCTAAGTTTACTAGGGTGTTTGCTTGATTGATTTTAATCAATTTTGGACCATCTCATTTCTTGATTGACATGAATTTGGAGATTTTTTTTGTTTGCTTAGCCTTTTTTACACTGCTTTTTCTGATTTTTGTCAGCATACCTGATTTGTTTTACTTAGGGCATACCAGTATTTGAGAGAGTAGGAACAAGTGATAATCGTACCAGGTTCTTTCCTTTCTGGTGAAATAATAATATTTGTCTTAAGAATATCCTCAAACAGTTGCAAGCAAGTCAGGTTGTCAAAACTGCTAATTTGGGAAAGTATGTGTAAAACAAAACTTTTAGTCAGTCTTGAGAAAGTTGTCTCCTGGATCAAGGTTTGTCGCTTGACGACTTTGCTGTTTCCTATCTGGCTGCCATTGCTTTCAGAGCACCACTGGCAATAGGGGTTTCATGAATTTGCCCTAATTTGTGCAATACAAGGTCAACTGGATCAGCTCAAGCCACCTGCATTGACTTTTTAAACTAACCTACCCTTTTACTTATGCAATCGATTACTGAGGGGAGAGGTTTGCGCCATCCCTTCTTTCAGCAATAGTGTTGGGTTGCTAACCTTTAGCTGCCTGGATGCGTTGAACATCTGGGAATTATGTTATCTTTGTCTGGCACAGCTGTTGCAAGGTGAATGTCTGTCCCCAGCCCGTAAGCATTGTGGAGGACATTTGAACTAAAGCATTTCACTTCGTGATTTGCCATAGACTGCCACAACAGGCATATTGCTGTTGCTGATGCTAAGCTAACAGTGTTTTGCTTTGTGGTTGTAAGGCAGCGGGGTATGATCACAGGTGGTTAATGAAAACTCAACTGACAAGGAGTAATTTATCAAGCCGTGGTAACTTGACTACTCTTGGTCACGTGTACACACGAGTCCACTATTGGATGGTGGGTATATGACTTAAAGACAGCTGGTACCAATGAAAATGTGTTTTTGTCTGAACAGGGCTCATAACAGGACCAAGGTGAGCTGTGTGCGGTAGTGTTGTGTTGTGCCAAGGAATTCCTGTGAATGGATTGATAGCTGGAATTCAATGGCTTCATGAAATAACGTATCTGCCTTGAGTAACACTGTGATTTAGAATTACTCTCTATTTTTTCTCTAAGTCTTCAGTTTGACCACAACATTTGTGCTGAGTTTATGACATGGATCCACTATGCCCATAGGTATACATTAAAGAAGTACTTTTCTGAGGCAGTTTTTAACTAAGAATATCTTCATTGACAAGAATATACAGTTAAGTTTATTTTTGATAGGCAAGTGATACTTACCAACTTGAAATTTCACCAGAAACAAGTCTAGGAGATAAAATACTTTGTCAAGAAATTTTGACAGCATGTGAGGTACAAAATACCACAGTAGAATAAGTTGCTGCAGAAGAAACAGCTGTATAAAATAATCACTGTTAATACTGTAAACTTGGATTTGGAAAATATGGTGGTGGTGGTGTTAGAATGTTCAGCTAATGCTTTGGGGTCTGGTTTTGATTGTGGATTCATGAGTCATTCACAAAAGCTGGATTATTTACAGCTCCCAAACATTCCTGTAATATTGGTAATGTTGTGTTTCTTTAGACAGTTTTATCTAAATGGTTTGTTATGCTTCTGGGTTTTTGTTACTAATGTAATATACCTGTACTATAATTTTCTAGGTATTTCAACAGCCTTCTTTAAGTGAGCTGGAGTGTCTTATTACAATGCAAAAGTCTGAAATCGAGCTTTTACAGGAAAAATTGAAAAAAGCAAGTCTTAACCTAGCAGAACATAATTTGTACACTACAGAAACTCTGGAAAGCAACACTATCAGGACTGGAAGAAAGCATGAGGTAGGATAGTTGTATTGTCTTGTGTATTTGTGTCTAAGTCAGGCTGGTAAAGCCAAACATTTTTGCTCAAGGGTCCAGATAATAATTTTAATATCTGTTGATGCTGCTTATAATTCTGGAAGCTTGTTTGAATGGTTCTTGTGTTATCTGCCAAAGACTTGTTAAAATAGCTGTTGGGAGTAGAAGGTTTTACCTTATTAAATACTGAATAAGGGATTCTTAATTAAATGAAATATTTGAAGGATAAATTCTTTGTAGGTTTGTTAAAATGAATATTTATCAGGTATTTTGTGGTGTTTATCAGAATGACCATCTTTCCCTGGAAGGAAAATGAGAGGAATATAAATGGTTATTATTATGATTTTATAAATGAAAAAGATTTTTTTTCAAATTCTTGATTTTTAAGGTATGATGTAGTATTTGTCTATGAAGAATGACAACAATGTCATTTGAAGTTTATAATTTTGACTTCCTATTACTCTCCGGTAGGGCTGGACTGCCTCTTTCATGATAACTCGCTGTTAAATTTGGGTACCAGGTAACAGTAAGAGCTATAAACTATAGTGAATGAAGTAATTAGCCGAAGTCATGATGTTTTTCACTATATTAGCCTCTTCCTTATCTATTTTTTTTTTCCTTGTGATTGTCTAGAATATGGGAAATATGCAAGAGATTTTTGTTGCAAGGAAGCAAATAGGAACATGCTTCTGTGTGGTATAAATAGTCTACAAAGGTGGACCATCATGTTGTGCTTCCTTAGAGATTTCCTGGTTTTCCTACAGTTGGCATCTCATTTCCTTTGAAAACTGTGTGGCTTGTTCTTTCTCAATATCCTGCACTGTATGCTATGTTCAGAAAAAGACATATTTTAGAACATTTGTTTAGGAGTATGTGGTGGTGCCTTTGTGAACATGAAATAACAAAGGACAAAATGCTGCACAGGCAGTGTTGATTGAAAAATAGAAGGTGAGAAACAGCCCTGCAAACACCAAAGTCAGAGAAGGAGGAGAGGGTGCTCCAAGTGTCCAAGCAGGTATTTCCCTGCAGCCTGTGGAGGGGACCACCACGGAGCAGATGTCCACACTATAACTTGTGGAGGAGCCCACACCAGAGTAGATGGATATTCTTTCACGGAAACTGCATCGTTTGGAGAAGCATCCATGCTGGAACAGGTTTCTCTGACAGGAACCATGGCCCATGGAGGACCCACTTGAGCAGTTTTATTCTTGTCGTGGTTTAGGGTTCCTCAAACCCTCAATTGTCCTCAAACCAGGACAATTCTGAAGGGCTCCAGCCTGTGGAGAGGCCCCATGGTGGAAAGCTCTGATATATGAAGGGGAGGAAAAGTGTGTGCAGGCCAATAGAGTGGCTGAGAGGAGCTGTTATGGACTGACGGTAACCCCCCCCCTCCCTGCGCTGCTCAGCAGGAGACAGAGGAGTCAAGAGTGAAGCAGTGAAGTTGAGTCTGGGAGGCAAGGTGCGGGAGAAGGTGTTGGTTTAGTATTTTCTTTATTTCTTAATACCCAAATGTATTTTAAGTGAAAATAACTTAAATAATTTTCCCCATCAAGTCTGCCTGTGATGGTGAATGATACGCAATCTCCATTTCTTTGTCTCAACCCATGAGCTTTTTCATCCTATTTTCTCCGCTTGTCTTGGTGAAGAAGCGAGTGAGCAGTTGAGTGGCTGTTTCACTCTTTGCTAAGGTTAATCCACCACAATGTCATTTCTTGTTTACTCAGAATAATGTAAATGAGAGTACAGTGTTTGTCATGAACTGATCACTGTGTCAGGAATAAAGAAATTACACTCCCTTGAGGAAAACTAAATTACAAACTTATAAATCCTATTGTAGACAATCTTCTGTTTTGATACGTAGATCCTAGTCATGCTCTTTCAATACTCAGGGTTGTTTTATATGTGCACTTCTTCACATGTTCATGCAGTTCATTTTTTGATATAAACTTTTGGGAACTATATTGACAGGCTACAAATCACAGAATCACAGAGTCACAGAATGATAGGGTTGGAAGGACCTTCAGAGATCATCTAGTCCAACCCCCCTGCCAAAGCAAGTTCATCTAGAGCAGGTTGCACAGGAATGCGTCCAGGCGGGTTTTGAATATCTCCAGAGAAGGAGACTCCGCAACCTCTCTGGACAGCCTGTTCCGGTGCTCTGTCACCCTCAAAGTAAAGAAGGTTTTCCTTATGTTCAGACAGAATTTCCTGTGTTCCAGTTTGTGCCTGTTGCCTCTTGTCCTGTCGTTGGGCACCACTGAAAAGAGTCTGGCCCCATCCTCTTGACACCCACCCTTTAGATATTTATAAGCATTGATGAGATCCCCGCTCAGTCTTCTCGAGGCTAAAGAGTCCCAGCTCTCTCAGCCTTTCCTCATAAGGGAGATGCTCCAGTCCCTTGATTATCTTCGTAGCCCTCTGCTGGACTCTCTCCAGTGGTTCCTTGTCTTTCTTGAACTGTGGACCTCGGAACTGGACACAGTACTCCAGATGTGGCCTCACCAGGGCAGAGTAGAGGGGAAGGATAACCTCCTTCAACCTGCTGGCCATGCTCTTTTTAATGCACCCCAGGATACCATTGGCCTTCTTGGCCACAAAGGCACATTGCTGGCTCATGGTCAACCTGTTGTCCACCAGGACTCCGAGGTCTCTCTCTGCAGAGCTGTTTTTTGGCAGGTTAACCTGTACTGGCGCATGGAGTTATTCCTCCCCCGGTGCCGTACCCTACACTTGCCCTTGTTGAACTTCATTAGGTTCCTCTCTGTCCAACATTCTGGCCTGTCCAGGTCTTGCTGAGTGGTGGCAGAGCCTTCCGGTGTGTCAGCCACTCCTCCCAGTTTTGTGTCATCAGCAGACTTGCTGGTGGTACACTCTATCCCCCATTCATCAAGGTAATTGATGAATACATTGAACAGGACTGGACCCAGTACTGACCCCTGTGGAACACCACTTGTTACAAGCCTCCAACTAGACTCTGCACCGCTGATCACAACCCTCTGAGCTTTGCCATTCAACCAGTTCTTAAGCCACCTCAGTGTCCACTCATCTAACCCACACTTCCTAAGCTTACCAATGAGGATGCTTTGGGACACAGTGTCAAAAGCCTTGCTGAAGTGAAGGTAGACAATGTCCACTGCGCTCCCTCATCTACCCATCCAGTCACACCATCACAGAAGACTATCAGCTTGGTAAAGCATGATTTCCCCTTGACGAACCCATGTTGCCCACTCCTGATAACCTTCTTTTCCTCTGTATGCTTAGAGATGACAACCAGAGTGAGCTGTTCTATCACCTTTCCAGGGATGAAGGTGATGCTGATTGGCCTGTGGTTTCCTGAGTGGCCCTCCTTGCCCTTTTTGAAGACTGGAGTGACATTGGCTTTTGGCAAATAGTTTTTATTTAGGCAAGACAGTAAGGAAAATTGTAAAAACAGTCCAACTTTAGGATCACAAAATATACCTATAAAATAGAAAAGGTAGTATTGCTCTCTTTACTGATTTTCACTTACAAAGAAATACCTTCCCATTACTTTGTTGTTCAGCCTTTTATGACAAAGGTATTAATGACAGAATTTATTAGCATGTAATTTGAAAGGAAGAATATCTTGGATGTACAATTCTTGTTTTATAACGGTGATCCTTTTGGCTTTGCAAAGACTGTCGTGTTAACTCTTCATCCCCCCTTATGTGCATTCCCAGGATACAAGGAACAAATAAGCATGGAATCAGTTATGATCAGAATGACACTGCTTTGATTACTTTCTGCTCTAAAAAGCCAACAATTTTGAAAGAAGCAGTATTTGGAAAGGTGTTAAAAAGAAGGGCCTGGGACAAAACGGAAACTTGGCACTAGTGTGAATTGGGATGTGTGGCCGCATAACTGTATGCTTCCACCTATGTCTGGTTCTGCAAAATGCAATGATATATATACATCTATAGGCTAGTGGGGTTTTTTTTTGTGAACTGGAGAAATTCAAGTCCCTTGCCATGATGATACAGAGTAATACAAACAACTTAGTCTGTGAGACAGATAATGCAGTGGTTAAAAGCTTTGTTGAATGTGCATGTGTGGTGTCATTTTTCTTGATATTAAGTCTGTACTTGGAGGCAAATGTAACCCTCATAGTCCAGTCTCAGTGCAAAGTGGTATTACTGAGTACTATTTTGTATGAAGTCAGTTGCTTGAACTTCCTAGAGCTCTTTTTGGAGCTTAAACTTTGTAACTTTGTGAGCTACGTATGATTTCTGTTACCTAATTAAGCTGCCATCCTGCCATGTCTGCTGTAGTCCAAGAACGCAGCCCTTGTTTTTTTATAGCTAAGCTTTCCCATTGTATGATGCATGGGAGTTATAATTGCCTCTCATTGATACACATTCTATAGTGTTCTTTTAAGTCTATAATATCAAGATATCAAAAGGCATGAGTTAATTTGCAGTACTGATAAAGTTCCTGTTGAAACATAGTGAATCAGAATCTGCCATTTTTCCTCTGCAAAAGCACTCACCTATATGTTTTCAGCCTCTGTTTCAGCCTCAACAATGTTTCTGATAAACTGATAAAAAACATTAAGATTTCTGCCCACTGTCTTCAGTGATGTATCCTGGCAGATGTTGATCTCATCTGTGTGTACAGAGAAGTTCTTCAGGACATTTCAATAGGAGTTCCGGCTTCCCTTGTTTGTTTTTTTTGGGGGGGAGTTCTATTGGGACTCTATCCAACACAAAACACGTTGAATTCAAGAACGTGACTGCTTACAGCTTTGTCCCATGGTGTCTTTCATGGTGCAGACCAGTAACAGAAGGTTGCTTAGAAGCATCTTTTCTTTTCCTGCTTTGTGTACCTCTGTTAACAGTAAATGTGTGTCCCACCCACTTACCAGCTATTTCTTTACATTAAATCTTCTGTCACAAAGTTTCATATCTATCAATATTACAAAGCCAGTTTATTTCTGGTCTGCTATTTGGCTTAGTCTTTTGTAAACACGTTTTAGGGTCATTTGATGAAAAATCTTCTGTTACCCTTCACTGATTTGGATTAACATTCTTTGCTCATACAACTGGACTTTTTCTTACGCTTAAACATTTAGGAAATGTTTAAAACATTACAATTTGTGCATATATTTAATACAGGTATGTCTAAATTTACTGCAGAATTTGAGAACTGAATTAAAAATTAAATGCTTAAACGTGGCAGCAGCAAAGTTTGCAGTTGTGAGAAGGGTATTACAGATGCCATCTTCCAAATTGAGTTTTGCAGCAGCCCCAGGCAATCAAATTACTGTGTATTTTACTACAGTCTCTTCTGTCTTGGTAAGAAGATTAAACTGTTTGCCCTCTTAGCAAAGATTGCCTCCAAACTACCTATGTGCAGCTGTTAAGCCCAGAGACAGCTCCTTCTCTCCAAAGACCTCTAGTCTGATCATGAAACAGGTAAAAAAGTATTCAAACAATAGAATGTTTCTCAATGCGCATCACCAATCCCACCGCTTCTCACAGGGAATTATTTCCATGTCGAGGAGTAGTTAGAATTTTTCTCTATTTTTTTCCATACCTTGGCCCTGTGAAAAAGATTCACAGTGCAATCCCAGGTAGCTATATATAAAGTGTGTGTATGTGTGTATATATAGAAAGAAAAACTGTTGTGTACTCATTGTATCTGGTCACCTTTGATTAAAGCAGTATACATTTTTCTGTGTTTTTTTTTCTTTTCTCCATACTTCTGTAGAGTCTCTCGACCTAGTTATTCTTAGCAGTCTGGTGCTGCTTGGTCCACTTTTTTTCCTTTGTTGTCCTTCTCTTTGGCAACAAATGAAGTGCTTTGACCTTTTATTCCTGATTTCAGAGAAATGATGTATTTTCCAAGTCTTCTGTATACAAACATAAAGTTTAAGTAGGAGACATTTCTTAAAAAATAATGTGTTCTGGATTTTTAGGAAAAGTTAGTATGGGTATGCAGTAATTAGGAAATGTGAAAGACAGGAGTTTTATTTAAGATCTTAATTTTATTCAAGAAATTTGGGACTTTGAATATGAATGTAATTTTTTATATGTTGTTCTTGGCATTCTCTGCTGCAGACACCTGAAAGGGATCAAATTTAGTTTTGTGCAATTTTAATATCTTTACTGATTAATATCAGCATCTATTAACTGAAGTAAACTTTTGGATATCCCCTGCCAGAATTATTAGAAAAAAATGTAAATCAGTAACTTCACTATTTCAAAGAGATCTACTCTTAGCCAGTACAATGTTATACTGAAAATATAAACCCGTAAATTTGGAAATATTATTTTCAATGGTCATTAAAACTTTCTTCTAGTTTCTTCTGTTATATAAAGGAACTGTCAGGAATATACAAAATATGTCTATTTGACATTCAGATTTTAAATGTACTAACATTCTTTCCAGACATTAGTTTTGTTTTGGGGGGGGGGGTTGTTGTTGTTTTTGGTTGGGGTTTTGCATGTGTTTTTGTTTTACTTTGGGTTTTTTTTTGGGGGTGGTAGTGGTGGGGTTTTTTTTCCATCTCATTCAGGCACATTTCAGAAGCAAAAGAAAACAAAAAACCAAAAAAACCCTGGCAATATTTAAATTCTTAAATATGTGATGTTATTTTCTGATATTTCATGATAATTTTTTTCTCCTTTTTGGAGACTCAGATGATTTAAAGTGAAAGTGTGGTATACAGTGTCTTATAAACATTTAATACTGGAAGGTTATGGTCAAAGAAAATAATGCCAGTGACTAATTAAGATTCGCTTTTAAGATTAAATTAATTTAATGGGGTAGTGAAAGTGTTGAAATATATAGTACTCAAAAAGAATTTATCCTGAATTTCTTTTGTTGTAAATCAGTTATTTTACAGTGAAAATGGCAGCATGCAACAACAATAATCGCAATTAATCTTAAGTTTTTGTTTGACTTTATGTATTTACATAATGTCATTTTACCTTACTGGTATTAAGTGTGTGTTAGTATTTCTCTGTCCTTAACCAAAGTTATTCAGAAAATCAGAAAGTCTAATTTGATGAGGTCTTTCTTTCTTTGCCGTAAGGACATATGACATAGAATGAACAAGAAAGCTGCCCAGTTTAAGTGTTGCTTTTGCATATTCTTTCTCCAGATTGCTATATGAAGCTGTACATAATATAAACACATATTCTTGTCTCTAGTTAGTCACATTATAGTTAATGACCATATGGTCATTATGGTATAAGATCTACTGTCTGTTGTATTTATATTCCTCAAGCATATTGTTCCTTCAACTTCACAGTGTGTTAAACTATTTCAAAGGGAAAAAAATCCTTTCCCTCTTGTTTCTGGTTGTCCTATCAAGTGTAACCTTGGACCCTTATAGAGCAATTAGACCAGCCTCTATCCCCTCCTTTGTAATGAGGTTTCTTGCATTTCTGAGTCTATAACCCTTTAGTCTTCCCTAATGGGACATCATTATTCTGAAAGAAACAATGTAAATGTAAATGAATATTCTCATTAACGAGTCACAGAGAAACCTTTAGTGGTAGCGCTGTGGTAATTCTGCTTGTTATTTCTCTGGTATTCCATGCAGATTTTTTTTTTTTATAATTCATTATTAGTATTCAAAATTACTTCTTCTTTAATTCTGCATGTCTTTCATAATCCGGTGTTCCAACTAGTTCAACCATGTCCTTGTTTTATTCTCCAGGAACCACCTGTGAAACGTTCAAGGTCTCTGTCCCCAAAGAGCTCTTTTAGAGAGTCAGAGGAGCGAAGGAAGCTTAAAATAGCTGAAAGGAAGATTGAAAACTTAGAGAAGACACTACAGCTAAAGGTGAACGTTAAAAAAATAAAAGTAAAAAAACCCGCGAGCTATAAGCTTGCATAGATAAAGATATACCAAAATAAACAGACATTTTAAAAATGCAAAATGCACATATCATTATGGACTGTAACTGTGTTAGCATAAGAGAGCACTCTCCATTAGTTTGCCTTTTTCCTTTACTGCTAGGAATCCTGTGTTGGTACTCCCGCAGTCCTACGGAAGCCTAATTCGAGCTGCCATCAATATGTGCTTGTTAAATACATTTTCAAAATGTGTGTCTGATTCTATATATTCCAAGAAATTAATGTATTCATACAGAAATAAAGTGAAGCAGAAAGTATGCAGAAAAATTTTTTTATACAGTGAAGCCAGTATTTTAAAATGCTGAAGTCAATTACTTGACACAGATTTACCCCTTGTCCCCTTGTACTCTTAGAAGTTATGGCTTAGAAGTTGTTGTTCTAACAAATGCTGTAAAAAAAACCCCCAACAAACAGCCCCCCCCCAGATGCCTCCAGCCCTTTGTAGAAAAGCTGAATTGAGCATGTATTACAATTTCCAATTTTGTCCCCATTTTATAGAGTTTGGTTGGTTTGTTTTTGTTGGTTTGGTTTTTAACTTCAAAAATAGTACCTGTTGAATGACTGACTTGTTCCAAATTGCACCTCAGAATGCAAAACTCAAGCCCTGAGTCATATTTTCTTAAACATTTACAATTTGTACTCTCCTCCTTTTTTCTTCTCCTTCCCTTCTCCTTCCCTTCTCCTTCCCTTCTCCTTCCCTTCTCCTTCCCTTCTCCTTCCCTTCTCCTTCCCTTCTCCTTCCCTTCTCCTTCCCTTCTCCTTCCCTTCATGTTGGTTCAGAGTTGTGGAATTTGAAAGATAGTTTCACTGTATGTAGCCTAAAGCAGAACTGGTTGTATTGAACATGCTGTGATAAATACGGGGTAAGTGAAAAAATTGGGGGCACCCTACAAACCATAGTCCTGAGCTTCTGCCTCATGCAAAAAGACACTCATGTGGTAAGTCACTTTGAGAAGAAACATGAGTGGGAATTATATTTTAGCACAAATGCAAAAGTTCATCACCTTGTATACTTGAGAGATTTTAATGTAGTGTCTTGCCACACATAGGTTATATGAACAGGAAATAGGATTTAAACTTCAAATTTAGTCTTACAGGCCATCTGGCTCCTTGTTTCTGGGAGTCAGAAGATTAATTTTGTTTTGTTTTTTCTCTCTTTTGAGAAATCTAAGGTATGGCCTACCAGCACTACCTGAGAACTGGCCTTTGGCAGGCCTCCTGTTTGTTACTCTTAGTTGGCCTGCCAGACTCTGATGCTACAGATTATGCAGGCACTATGGACAACAGCTGCTCCGCCCTGGGCAGCAAAGCTCACACATCAGCGTGTATGGTTGTTGTCTTAAATGATAGAGAGTTCCACAATTCTTTGTGTTTTCTTCAGGAAAGAGGAGTGAAGAGAGGCACTCTGATTTTCTAAGCAGATACAGAAGAGAAAGGACTGTTATTCTCTCTGCGTGACCTCATAAGATAATATTTACTTTTCACCATACTGCCTTTGTCATTTCTTCTGTTTCATCTTAAAGCATAATTTAGGAATCTGTGCAGCTTTATTATATTTCAAGTGTGGGATCTCTGTTTATCACTGTTGTTCATCCATGAGGGCTAAGCCTTATCTCTTCCCTTGAAACTGAATATATGAGCTCCTTGTGTTGTTTTTTTTTTTTTTTTTTAAGAAGCCTACTTGGCTTCTTTAGCAAAATGCTTTAATTGATTGAAAAGAAGCTGTAGAGGCCCAGGTCAACATTTCAAACACTGCTGTAGTACTACATTCAGAATTCAATGAGTCTATTGCCAGCATAACAGGGAACTCAGCTGTTGTAACGTTTTCAGCATATTTCTATTGGTATTGTATGATTTCTTGATATTAACCTCCTCTCAGGCATTGCCTCCAACAAAGAGTAACGCATGGGATCAAGATTTTTGAAACTGGCACTTGCATTATTGCCTCCTCAAGCAAAGTGTTGGCTATATGATTACTTGAAATATACTTGCTCGAAAAATTCTTTCTCTGTCACTAAACATACTGATGATGCCTATCCTGAAGATGAAATTGTGATTTTATCCATCAGTCCTTTGAAAAATTGGTAGCAATTACAAAAAAAAAAAAAAAAAAAAAAGATGAACAGCTTTGGGATTTTCAGGAACAGGAATATTTGATGCCCCAGTCAGCACTACAAAGGAACAGAAAAGGGCAAGGTCCCATTCATAGGATTTTCCAGTTCTCCTCAGCTGACTCACTTGTGGACAAGGAAAGTTGGTTCTTACTGTCTTTATTGCTAATATAAATAGAGTAATCATGTAAATTCAATGTGTCCATAGTTTTGGTACAGAATCAGCTTCATTTCTGCACTCCAGGACATACTAAAAAGTAATAGGGCATGCCTGATTCCACCCTTGTTTAGAGAAGAGAATGTCAAAGTAAATAAGAAATCATGGATTTTGAGTAACAAATTATCAAGCTGGTCCTTAGAGTGGTCCAAAGCATAAGTACATCTATCTACTGTAGGTCTTTAAGAAGTGGGTAGGAGTTTCGTTGCCAAGAGTTAGTTATTTGATACAAACTAAAAATATGTTCTCTTCTCCCATATTATGTTCCCAGAACTGTGATCCCTGACATAGCCTAGAGGAGATCCTCCTGGCTCTAACTGGAAAGTTTTCAAAAAAGAGAACTTTCAGTTGAGTTTTCTCATCCTTTTTGTTTGGAAAGAATTAGAACTAGAATATGTAGATGAGTCTTTAGGGCCACCTTAATACTTGTTTATGTGAGCAAGGGCACACGGTTATATTTTAGTTTGTATGTATGCTGTTCATATAGTCCTGTTCCATGTATGGTGTTCAGGTGCCAAAAATATGTTAATATTGTGGCTTTTCCACATAACTACTTGTTGAAAAAACTATTTTTATAATGGTCAAGTTTCTCACTTCTTGTCAGCCTGAGCAGTCAAAGAATTGAATCAGTATATTTTTTTAATTCCATTTTAGTTCAATTTTTACTGTAACAGAAGTTGTTACAGGTGAATTTCAACAAAAGTCTGAAGTAGTGATTAGAATATTCTGGCTTGTCTGAGCTGCCTGCACATAACAAAAGGACTTTTTTTCACAGGCAGTTGGGTTCTTTCTCCTGCAGATCGGACTTCGTCTTTTTGTCTTTCATTATTGCACGGGAAGTACTATAGAATGACAGTGGAGAGCTGGAGAATAACCTGGAGATCCAGTACTGCTTGAGATGGTTGTTCTGTCCCATTTCTGTGAATATACAGAAAACTGTGAACAAGAGAGTTTAATTATTAAAAGATATAACATGGTTCCGTCAGAGAGAAGTGGAACTAATTGAGATTATGGAAATAGCAGTGTAAATTTGAAGTTCTTAAGTGCTTAATAATTCAGTGTAAGAGAGTGATTAGGACAATTAATTGTTTAATTTCTATTTCTGTGAGAGCAGAGCAACTGAAAAGGGAAGGGGATAACTGTAACAGAATGGGTAATGGAACAGGTAAGCAATAATGAAAAATATAGATTCATAGATAGAAAAGGGCAAATTCTACACTTGGTTGCATCTCTGAAAGGGCACTGACACTAATAAACTTATGAGGATTTGCACTGAAGACATTATTTTCCAGTGCCTTGCCAGACTTGATCAGTTTTCACTAGCAATATCAAACAATCTCAGAACAATGATTTCATGAACTTCTCTTGAAAACGCAGTATCTATAATTTGATTCTTACAAAAATTTCCTATTGTAGTGCCAAGCAAAGCTTGGTAATAGTCTCTGTACCCTTTGTCACAAATTTATCTTGCTATTTCTGTGATTGTTTTTAATATCATTGTAGTATTTATATGAGCCACCTAGAACTAGTCAAAAGTACTTTTTAAGCAGTTCTAACTTTATAAATGTACCTGGTTTAGAGGTTGTTTCAGAAAAAAACCACCAACACCACTTTGGGAAAGTATTTAATGGTAATATCACTTTGGTACCTGCCTCTATTCCTAAATCTGCTTTTTGTGTTGCCTGAGTCACTTCCATAAAACTTCTGGAATATTATATATGGTAGCATCTCAAGTTTTAGCTGGTGTCTTCCAGATTTGTTTATGCATCATGAAAGCTGGTCTACATTTTAGAAGCCAAGCTTAGTCTAGGTCCTTTGTAGTTAGCACTGCTGTAGAAACCCTTACGATATTTTTATAGTGGGATTTAATTTCTATTGCTTGCAGCTCTGACTATTGGTGTATCTTATTTATTGACTAATGCTGAAAAGCCCTCCTTATATATAAGCAGTAGATACATGCAAATAAAGTATTGTGATTTACTTTGAGGTTAAGGAACGTGTTCTGTAGTTGCCTCTGCAAACAGACCTCCCATTGAACTGGAAATGAAGCACTGAGGGCAAATTTTACTACAGGATAATTTCTGGTGAATTCTTTACTGCTGTGTGCCAGAGTTTGGCTTGCTTTATACTGCGAAATGTCTTTTTCTTAATGTTCATTTTTTTCAGAGCACAGTATTGTCACTTAGGAAAATCTTTTTTTTAAACTTGCATGATGTTATCCCGTTGTATAAATCAAGGTATTCCTTACTTTTCATTCTGTGAAAAGAGAGTACATTTTTTTATATGGTTTTGATTATATAAAAGTTACTGAAAAATTTGTTTTTATTTCCCGTTTCTCACATAACTAGAAGACAAAGCCTGAGTGTTGTGGGTTTGCATATATTTGTGGAAATAAATTAAATGGCTTCTGGTTTTCCTCATATTTTTTTTTTTTTTTTATGTGGACTTCAGTGTAGCCAGTGTTTTCCTCCAAAATACATAGAGTAGTTTTCCACAGGGAAAAAAAAAAGAAAAAAGTAGTTTGGAGCAAAAGTGAGGGCCAACAATCCTTTTTCAGTCTATGTATTTTTAGATGTATTAGGCCAATGCATTCACAAGATGAAAACTGACATTTTGGTAGTAATTTTTTTAAAACTTCTCAGCAGCATGAAAAAAATACTTAAGTAAATTTTTGCCAAATTAGCAAAATTTGCTAAAGTAGCAATAAGAAAAATTTGACCTCAGGATTGTGACTCTTGGCCTTTCCATTTAGATTTCTGAGGCTTTTAATAGTTACGTAAGCAGAGCTTTTGTTTCATGTCATCTATGTGAAAGTCTCTTACATTTTGCCTAACTCTAATTTTGTTTTTCTGGTGCTGTATAGACTCGAGAAACTGATGAGCTAAGAGCAGCCCATGAAAAACACAAAGAGAGGCTGCAGATGTTACAGACCAACTACAGAGCACTAAAAGAGCAATTAAAGCTGTGGGAAGAGGGCGATAGCAGGTAAGTTACATAGCTCATTAAAAACATTTCCCTTACACAAGTAATCTGAACAAAAGTATTATATAGGTATATAGGTATTCAAAAGAGAATATAATTTGAAGGAAGAAGCTACTATGTGGTCATTGAGACTTTATCCTTTGTTAAAGCACAATACATGGCATACTCCCCCATATGAGAAAAACTACAGTTGAAACCAAGAGTAAAATGTATTGAGCTGACACACCTTGACTTATTTTATTTCGGATCTCGTTGTGAGCCTGAGTACTGGACAAAGGTCTGCTAGGGCTGCTTATTTATGCTTGTCTAATTCCCCAGTGCATTAATTTGTTGACCGTGTATGTTTTTAATTTTCTATAATAGAACAATTGCTCCTTGTGTTTCAAATAGTTTTTAAAAATAATTTTATTCAATAAAATATAGAAATAACTGCCTCTCTAACATTTAGTGGTTCAAACATTAACTGAAACTAATCCTAAAATCCCCTTCTTAATAGGGGAAAAACAGACTATGCATGAAAAGCAGGGTGTTTTCATCTGTTAAATGATTATAAAATCAATTATTTCTGATCATTCTACAAAAATGTTGCAGCAATATGCCTTTTTTAATGGAAAGAAGAAAGACTACCACATCAAAATTTAAATAATGAATATTCTATATATAATTCTCCCTTAAATTCTATACAGAACAGTGAAAATTTTGTGCAGAAATTCTTTATTTTTAAGTGCTTAGCAAAGAGTTAGAATTTTTGGAAAACAGATACATTTGGAGGTATGAAGACATTTCTTATCACTTCAGTTTTCAGACACTGCTAAGGTACAGTTTTTCAGACCCTGTTTCAAGAAAGTATTTTGAGCTGGTCCTTACATCCTGGTGGCTGTATTAGAACTTTGATGTGAATCTAAAGTTTAGTAAACACGTACGTGTTTTACTAAAATAATTCCTTTTGTAATGGCAGCAATACTGACTAATCTTGACACAACTCTGTAACTCTCGCTGACAGAAAAGGGAATCACAGAAATTGCTGCAAAGCTGGTAGCTGTTCATAAAGTCCAGGGTGACATAAAGCGTCCTACTATGAATGATAAGCCTTTATATATAAGTAATGCTTTGACTTATCGAATAGATTTGCAATGCTTTATAATACTAGAGCATTTACTTAAGAATCATTTGTCTTTTAAAAAGAAAAAAAAATATGTGGATGAAAATAATGGTAAGGTACAAATCTGCTACAGGCATTGGGAGCACAGAAAGATTTTTTGGAAATATCAAACCATAAATAGTAAGTAGATTTGTTTAAATTAGAATGAAAAGTTTTTGTTTATTTAGGAAAAACATGGATGATTTTATCTTCTAGCTCACTGTTTTAAATTCAGTGCAAGCTGGAAATGAAACCTACTGGATGACAGTTACTTTATACAATGAAATGATGTGATTCTGTGTCTAAAGCTAAGTAGGCATTCATGGTCCACTGAGAGGCCAAGCCTGAAAAGATACAAAAATTCAACCTAGATAAAGACAGTAAAATCAAACTTGATAATAGGGTGAAGCTCTGAGTGTTCTGGTTCTAATAGTTCAAAAAAAAAAAAAAAGGAAGAGAAGAAAAGACAAGAGAAAGAGACAAAACCAACTTCTGTTTCCATTTAAAATAAATGAGACCAACGTGTGTCCTGACAGGAATATATTTGAGAAAAGTAGATGCTGGAGAAAGTGTAATACTAAATCTTTATTTGTTCATCTGATTTTTTCATCTGTACTTAAGATGAGCTGAAAATGACAGGGGTTTGATGACATTTGTTGTCAGAACTGAATTGTAGAAAGCCATCATACTAAAAGAGCTTTGCTTTTCCTTTTTAATATGCTTAAACAAAGGAAAGTAGCTAAGATACAAATAAAAATGATCTGTAAATGGTTATACCTTACACTGTTATTTTGGTATCTCAAAAAGCTTTATGTTGCTGGTGTAATGTAAATTGTACATTAAGAACTCAGTATCAGGTACTTACCTGGCACTTCTGATCCTCTGTAAGTGATGGAGGACCCCATTCTTTCTTATTCTTAACAGATTAGAATCTGTTATTGAGATGGCAGCTGATGGGACCTAATCCACCTGTCAGTGTACATACAACTTCCACTGACATACGTGACTGCAAAGATGATGGGGGCCTTGTGAGGTTACCACATTCTCTGAGAGTTTATTTCTCTGCCCGGTAGGAATTTAGATTGCAGAGAGTTTTAAATTCATTTTATAAAGGATTTTTTAAAATACAATTTTTATCTTTAGCGTTATTAAAATACATGAAATATTTTAATGAAAAAACCCCTGCAAAATATTTTCTTTTTCTATTTCTATGCTTCTAAATTCTGTATGCTTTGTCCTGATGCATCATCTTATCCATAGATAGCTTATTCTTTCATTAGACTGTAGATCAACAGTTTGATTTGAGTGGGCATTACCGCAACTTCCAGATTGGTTTGCAGGGGCATTAGCGGAGCTGGTGGCTTTCCCTTTTTTTTTTTTTAAAAGAGATTGTGTGATGGTTTCACCTTCTGCTTTCTCATACCAGTATTGTAAGGAATGTTGACAGAATGAATGTGGCTGACACTGCTCTGCCACATGTCAGTTCAGAGTAATGGTGCCATATTAGCACAGTATCTGTCTGAAACTACCTAATTGAACTTTTCTATAATACCGCATTTAAGGTTTCATGCCTCACAGAATGTCTACATCATATAAAATTTATATGCAGTAGATGCCGCAGTTAAAAATTTGTATTTTCTGAAAGCCAGGATGATTTTATTCTTGTGGTCCTAAAACATGTAGATACTTGAAAATGAACAACCTCTTTTTGCTCATAAACAGGCTTGAAAGTAGTAAAAGCAGTTACCAGCATGCAGACCCCCGTCAGCTTTGTCAAGAAGATTCTGATGCTGTGTGGAATGAACTGGCTTTTTTCAAAAGGGAACACAAAAAGCTGTTGATTGAAAAGTAATTTTGTTTCTTAAATGGTGTTTACATAAACATTCTGCTATTTTTTCTGATGGTAGTGCTTTGCAAGCCACAGAAGAGGAATTTCTTGCAAAATTCCAAGATAAAACCATCTTCTACCAAAAGCAGAAAAGGAAAACATCAGCTATTTTTTTTTTTCCCCTTTTTCCCCCCCTCTTAAATCAGTGACAAGTTACAAGTTTGCTAGCACTAACAGAAACTGTATTCCATGATCTAGGGATTGTGTTAATTAATGTGGCTCTCATCTGTTGGAGGTGTCGCTCTTCATTAGCCTGTATTTTACACACTGCCGTGCTTCATTTTTGGAATGAGGTGGTGAGGGGATAACCTAGCCAGCCATCCTTGTTTGATCTCTGTGATACATACGCAATGCAGAATGCCTCAGCTCTCTTGGTTCCCTGCCCTGTCCTGCTAATCCCAGCTGAGCTCATTATGGTGTAGCCTTGCTGCTACTCCTGGAGCCAGAGCTGTCCAAGCTAATTACTGGTAGCAGCAGAGCTGCCTGTTAAGGGTCTGGTGTGGATCTGCTAACATGGTCCTTGGTAGTGACCTGCAAAAAGCACGAGGGAGTTGCTCTCTTTCTTGCTGTGCACAGCCTGTCCTTTGGGTTTAGTGCTGATCCCTTCACACAGCTCTTTTAGCTGTAGTAAGTGTAAAACTTGGTGAAGGAAACTCTTACTTTAGAAAACATACAGTTTGCTGCTTTGATCTCATAATTCATAGGCTATTATACTCAGCCAGGCAAAGTAAGAAAATGTCCTTTTATACTAGACAAAAGGAAGTTGGTATGGTATAATTAGCCCTTTGCTGCTATTTAACACTTTCTGTAAGTCAAGTTGATTTTTTTTTTTTATTTTCTTATTTAAGAATCAAGACATCATAGAAACTTTTATTCAGACTTTGTTTTGTCAGCATTAAAGAAATTGTGTTTTCCCAAGGGGTCACAACGTAAACCGATTTTGTGGAGATACCATGAAGGCTGCTATCACAGAATTTCAACAGCAGCAAATTGTTTTGTAGTATGTAAGTCCTTGTGTTGCCCATAAGCTTCTTCAGCGTATTATTGCCGGTAGCTGTGTTGCATGGGGTATTCTTTATATCCGCCAGTTACAATTGTGTGCTTGTTCTTCTCACTTCATTGTCACATCTTTGTTTGTGGTTTTGAAGTTATCACATGTACTTCTTTTGTTTATTTTTTTGTGTAGGAAAGACCACTTTCTTGCCATACATGTAATTGCAGTTGTAATTCTCCTTCCATCACTAATCAACACATGCACCACAGGCAAGAGTAACTCAGGAGCAATAACATAAGCCTCTCCTTTTCACATACAGCCTTGAAAAGAGATTGCTTACGTATTGTACACACCCTGAAGGTTGGTACAGTTCGACTGTTTTTCTAAAGTTCATGCACAGACACATTTATGAGGAACACGTATGTCTGGTACATTGCAGATCAGTGGCCTTAACTAGATTGTGGTGAAGTGGCATAAGCAAACAGTTGAGCTCTTTGAAATACAGAATTTTTAAGTCAAAATGAGTTCTTAAAATTCTGCATAGTACTTAGTAAGAAGCCAGTGCACCATCGTGGTCATTAAGGTTAAGTCCTTGTGTGGGTTTAGGTGCTTTTTACTCTTTATGGGCAATGCAGCTTATTGTTAGTTGAGGGAAGGAAGGGATGAATACATAATTCCTGTGTTTTTTATATCTGTCTTCAACGTCTGTTTCTAGTAATGATTGTCTCTAATTTGTTGAAGCAAGTCAGCATTTCAAGATCTGAGCTCATTTTCTTAAGAAACTCAATATGAAATTTAGTATACTTTTTAGATCTGTGGATAGGGATTCTTTATATTGCATGTATTCTTTCTTAAGGTCTGTGGATGAAGGACATGATCTACAGAGTTGTACCAGTTACTTACATGTGTGATTTTACAAGCAGTGTAAGTAACTGAGGTTAGCCCATAGCTTTTGTGAACACACTTAAGTTGATAGGCCCTACTGATTGTTAGCTTGAGTTGATTTAGAAAGTGTGTAAGCCAAATCCAGTGCAGCATTGATTA
>NW_009649951.1:3427598-3431621 GCF_000708025.1 Charadrius vociferus
TATGTGTAATTTCTGTCTCTGACTAGGCCAGAGTGTGAATGTTAGGAAAAGAGAATTATTTGTTGTTGTTTGTTTATTTGCTTTGCCTGCAAGGAAGATTTTCCTTCCTTCCTTCCCTCCCTGCCTCCCTCCCTCCTTTCCAGGAGTAGAACAGTGATGTAAAATATCTTTAGCTTGCATGTACATTGCTCTGAAAATAGATGGATTATAAATAAAATATAGGGTAAACCCAAGGCAAGCCCATTGATGCATGTCCCAGGCTCCAAAATGCAGTCATTACCAATATTAGCACACTGTAAACAATCAGTTTCGAAATTATGAAATCTGTTTTTAAGTCAGGAATAACTGAAGTTGCTTGGGAAGTCACTTGTTCTGGTGGTGGCTGATTCTAAATCCTGTTAAAATTTGTGGAAAGACTTTGTGTCAGGTACTACTTGCTGTCAGGTGCTCTCTTCTGTAAAGTTTTCTTCTCATCACAAGCAAGGATTGCTTTGACTCTCTTGTAAGATGTTAAACACTATGCAGCTTTTAAGTTGGGCACTAACAGACAAAGAAATACAGAGTTTCGGACGTAAATTTAAGCACTGCCTTTTTAAAATATATGAGTTTTTCTGTTTTTATGAAGTTCAGCATGTCTAATGTCAGAGTTGTTTTTTGGACACTGTTGATTCAGAATGTGTGGCATTGTTACTGCCACGTTTTTACTTTTTGATTAGTAAAGAATAGTATGTGCATGTTGTATTACTTTGCAATTATAATGAAATATGTTTCAGAGCCATGGGCTGCATCCTCTCTGTGGTTAATGATGTATAAATTTGAGCTGTTTGTGCATATAAAAGAAAGTATCTCTATATTGTTACAATCCCATACTAGATTAGTAAAATATAATAAATCAATAAACTCTGATTATTTAGTGTGTGCTCAATGCTTTATGCTTATATTTCTCTTGAATTTCCCAACGTTCCCCTGGAAGGAAGAGGATATTTTTTTTTCTCTTGATATGATTTATCTTTATACTAAGTGCATTATGGAATAATTATTGTCTGACTTTATAGAAACTGGTTTTAGTAATAGTTTTACCTAACGCTTTTATTAAGCCTTGTCCCCCCTCTACTTATTCTTTCACAAAGAATATCAGATTGTATTCCACCATGTATATGATGTGGCTTGAAAGCTGCATTTTTAATTTTATAAGTTACAAAATCTTATTTTTTTAATTCTTTATTATAAAACCAAAATGAAACAGTCCAAATTTTAAGTTCACTTTGAGATCTGAACCAGTAGCTAAGAAAATATTCTAACTTTTAAGCCCTCATAACTCATTGTCTTAAGAAATCCTATAGCAGCTGCCAGCTAAACTCATACCAAAATAGAAGAGTTACAAACGGTAACAAAAAGAGGTAGCTGAAATAAATTCCCTAAGTATTCTTTGAAGTGTTTATTAATGCTGGTGGCCGAGTGAAAACAATTCCACAGCTTTACTAGGATGTTCCATTTTGGTCTTGTCACGTGGGTCATTTTCCCTATGAAGTATGCAATACCTGCGTTATGCTGCATCATTTCCTGTTAAGTACAATGTTATTTCAGGCTACAGAAGCAGGTATTGTATTGATGTTCATGTTCTGTGTTAAGAAAAACATGGGATTTAATTTTTTTTTTCTCCCCCTTAAGCAAATAGAAAAACATAGTAGTATTCAATTAGCTGAGGAGGAGGGTGATCCATGTTTGTATAAATATAACATTTTTACTTAAGCTGCATGAAACTGCTGAAAACTTACAAGAGAAAGATCTAGTAACATAAAAAATTTGAAATTTCTTTTATTCAGCTGTACAACACCAGTGCTTTCGGATTCAGCGTCTTGCAGCTGCATAGAACCAGAATATCTTCAATGAAAATAGGGATATCATTTTACAGATAGATAGATAAATTTTTTATCTATGTATATATATAAACATACACATATATATAAATCTACTATAGTTTTCAGTTTTTTAGATTGATTATTTTTAATCTTGGCTATTAAGTGCTAAATATTATTTGTCTCTCTGTAGAATTGTATTGGCGGATATGGCCTTTGACATTTTCTTCCCACATTAGATTCATCTTTGTATCTATATTATTTGGATTTTGCTGAAATTCAGAGTAAATTAGTATGTAGCATGTCCAATTGAACTGCTACTTGATTGCAAGCTAGCTAATTTAAACTGCTTTGGCCTTTCCGTATTAAATTCTTGTTTGCTGGAGTATAGGGATACCCTGTCCCTTTGGCCTTTATGTACAGCCTTTGGAAAAGTTGAGTGTTTATAAATTATTGTGGAAGCTTTACAATTTTACATCTTTCATTCTGGATTACTTTGTAGGCAATCTTGTAATTGATACCAGCAACATTTTTTTTTTTTTTACTTTTTATTCGACCTAGTACATTCTTCAACATAATGACGTAAGTCATTATGTTCACAGCTAACTGGAAGTTGTTTGGTTGTCCATATGGTATGGCCATATGCAGCTAGTGATAAGGAGGAAACGTTTATAAAGTGAGAGAGCCACATCATTCAAAGAACCTTTGGTAGTCATTCTATCTTCTGAGCACCTGGGTAACTGTGCATGTCCTCCAGGCAGGAAATGTGCTCTGGATCTTTGAAACATGTGGAATCACTGAAAGCTCAGTAGCATCCTTACTCTGCTATAGCAGCTATTTAATAAAGGTTTCTTATTAGCTTTGCTTTTGTAGGAAAACACAAGACCTCATGATTTCTGCTTTCCTTATGCTTTGTAGAGTCAAAGCAACTGTTCTATACCTTGTGTAGTGGTATCTCACCAGCCAGTTGGCAGGAGACTGACTTGGAACCAGCAACAGCATGTGATGACTCTGGCCTTTTCTATCTATCAGAATCAGTATGGTGGAGGAAAGCTAAATTTACTGTTCTGGAATGGTGGCAGTAAGAAACACAGAATCACAGAATTTTCAGAGTTGGAAGGGACCTCTAGAGATCATCCAGTCCAACTCCCCTGCTAAAGCAGGATTGCCCAGAGCACATTGCTCAGGACTGCATCCAGGCGGGTCTTGAAAATCTCCAGAGAAGGGCACTCCACAACCTCCCTGGGCAGCCTGTGCCACTGCTCTGTCACCTGAACCGTAAAGAAGTTTTTCCGTGTATTTGAACGGAACTTCCTATGTTCCAACTTGTGCCCATTGCGCCTCATCCTGTCACTGGGAACCACCGAGAAGACTGTGGCTCCATCCTCCTTCAACCCACCCTTTAGATACTTGTAAGCAATAATAAGGTCTCCCCTCAGCCTTCTCTTCTCCAGGCTAAAGAGTCCCAGCTCTCTCAGCCTTTCCTCATAAACGTGGAGCCCAAAACGGGACACAGTATTCCAGTTGTGTCCTCACCCGTGCAGAGTAGAGGGGGAGAATGACCTCCCTCGACCTACTGGTCACACTCTTCCCTATGCAGCCCAGGATTCCATTGGCCTCTTTGGCGACAAGGGCACATTGCTGGCTCATGGATAATTTACTATCTATGTAAACTATCTAAGTATGACAAGGCTTCCTGGGCACCTTTACCCTTCAAAAGTGCCTCCCAAGGGACACTCTCGACCATGCTTCTAAACAGGCTAAAGTCTGCCCTTTGGAAGTCCAAGGTGGCAGTTCTGCTGGCTCTCCACCTTGCTTCACCAAGAATTGAATACTCTACCATTTCATGATCACTGAGCCCAAGATGACCTCCAACCTTTACATCCCCCACAAGACCTTCTCTGTTAACAAACAGTAGGTCCAGTAGGGTGCTTTCCCCTAGTTGGTTTGTTCAAGAGCTGTGTGAGGAAGTTGTCTTCCACACACTCCAGGAACCTCTGGGACTGTTGCCTCTCTGCTGCGTAGAATTTCCAGCAGACATCTGGGAAGTTGAAGTCCCCCACGAGAACAAGGGCAGATGATTGTGAGACTTCTACCAGCTGTTTATAGAATATTTCATCAGATTCTACATCCTGATTAGGGGGTCTATAGCAAACTCCCATCA
>NW_009649951.1:3431653-3467607 GCF_000708025.1 Charadrius vociferus
CTCTCCTTCCTTGCCTATCCCTTCTGAAAAGTTAGTAGCCATCGATCACAGCTCTCCACTTGTGAGAGTCTTCCCACCATGTTTCTGTGATGGCAACTATATCATAGTTGCCTTGCTGTACAATGGCCTCCAGCTCCTCCTGTTTGTTCCCCATGCTGCGTGCATTAGTGTAGATGCACTTCAGCTGGGCTAATTGTCCTACCACTTTTTTGGGGGGACAAGCCCTAATTCACACCTTATCATGCTCAGACACTTCTGTAGTTACCAGATTATCACTACCCTTCATATCTTCACTGCCACACGAATAACCATTCTCCATCAACACTGAGACAGACTGCAAGACCTTAGTAACACTTTTACCCAGAAGCACTGGTATGCTGTTCCCAGGCACCACTTAAGTAATCCTGGTTCCATCCCCGTCCCCCTTCAAACCTAGTTTAAAGCCCTATGAATGAGCCCTGCTAATTCTTGTCCCAGGATCTTTCTTCCCCTGCTCGTTAGGCTTCCCCACCTGTTGCCAGCGTGCCTGGTTTCCTGTAGATCAGCCCATGATCAAAGAAGCCAAAGTTCTGCAGGATGCACTAGTCGCGGAGCCAGGAGTTAATTTGCAGGCTCCTCCTATTTATCCCCTTGTCAACCCCTATGACTGGTGGGCAGGAGGAGAACACTATTTGTGCTCCTGGTCCCTTAACCAACCATCCCAGGGCCCTAAAGTCATTCTTCATTTCCCTTAGACTTCTGGTAGCTACCTCATCATCACCTCCTTGAAATACCAGTAGTGGGCAGTAATCTGATGGCTGAAGCAGGGAAGGGAGTTTTCTCTGTGTGTCCTTAATTCTGGCCCCAGGGAGGCAGCTGACTTCCCTGTGGGATGGATCCAGTCTACAAATGGGGCCCTCTGTTCCCCCCAGAAGGGAGTCACCTACTACAATTTCCTTTCTTTCTTTCTTTCTTAGTTGAGGAAGTCCTAAGCCGTGGGGGTGAGTGACTAGCCCTGGGCGACTCAATGGATGGATCATCCTCTCCATCCTCAATTGCCTGGCCCTCTATTTTCAAAGCCCCGTACCTGTTATGCAAGGGCAATTGGGAAGGTGAGGTGGGCCGGCTTTAACAATCCTAGGCTTTATTAGTTCGTCTGCTTCTTGAGTGTGTCTTTTTTTTCCCCTTTTTTCTAGAGAATCTGATGAAAAAATGCAGTTTTGATCACCTTGACAGTCTGTTTAGCTAAACAGGAAATATATGGTTATCAGAGACTTTTTGTTTTTAAACCTCCATTGTTGTCTGCAACATCCAAATACCACAGTATTTTTTTTGCTGGCACCTTGTTCAACTTGGTAGCTATATCGTAGACAAAATTAATTTGGAACAAAGTGCATTAACACTACATCAGTGCTAGAAAGTGTCACCTACAGAATATAGCCCTTCAGGCATATGTACTACCTCTGTAAAGTAATCTTTCTGTTCTACAGTTTTAGGAGTGCTGGGACATAGCAGGCTTCTTCCTGCAAAATACTTAGATTTTAGTATTAAATAGATCAGGGCTCTTGTTTAGTTTTTACTGCAATTAGTAATTCTATACTGCAAAGCCAAATATAGTTAAAATAATTATGTATATGTATTTCTTTAGGTTTTGGATGGATAAAAAGATTGCTTAATCTAAAATACCACCTTTGTTCTGCTGAAAGTTATTATAGCTTAGATTCTGCAGCTGGTGTTAGGGGGTTCTGACAAAGGTGTGTTCTCACTGACTGGAGTGAATGTTGCTTGGTCAAAATGATAGTTAGGCTTAAGTGTGAGAACCTGAAACAGTGCAGTTGTTGGCTAAAACCACTGCAAATAACGTAAAATGTAAGAAAACAGCAGTATTAGTTTTACTACAAGGTGCAGTTTTTAAAAGATCTTTGTAAAGGACCAAAGTCAGAACTGTAAAGGCCACATGAAGTCATTTAGGGGCTTTTGCATAATTAACTTGCGTGGCCTCTTTCGTGAAGAGAATTATTTTCTCTTTTCTAGCAAGCTTCCAGGTACATTTTCACAAGGGACTGTGTCAGCTAAATGAAACAAATATATTGTTGTTTTCCATGAGAGTGATCTGTCAGGGACAATGAGATTAATGATCTTTAATTGTTAAACTTGTCTCTAGAACTTTTCTTACCTGTGTCCACCAGATCTTGTAATTTCCTGCGTCCTGTCTAACAGACAAATTTGGGGGCTTGCCGTGATTTTGGAAATCAGATGTGTTGATGTTTTTCCTTTGTTCTTCCATACTTTGCAGGTATTTGTTCAAAATCCAAGTAGTATTATCAAATCTCCATAAGTAGCCTGGAAGTGCCTTGTCATACGCAATCAGACTGTGTCATACTGAAAGCACGCAGTCATGCCATTAAACATTATTCCATAATACATAAGCAGGGTAAAGCAGAATTAAAGTTGTGTTAGTGATAAAATTTGGGCATTGTCAGGGACAAGAATAGCAGAGAGGTGTTAGAGAAAGGTAGGGACTCTAAGTTAGCTTCCCTTTGTATTGTTTGCAGAGAAATGTTACCTGCCTTGCTGTTGAATCACAGTAATTTCTGTAGATTATCTGAGTGCAACAGACATGAAATATTGTACTGTTGGTGAGCACAGTGCCTGTGAGAGTGCTGTCTTTTTCTTATCTCTATTGCCTAGATGAAAGTTCTTCAGTGTTTACATGGATATGTCTGATTTATCAGCCTACAGATATATATGTATATGTAAAAATAAAGAAGTACTAAGTGTGTCTTGTTAAACTGTGCTGAATGTTCATAGTAAGAAGCATATGAACCTACAATCTGTAACACCAAAGCTACTATGTCAGGTTGCTATATTAATAGGGTAACGAGGGAGTAATGAATCGGGGTTTCTCTCTAACACCTTCTGTAGAGTTCCTGGGAATTCTGCTAAGGGCAGCACTGCTTGGTGCTTTCTGGCAGTGGATGAATTTAGCATACAATGCTATTTTTCCATTTTCCTTGCATCTTACTGACTTTGGAGGGCAAATAGCAAATTTTCAAGTTTAGGTATATCTCAGCTTTCCTAATAGCATGTGGAACTTCAGAACTGAATTTTGCAAAGAAGTAGAGAATTCTTTGCAGAATTTGCAGCAGAATTCCTGAGTTTCTTCAAAGACTGCAAATAATATTTTACAATTAAAATTATTAAGCAATGTTTATGTATTCTTGCCCTTTCTCTTGAACTCTTTCCTAAAGTGTACAGTTCTGGAATTTTTGTGGCTCAGCATGATCTTTGTGATGAACTACTTGGCTTTCTTTTACTGCATCAGGCAGAATATGCATATAAATATGAAAGTTTAACCTATCTTAATGTTTTTGGATCTTTTTCTGATTTGTAAAGAATTCAGAATGAGTGTTCTAAGACGTATTGCTAGATTTTATTTTTTCAAACACATTCATGTGAGAAAAAACATAACATCTTTTAAATTTTCCTACAACTCAAATATTTCAGTTTAAGAACTAATTTCAGAAATTGATTTGTATCCTTACTTTACATTATTGGAAACCAGCTCCATACTAAAACCAGTCGCTAATAGAGACTTTGGTGTGTTGGTTATCCGAGGTTTATATAAAGTTTAAAAGCACTGATGTGACAATATAACTCTCTTGATAGTCGTGCAATGGAGTCCTGAGTCTATGTGCTTCTCTGAGTTACGTTGGTTACACATTGGTACCCCAGTCATGGCCCTTCAGCTTGCATCCTTTCTGAACTAACTACAGGTAAACACTGTTTATAAGGCTGTTCTTATGGTCTTGTTATAAAGGAATGAAAAAATTAAAATTGAAATGATGAGCATAATTCACACAACGTAACATTTATTTTCTTTTTAAACACCTTTTAAACAGCCAATCAGCTGGGCTTGGTGCTACGGTAAAACAAACAAAAGATTACTAAATAGAAGATAAAATTTTAGGCATGTGTTTATGCCATCCTTTTGCAAGCTAAAGGTTATGCTGCACGTCAAAACTATTTTAGTCACTAGTCACTATCGCATCTTTGGTGTTTGAGTGACTATTAATTTGAAATATATCTCAAAACTCATTCTTGACAACTATGACACTGTTCACTTTTTTGTTATGTGAACAGACATTGGATTGAAGGGGGGGGGAGTTGCTTTTATCCTTTTTTGCTCCTGAATGTGGGTTGTAAATCAGAGATACTTTACTTAGCACCAACAGATATCTCTTCCTGCAATTTTCATCCATCCTGTAAGTGACTGAATTGGAAAACAAGAATGATAAAGACATATTTCTGGGAAGTGAATGGACAAAGTAGAATATATAGCTCAATGACTCTATATAGTCAAATATTCCATTTCCTTGGTTAATTAAGACTACAGGTTTCTTTGTGTAAACTGTAAGTTTACAATTTTTTACCTGTAAAGGAATTCCAGTAAATCATTCTGAATAGTTTGAATGTTCACAGAATGTAAGTAATGCTAGTACTTTCTGCTTTACTCTTCTTTTGGCAGCATTATCCCCAGACATATGTAATGGTTTTTGCTCTCTCGCACAGTCTAGATCAAACACCTGCTCCCAGGTTTACTCTCACCTCCCAAGGCTGTCAGTTGACACATAAATATACAGACCCATGAAAAGAGCGTATTTTGCCCTTACTGCAGGCAAATGTTCTTGAATCATAATGCTGTAGGAACAAAGTGTAGAATTTCTGTCAGAGTAGTATTTCACATGTAAAAGTTGGATAAAGTTTCTGCCTAGCTTGGTTCTCATGACTTTAAGCAATTTTTGAGTAGTAGAAAATTAAAATCAATGTTTGCATTATGCTATATTAGAATCCTCATCCTCCTTTACATCAGCCTCTTCCTATGTTTTCTGTATGGGCTTTTTACAAAAAGTATATGTAATGTGCATGTGCATTCTACTCCGGTTTTACAGAGTAGAATTTTTACCCTTTTGAAGACTCATGAACAGTTCAGTTTTGCTTACCTAGAAGACCTTTCTGTGTTGATTTGCTGTCTTTACTTTTCTCCTTTCTTTTCTGAGGGAAAGAAAACGGAGCTTCTTCTGCTGTCCCATTTTCCTTGTAAGGATTATTAGACTATTTAGCTTAAGCTTTGGATAAGAAAAAATTCCCTGGCACTACTTCGACCCGGTGTCTTTAAAACTTACTTATTTTGGTTACTCTAATAAGCAACACAACTGTCCCTGTTTAAGGACCCTGATAAAGAGTATGCAAAGCTTGCTTAGCGGTCTTTTTCTGTCTGATTTTATTCTTAATTTGGCTTTGCAGTCTTTAACAATCTTCCACGACTCTGGAGGAAAACATTTGAAAAGGCAATAGTTAACCTCTTGGACTCAGAGGAAGGCTTCCCTGACTGCAGCAGCTCCTGGACTAGCCCCCTGATATCTGTCCACACCAGCAGCAAGTATGCATTAGGAGATTGTGGTTGGTTCTGCTTATTTCTCCAAAGAGTCATCCTGCTGCAGTCTTACAACATGTAATCCTTGGGAAGGAGTCGGTTTCCTCAGTGGATTATTGCTTCTTATGCATTCAGCTCTATTAGAAATGAGATTCTCTGCTTGGTTTTATTTTCCAGATAAAATTCCCTGGGACAAATGGAAAAAAAGTCTTATTGTTTGTTTGGATGTTTATTTTAGACTGCCATGAGCCTGCTCTCTTAATTCCTTTTATCTGTATGCAGAGGAGTGGAGGAGTCTCCTGCTGGCCCTACCTGTGAATGCTGAAAGCTGCTGATGAGCAATGGCTGACTTACGGGATGTGCATTACTCAGGAGGCAGTGGTTTGCTAGAGGACTAACTAGACTCCTCTGGCAATAGGTTAACCTAAGGTCACAACTCTTGAGGGAAGGAGCCCTTTAAACTTGTAAGTGCAGAGAGAAAGTTTATGCTGTAGTTCAGGATATCTTTCTAAATTACCTTTTCTTTAATCATTGAGACCCAACTGCGCATGTGTGTATGTATCTCAGATTTGGAGCTCTGCGAGAGCTCCTGATGGTATCTTTAGAACTGCTGACAATTAAAAATGATGAGTACTAGGAAATTTTGTTCTAGCAAGAAGGTATATTTTGCAGAAGCTCTGCTTGTATGCAGATGGTACGAGCATTTCGCCTGTTCTAGTAACTTGATAAGTAAGCAACTGTTACAGAGAATTTCTTGCTGATGCCTAGCTATAATCTAAAAGAAATCAGAAGTAATTCCTTTGGCAAAACTGATTCTGTAGCACAGTTTTTATTATGCTACCTCTTCCTATATTCCAAATGGGTGAGTATTACAAAAATAAGCAAATAATTGAGGAGTAATCAAAAGTATTATATTGGCATGAAATAGAATTCAGAATATTGCATGATACTGAAAAGAGCAGGTACTATAATGGTGGGTCAAGGCCAGTACCTTTAAAAATGTGTGCAATACCAGCATAAGCTATTAGCTTGGATAAATTTGATCTCTCTTGATTTCTTACTGTCTTTGTTTTAATATTGCCAAGTGAGACTGGCAGTTGTAGTTGGAGGATAGAAATGAAGCATTGGTACATAAAACAGGATGCTATGTGCTTTCCTGCTCCGCTTGGTGCCTTTGGTGGATGAAGCTGCTAAGCCGCTTTCCATTATATTTGAAAAGTCGTGGCAGTCTGGTGAAGTTCCCACTGACTGGAGAAGGGGAAATGTAACTCCCATTTTCAAAAAGAGAAAAAAAGGAAGACCCAGGGAACTACAGGCTGGTCAGTCAGTCTCACCTCTGTGCCTGGCAAGTTCATGGAGCAGATCCTCGGTGACAGCCACCATAGATTCATGAAGGGCAAGTCATTCCTATCAAATTTGATGGCTTTCTGTGATGGGGTTACAGCGTTGGTGGATAAGGGGAGATCAACAGATGTCATCTACCTGAACTTATGCAAAACATTTGACACTGACCCACATGACATCCTGATCTCTAAATTGAAAAGACATGTATTTGACTGATGGACCGCTCGGTGGATAAGGAATTGGCTGGGTGGTCGCACTCAAAGAGTTGTGGTCAATGGCTCGATGTCCAAGTGGAAATCAATGATGAGTGGTGTTCCTTAGGGGTCGGTACTGGGATGGGTGCTGTTCAACATCTTTGTCAGTCACATGGACAGTGGGACTGAGTGCACCCTCAGCAAGTTTGGCAGCAACAGCAAGCTTTGTAGAATGGTCGACTTGGTGGAGGGGAGGGATGCCATCCAGAGGGACCTGGACAGGCTTGAGAGTTGGGCCTGTGCAAACCTCGTGAAGTTCAACAAGGCCAAGTGCAAGGCCCTGCACATGGGTTGGTGCAGTCCCAAGCACAACTACAGGCTGGGTGGAGAATGGATTGTGAGCAGCCCTGAGGAGAAGAACCTGGGGGTGTTGGTGGATGAGAAGCTCAGCATGAGCTGGCAGTGTGCTCTCACAGCCTAGAAGGCCAACTACGTCAAGGGCTGCATCAAAAGAAGTGTGGCCAGCAGATTGAGGGAGGCAATTCTGCCCTTCTCCTCTGCTCTGCTGAGACGCTGTCTGGAGTACTGTGTCCAGCTCTGGGGCCCTCAACATAAGAAGGGCATGGACATGTTGGAGCGGGTCCAGAGATGATCAGATGGCTGGAGCACCTCTCCTGTGAGGACAGGCTGAGAGAGATGGGTTTTTTCAGCCTGGAGAAGAGAAGGCTCTGGGGAGACCTTATAGCAGCCTTCCAGTATCTGAAGAGGGCCTACAGGAGAGCTGGAGAAGGACTTTTTACAAGGGCATGCAGTGATAGGATGAGGGGGAATGGCTTCAAACTGGAAATGGTTATATTCAGAATAGATATTAGGAACAAATTTTTCACTGTGAGGGTGGTGAGGCACTGGAACAGGTTGTCGAGAGAAGTTGTGGATGCCCTATCCCTGGAAGTGTTCAAGACCATGCTGGATGGGGCTTTTGAGCAACCTGGTCTAGTGGGAGGTGTCCCTGCCCATGGCAGGGGGGGTTGGAACTAGGTGATCTTTAAGGTCCCTTCCAACCTAAACCATTATATGGTTCTATGTTACAATGAAGAAGAATGACTTTCATGAAGTTATTGGTAGTAAACAAAACACTTCTGTGCTTGTTCTTGGGATGTGAAAACAAAGACGATTCTGATTCTGAACTGCCATGTTAGAAGATACTGACAGTCATCTGGGAAGTGCCAGTGGATTCCTGGTAATTTAGCGTGCTGATTACTGTTAATTCAAGGACTTGGTGGCTTCTGCCTGGCTAGGAAGGAGTTGGAATTTGTTCTCTGACCATGTAATCTAGAGCATCTAAGACTGTTGCTGGCCTGGACTGTTTTTTTGTCAACAGAGTAAACTTTAAAAGTATTTTGGATTAGTTTATATTGTCAACAGGTCCTTTGGGTTTTTGACTTGTTTTGGAACCAGATAAGAAAATGCTTACTGTTGAGAAAGAATTACTGAATAAATAGTCAAATTCTACCAGATATACTTACAAGCAGCATAACCTCTTTATGTAGAAGGCTTAAGGCCATGAGGCAATTTCAGGTCTGAACGAGGGTGAAAAGCAGTACACCAGTTTCTAGGCTCTGTACGGCTTTAAGTTATTTTTCTCCCATCTGATGGACTATCATTCGAACTTAGCAAAGCTGCTGGAAAATACAACAGTTGAGTATAAAAAAGAACAAGGTCTTTGTTTCTGGAAGGAGTCATAAATTCTGGATTTTTTTTCAGTCCACTAGTTTTATTACTCTTTCAAGCACATTGCAAGCCCAGTCTTTTTTTTCCTCCCTCTTTAAGAAATGGTCCTGAGCAGAAAAAGTGTGTGTGGGAGCTGAATACATATTTTAAATAGAATTTTCATTTCATCTAATAGATACAGGATTGGTGTATTTGTTCTTAAAATTAGAAATTGCAGTTATGTAAGTCAGTCATAGTTATGTAACCATTTTTGGCGAATTTTTTAGGGTGTTACTGTAAATTTTAAGGGTACATTTTTCAGTTATAGAGTCTTTAGGACTCTAGAAACCTTGACTGAAGCTAACCAGGGCTGAAAAGACTTTCTCAGTGCCATCATAAAAGAGTTGTTTGTTATGTTTTGAAAACGTTTTATATCTTTTCAGCTTAAAAAAACCCAAACAAAACTCATCGAAATGAGCCTCTGTAAAGAATGCATCTAGGTATAGGCCAAGTGATAATTGCAATTTCAACATTGCAAGCAACATTTGTGGCTCACTGTGTTAGCATTACCATTGCAGATATGAATTTAGACTTCGAGTTTACTGAAACTTAATATAAGTTTAACTGAGTCCTTACTTACTTTCTTTTCATCTGGATTGCTAATAGGTATTCCTAGTAGTGAATCTCCTTTGCCTAAGGTTATTCATGTATATAGCTAGAAGATGTTCTATGCAAATTTTCAGAGACAATTCTGAGCATTTTTCTTGCTTTTAAAACACATTCAAATTTATTTAGGTTTTATTTCTATTTTTAGTTTTTTTCATCAATTTATTCATGGTTATTGACACAATTTACAGAATTCTGGGTTTTCAACACCCTGCAAGGTTTCACCTACTCCACATATCAATATAAAAGATTGTGTAAATTGTCAGAATACTTAACAGTATTGGATAAACATTTGCACAAAGGTCATGTCTGGTATCTCTCTATTGTTTTAAATTATATCCTAGGAAATTCCCATTTTAAAACTTGAATTAAATAGTAGAATGAATACACCACATGAATGTGACAGACTGTAAAATGCAGGAATAGCCTTTGACTTTGTCAAGAGAAAAGGTGCGAAGATGTGAATTTATCATGAGCTGGAAGTGATCAATTTATACTCACACTCAGGTTTGTTTGTCTTTCCTCTTGACCTGCATATTTCCATTGTATTCAAATCTCATCATTCGTTCTTGAATTATGGTTCAAAGGTCTATCTTCTCTGAGTCTATAGAGCAAACTCCTTTTTTCCAAATAAAAGTTTTTTGCTTTCTTATTATGATTACCACAGACTTTCTTTTGAGTTCTACATTGCTGTATGTATTCAATTTAGAACCTTAATCACTTCTGTTGTCTAAATTATGTTTTTCCATAGGCCTCTTCTTTTTCTTTTTCTTTTCTTTTTTTTCTCCTGGTTCATCAACCTTAACTGCAGGACTGCATAGTTTGTCCTTGTTCATTTCTTACTTGGTTGATTTTTTTCTTTTGGTGATGTTGTGTATGGTTTGCTTAGCAGCACTTCAGTACCTACATACATCATATTCCTCCTTTTGTACTGGGCTATCATCTCTAAATGAACTTCAGTTTCTAGCTCTTCCCTGTACAAATGGAGCTTAAAATCTGTTTCTTGTAAAATACTTAGAATGTTGAGGTTTTTTAATTGTATAATAGACAGAATAACAAGATCTTGTTTATGAGATGCTGACTGAAATAACAGACAAATACAACCATAGAATTAAAAAAAAATCATTTTTAAAAGGCAGAAAATAATTTTTCCTCAAAAAATGCTGATTTATATATTTCATATATATTCTATTTGCTTGCTCAAGCAAAAACATACATAGTATGAAAAAGAGAACTAGAAAGCACCCTGCTTGTCAACTGATACATTGTCATTGGGAGACTTGTGAATGGGTAAACTGAAAGCATCCTCCATGTTCTATGTTACTGCTTTACAAAGTAGAGGGATGGCTGTTTCCAAATTTTTGTAAATTTGTTCTTTTCCTGCAGTTCCTAAATACTCTTATTGCTGAATTTCCCTACTGGGAAGAGAGTTGTGCTCAAATACTTGTGCCACTCAGTATTATAATCGGAAACAGGCAAGATAATTAACCTAATCCGCAATGTAAATTTATAATCTCTTTCACTTTGTTTAGTAACTACTGGATTTATCAGGAGAAAAATTATTTGATATCAGATAGAAAAAGTTTAAAATATGCTGTTATTTTTTCGTTTCTTTTTAAGTCAAGCTTGTAGTTGTATATAATTGTAAAATGTGAAATTTTTGGAGCAGTCTTAAAAAAAATTGCTAGAAGCACAGTTAAATGGAGATTAACATAAGGTACCTAAAATATACATCATCCTCAAAATTGCCTACTCTTGAAACATCTACAACTGCTGGCATTTCTACTGTAAAAAGATGGAGGAAGCACGTACTAATGTTCAAAGATTTCAATATCCATGCCTCAAGACTAAAATCAGCTAGAAACACTACACAGAAACTACCTTTCCACTGTAGAAATATCTTCAGAGATTCTGTCTCTCAGCTTCAGTTTGTGTCTTGGATCTTTTCAGATGACATAAACACGATGCCCTTTGCTCAGCACTTGCTAAATCAAACACAAGTTTTTCAATGCACAGAGAAATCCCCTTTCATTTAGGATCAAAACCTGGCACATTTCTTCTTTCTATTGTTTGATGTGTTAATTGAAACTGAATGATGCAAAAACCGATGTAGTAAATCTAGTGAGCATATGCCTAAGATAATTACAGCAAATATTAGCTTCATCTGCTGAAATAGTGTTGGAAGCTCGTATTCGCAGTATCTGAACTTTGACACTGCTGTTCTGACCCTCTAGTTCCAGTAGGTTAGAATTCTGCCTTACCACACACAGAGCTTATTTTTCATCCTTTGAGTTGAAGGATTGCAGAGGCAATCCTTCTTTCACCCTCAGTAAGTGAGGGAAGCATCTCATGTCACTAGAATCTGTGCAACTGGATCACAGGTCTCTTCAAGTACCTAATCCACTTCGTAAAAGAGTTGAACATAGATCATTCAAAGACTGGTGGGGCAGTCATAGTCTGCTAATGGCAATTCCCCTTCTGGTGAAAAAACACAGCGATGTTTACCTTCAGACCCACTTGAAATATTTTTTAGAGAGGAAGGGAGAGTTTCATAAAGATAAATCAGTTCTTACCTGTTAGGTTGGCATACCTGTGTGATGGGACACTGAGGCAGATAATGGTGTAAATGAAAGGCTGGAAAGCAAGTATGTCCCCCACCCCTGCTTTTTGCCACTATGTTCTTTCAGGTTGAGTCATTTCTTTCAGTGTTGCTTTATACTTCAGTAGTATTCTGTGACTTATTCACTTACCTTGAATTCCTTCGAGTCTGTTCTTGCTCCTCAGAAATTTCTTACTTGGTCCTTTGATGCTTGTTCCAACTGATCATATTCACTTGTTCTTGTGGAAAGTAGCAATCATACAGTCTCTGCAAAGAACTGTAATGTTCAAGAAGACAACTTTACACCCTTTCCTCCTTTTTGTTGAGCTGCAGTCCTGTAACAAAATATGCAGGCTACAGTACTTTTGTGGTGAATTTTAGAAAACTGAACTAGATGCGTATTTTTTGTTACAGTGCGTATACAGGTTGTTTGGGTTTTTTTTGGTTTTGTTCTTTTTTTTTACAAGTTCTAGCTAGAGTAGCATGTCAAAAATATTCAAATGTGTCAGAGCACATTTTAGTACTGAGTTGGGAACAGACAGGAAGGAAGAGCTACTTGCTTCTGTATGAGGTTCTTCCCATTGCAATTTTGCTGGTTTTTGCCTTGAAATGAAAAAGACTTATGGGTGATAGTAAAAATACACTTGACTGCACACAGTCATGATAAAAAGCCACAATTGCTTGTATGTACCTTTTTCATTTTCTGATTTTGTATAATGAATGTAGTAAGTATCGAGACCATACAGATAATCATAGAATCATAGAATGGTTTGGGTTGGAAGGGACCTTCATGCTTATCTAGGTCCAACCCCATTACCATGGGCAGGGGCACCTTCCGCTAGACCAGGTTACTCAAAGGCCCATCCAACCTGGTCTTGAATTATATATTTTTATTTTTTCTCTTAGTACTGTATTTGCCGTAGAAAATAAAGATTGAAGGTTTTGTTGTATTACATTTGTTCTTCAGAAAGAAAAGATTGACTAGAAATCAGTATAGAATCTGTTCCCAAATGAGTTAAATACTTAGAAATTCACTGAACGCTAACTCTGTTGGCTTTGACTGG
The DNA here is from genome assembly GCF_000708025.1 of Charadrius vociferus. NCBI lineage: Eukaryota > Metazoa > Chordata > Aves > Charadriiformes > Charadriidae > Charadrius > Charadrius vociferus. The sequence goes on from NW_009649951.1 coordinate 3,444,647, forward strand.
CCCAATCTGTGCATTCAAAACTTAACAAGTTTGTGAACCTAAGATTGTCAGGCTTCAGAGATTAGAAAAAATGAAAGAAACCAGGAAACCAACTAACTCTGTGTTAATAAGTGTTGCTGCAAAGAGCATAAATCTTGGGAAAGGTGAACATCCTGTTTACCAGAAGGAATCTAATTTCTTAGACGAAACCATGAATGAGACGAGACCTGCTGTTTAGCTGATGTGACAATGTCCTCTTGCACCAAGAACTCTCCTACAGTAAAGGGACTCTTTTTAAGGATAGGAGAAGGTGTGTGTTGGTAGTGGGAGGTTGTTTTAACATATTGTCAACAGTAGTTGACTGGCATATTAAGCCAGTCAATGAGAATATAATGAGAAACTAATTTACAAGTACTTCTGTGCTAGAAGCGCAAAAAAACCCATGTCAAGCTAGACTTCTTGGCATCAGATGACACTCCTGACACACTAGGCGTCTCAATGACCTGGAGAAAGGAGGGTAATCTGTGGGGTACAGTGTTGCCCCGGTACTACCTTTGCAGGAATGACAGAATAGGATTACTTGGTGAGAGAGTGGTGATGTATGAAAGCGATTATTTAAATGTAATATTGGACAGCTCTTACAGAAAAAGGGAGTACTGCGTAATGCTTTTGTATAAAAGTCCTATATTTCAATAATAAATAAGTAGCAGTGAGATTGTACTGCTGATCTTTTCCTCAGGATGCTGATAGTGATGCAGAAATGTGAAGTGAGATTTGACAAGTTGTGAAGGACAGGCTGTAATCATGGAAGGTTTCAACTATCCACATAGAGCCTGCGTCATTATCTTGCCAAGATGAGATGTAGAGTTACAAATTTTTTATGGAATAAGTAACTTTTCTAGAACAATTAGTCTTAGAAACCAAAAGGAAAAGCACTGTTCTGGATTTTATTTGGAGTGATGTACAGAACTTAGTTCAGAAAGCATTAGAGACAAAGCCTTTCTGTAACAGTTACCTCAATACAATGAGAAGCACGGACCTGTGCAGCTTGGAAGGAACCTCTGGAAGCTATTTTGTCCAACCTGCTGCTCAAAGCAGGGTGCATGGACTGTTGCCCTCAGTTTTATATCATCTGTGAACTTGCTGAGAGGCACTCTAACCCATCTTTGAAGTTGTTAATAAAGACATTAAACAGTACTGGCTCTGGTATGGATCCCTGAGGGATGGTTTTAATAGCTAGCTGCCAGTTGGACTCCACACCATCGTCACCCTTTAAGCCTAACAGTCCAGCCAACTTCCCAGCCACCTTATGTACTTGTCAATTCAGATCTCGACTATCTGACAATAAGAAGGTAGGAGACCATCTCAAAAGCCTTGCCAAATTCAAGGTATGCACTGTTGCCTGCTCTCCTTTTATTCTTTTATTCTAGCAGAAGAGAGTGGACCAAATCAATTGGCCTGGGGATATTCACTTCCCAGGAAGGGAACCACATAGAAATGAACCAACTTGTCAAAAAACCTCCAACACCCCAAACATTAGAATAAGCATTACAAAAATCGTATGAACAGTTGGAGACTGTTACAAAAGGCACTGTAGCTGAAACCCAGTTGAAATAGGTGCTACAATTAAAAAAATGAAATTAAAAAAACCCCAACCAAATAAACCAACCCCCACCCCAAAAAAGTCTTTAAAAGCTCTCTGTAAAGACTCAGTGGGGAAATTTTTGTGGCCCTTGCAGAGAAAAGATCAGCATTCAAAACTTAAGCTTGCATTGGTAAGAACAGGTAAGCCAATGGCAGGACAAATGCACGTGGAAAGTTGAGAAGTCTAAAACAGCTCTTGAAGAGTGGTTTTCAAAGATGCTTAAGCTGTAATAGTAGAATTTTGCTTAAATCAAGTGAAAAGGAAGCCAGTTAGGAAATTTGTAGGTTTGCTTAATGGTAACAGTGTAAAAGGATACACGGGCTTTACAAGGCCATAAAAGAACAGCTCAGTGAATCTTTGCATCAGTCTTCCCTGCTGAAGATGCTAAGAAGATGCCAACAACTCATGTATTCTTTGTAGCAGATAGATCAAAAGAGTGAGATCTGTTGGAAGTAACTGTAAAGCAATTATGAATTCAAGTAGGTAAGTTATTTGTTAATATCTTGTTAATATCTTCACACTCCTTGGGGTGTGAAGAAACTGAAGTATGAAATTACTGAAGTGTTACCTCATTGTAAACAGCCACTGTGCCAGTTGACAGGCAGGTTGCCACTGTAACTCCCATCTACAAAATGGGCTCCAGAGGGAGCTGCAGACCAGTGAGCCTGACTGCTTCCACACTTGGGAAGATGGCAAAAAAAAAAAAAAAAAAAAAAAAAAAAAAAAAAGAAAACAGAAAAGCCGGTGAGGGAGAGAGATCACTGAGCACAGATCAACACAGCTTTGTTGGGGAAGCATCAGTGTGGCTCCTGCAAAGGGAAATCCTGCTTCATTAACCTGCTGGAATTGCAGAAGGGTGACAGTAACCATGTGGATAAATCTGACCTGTATTTTCCAATTGCCTTTGACAAGACTCTACATGAAAGGTTATAAAGAACTTCCATTCCTGCGGGATTGGAGGAAAGGTCCTTTTAGCAACAGGGAGCCAGTTAAAGCAGAGGAAACAAAAGGTAGTGCTTATGTGCTCCTTTCAGGATGGAAAATTGGAATCAGACTGCAGAAACTGTTAGGCTTGTGCTCTGTCCCGAGTAGCATCTACTTTTGCCTCTGCTGGAGACAGAGCACTGGTGATGGATGGACCCAGGGCTGGTCTAACCTAGTTGTGCAATTCTAGCATTCATGCAAGCCAGTGATTGACTTGTATAGGTTGGGTCTTACATTACACATTGTAATTTCTTGTCTAGGCTTGCCTGAAATATTTCCAGCTTAGATATATCATAACTTCAGTTGGGGACTGTTTCACAGATGAATTTATTTGGAAGTGCTTCAGATATTCAGACTATAAACCTACCCTTTTTATTTCATATAATTTATTTACTTCTGCATATCTTTCATCACCCTAAAAAAATGTTTATGTAAAAGTTAACTCTTTTAAAAATCTTATACAATTATCATTGTATGCTTGTCGCTTAGGAGGCAGTATGAGTATATATGTATGCATGTAAATGTGCGTTCATTCAAATAATGTTTTTTAATTTGAAAAATAACATGTTCAGAAGATAGAGGTTCAAGCAAGAAGGATTCTAAAATATCCTTAATTCTCTCCCTTGTATTCACGTAGTGTTGAATACAGCCTTTAATTACATAAACAGAGAATGTTTTTTCAAGAAAGCATTTTGCCATTCAGTGCAAAAAGTGAACATGCTATGAGGAGTTAAGACAGTGTGGAGGTAAAGGCCACTGTAGTCTGTGTTATTGAAGTCAATGATGACTGAGGCATGCAGAATGAAAGAAGAGCAATAAAAGTGAACCTGAGAAGACAACTGAGTGATCCTGAAAATAGCTGGAGTCTTATGCGTCATGCAAAGCAAGTTATTTTAACTTTTCACATTTCTCATTTTCTTTGTACTTCATGTGAGACTGTGGGATGTCAACTGCAATGTTTAGAGTTACAGATGTGTCAGAGATGCATTAAACATATAAAGTGCCTTAAAATACTGTGTATACTGAAAGGCCATTTTTTTTAAAACACTTTCCTTAAGTTAGCAGATATTTTTGGCCTGATTTTCTTTGTGCCTTATCTCAGAGGGATTTTGTAAAGCGTCAGTTTCCTGCGAAGCAGTTAGTTGCTGCTGTTCAGAGTACATCATAAAAGGCTGTGAGGAAATTAGAAATCCAACCTTCAGAACAGAGCTAGAACAATGTGTATTGGTATAGGATAGGAGGTTATATTTTAAGCAAAATCTGCATATTAAATGACTGCCCTATGTTCTATGTGCTGTAGAATCCTAAGCTAAAGTAGGTGGGGATCTTACTGCTAAAATAGTGTGCAATTAAAGATTGTATCAGAAAAAAGAAGTCTAAGTTAACCATTTAACTTAATGTCTTTCATTCTAGCATTTCCCAATTTGACTTTGAAACTTTAGCATTGGTAGCCTGGAAACTTTATTTGTATGTGATTTTAATAAAATGAAAAACAGTAATTCAGTTATTTTGTTGTACAGACCTTAGCTGATTGATATTACAGAATAAACTATAGTAGTAATATAGTAGTAAATCAAGGCTGGAAAAGGGGAGGAGAAATTTTGTTAGCAAGTTTCTCAAATAGTCACTGTAAAAACAGGAATGGTAAGATACATCTGCACAAGGTTGGCTGGTTGTTTCCCCTGAGACTGAATACTTATTCCCCTCTCAACAGGATTCCACCTCGAAACGGTCTGCTTTTCGTTTCGAGTATTTTCTTACCTAAAAGTGACCATCTGAAACAGTATACGTTACAAACAACATTATATCTGAATTTTGTAAATTCAGGTTTATGAATTTTAATTAGCTGTAGTACAAATGGCAAATGTTTGAAGTATGCGAAGTATTGTCAATAGAACTAATTCCTGGATGTTGACAATTTCTTTCCTAGTAATATATTGATATGGTTTTGGTTTAATTTTTTAATGGTTTTAGTGGCATCTATGTGATTGTTCTGTGCTTCTTACTTTTTTATTTCCTCCTTTGTAGACTGAATCTCGAAGAAGAATTGGATCAGATGAAAGTACACCAATCTGTTGGTAAGTTCGCAATACAGGAGTTCAACCACATTTACAACAAAAAAAAGGGAAGGTATAGTGCTTTATATGTGTGGTCTATTAGAAATATTAATTTTAAGGTTATTTTCTCTCCAAAGGTGAATTTTGTTTGCTTGAATGTGTATTTTGTAAGCATGAGGCCATATGTATTCTTATTTCGAAGTATATTGACGCTTAAGTTTTCCACATACCTATTAAATCAATGGCAATTTTTACATATAGATATACACTAATAACATGTTTGCATCTTCTGTGTATATCCTACATACAAAATCAGTTAATTATTTTATGTTTTAAATATGTATGTATATGTATATAAATACATATGTCTAAAATCTAAAACACGTTTATATATTTATGAAGCTTTCTCCAGAATCTGAAATGTTTTTTTTTCAATATTGAAATACAGTGATACAGAAATTTCTTATTCATTCAGACTTCTTTTTTTAATAGTAGTATCACAAATTATGTGAATTCGAAAGAAAATCAAAATGGTGGAACTCTTAAAAGAGTTGATTGTGAATATCTTCTTTTATATCTGTAAAATCTTTACAGTAGCTGATGGTTCTGTGAAGATGGATCTTTGTCAGGCAGATAGGTGATATATTACTATTGCCTCTCCATCGCTCCTCTGATTCTTTGTATTATTTGCTGTTCCTGAATGGCCTGAGAGAAGTATTCAAGAGTGCATAGTTACAGTCTAGCTGGGTGTCACATCTGTGGTGAATTTGTTATGGACAGTATTGTGCAAAAGAAGGGAGTAGGAGACTTAGCGAAGTACTCTGCATGTGCTTAGAAATAAAGCTTAAACATTTTTTATCCCAATTTTCTGCTATTGGCAGTTTTCTTTTTTTTTTTTTTTGGTGATAATGTTGGCTACTTCTTTATTTTCATTTTTTTATAGTATCTATAAAACTAAGTGGAAATATCCAGCTGCTGAAGACTGAGTTACTGCTTTCTTGTGTGTTACTTCATAGCCCCAGACAGAGTTGAAGGGAACTAGTGAAGGTTTCAAATACGGACTTTATAAAACACTTCTTTGTTTTTGCCAATTTAGTGAGTCTTTGCACAGAGAGAAGTGGAAAGGCAACCAGCAGTGAGAAGGAGTTGAGGGCCTGCTGAGCAATAACCATGCATTTCAAAAAAAACAGTCAGATCCCTGAAACTGCCAGTTCTTTACATGTTTAGTGCTTTAACAATTAGTCTTTTATTCCTTCTTTTTCATTATCTTTTCAGATTAAAACATATCCTCTTTTAAAACTGTGTGGGTGGATACACACTTCCAGTTTGGTTATTGGTATGATGGTTGTTGATGATTCTATTGAGACTGAGGAAAAGGGTTAAACTACTACTGAAATGTGTTACGTAAATTTTATTTACCTTTTCCAGCATTTGTTGTTACAGGTATCATTTAGATGAATAGGATATTTTTTATAATATACAAAATCAAATCCAAAGATGTGTGTTAAGCAACACTTTTTGTTAGCACCGAAGACTGAACTGACTCCATTCATTTCTGAACTTCTACCAATTGAAGTATAAAAAAATAGTTGCTCATCCCATCTATAAAAAGTAATTTCCTTGTTATTCCCCTTGCAAATCCCAGGGTATTGCAGTATGGTGGACACCTTTATCAATTGGTTGACATTTTCTAGAAGACTACACCATAACAACATAAGATAGATGTCCCAACTTTGAGCATAAATGCAAGTATGTGAGCAATCCTTGCTCACGCACTAAGAAAGTGTGAACACCCTCTGCCCTAAAATTGGGTATTAAATGCTTTCCTATTCCCAAATAAAAGTACAACCTCAGGTCTGTTATCTGTAATTTCCTGAGTCCAAACTTGATACGGTCTAAATACACTTCATTCACAGTCTTAGTAAGTATGTTTTCTTTTCTAAAAGGAAACCTGATATGAATTTACTCATCAATGATGTTGGAATTCGCTTTCACCTGATCAGGTACCTGTTTCCATCAGGTATTCTAACATCAAGGGATAAATTCTGAAAAAAGCGGCTGAGCTTCCTTGTGTTAAAAAAGATAGGCTCTGTCCTCTTGCTTGGTTAGATATGAGTTGTGTTTGTCAGGAGGAAGTACTGGACAGCTTTGTTGCTCTTCCGTATCGTTTTTCAAACCCTGCTGGTCAAAGATGAAGGAGATCAGGGGAAAAGGAAACTCCGCTCCTGCCATTTCCAATTTCTCTCCATTCTGATTCAGTCTTCAAAGGTCTCTCTTTCACCGTTGCCAATTATTTTCCAGTGGTCATCAAATACAAATTCACTCTTCATGCTATTCATGTCATTGTGTGTGAATGTAAAGAATGTGTTGGCAGGCACCCATGCCATTCTCTCCAAAAGCAAGAAAGTAAGTTCATCTAATCTTATTCAGAAAAATAGCAACTGCCTTATTAAAAGAAGGTAAACTGTTGGCCCCCTATTTCTTCAAGGAGGCAGTTTCAAGGCATCTTTCATTGTGAGACAACTTCTGAATCTACCATGTTCCCAGCTAATGTGTGAGAATAGCATTCCCTTCTTCTGGTCATCACAGTGCTTTTTCCCATGGGCTGTTTCAGAATTAGCACATCTTTAGGAGCATGAGTGGCTACCGCTGGAGTCAGTAACACGGGGGCTTTCTGCAACATGGCACCTCTTGTCTGTCAGGGGAATCCTTCACCTGGTGCATACTGCAGGCAAAAATCTCATTCTTTTGCTAGTTCATGTAGGTACTCTATGAGTGACTAACATACAGCTCTGTTTTTTTTGAAACTGATAGTTTTTCCTCTGTGTAAGAAGGCTGTCTGCAAATACTAATAGTGACCTGTAGTGTCATAGTTCGAGTACCATTTTGGCAGCAGTTTTGAACTAACTCATCGTCAGATTTGATGACTATTATTTAGGAATTAAGTATTACATTCTAAAGCTGGCAGTTACCCATGTTTTTCTCAGTCAGACATAAATACAATTCTGTAAGACCCTGGTAATTTGATGACTGAGGATGGTGGGGTTTATGACTTGTGGGTCTATTTGTTGAGAGAGAACTTGAGTTGTTTTTTTTGTAGGAGTATGATGGGTAGAGCATATGTCTTGCTGAGTAGACTGATATGAATCTTTTTGCTTTCCTAGACAGACAGACAGTTAGAGGCAATGCTCTTTCATTGCCTCCCTAACCAATTCCTTTGAACAATTACATAACAATTAGACTGGAGGAGGGGAGAAGGGGGCTGAATAGGCCATTTATTTTCTGCTTGATAGAAAGGGTTATGCATCAGTGACCTTTGGCTTTTCTTTAAATTAGGTTGCTTGTGACTTCTGTGATAATACTGAACGTGTATAGTCTTTTCTATCTATTTTGTAGTGGTATTCTTTATTCTCTGCACATAATATGTTTATTTATAGATAGAGTTTTAAATTGTATTTTAATACATCCACATAATAAACATAACACCTTGTGTGCTTTGATCAGTTTCTTTGACTATGGGAAATCATTTTTCTTTTCAGTGGAGTACAGTAAATGCTGATATAAAAGCTACAGCAGACATTCAAATGAGTGAATATTTAGAAAAAGATGAAAAGCATGTTCATATTATCTTTGTGTGTTACTTAAAGAATGTTGTAAATGTATGCAGTACCACTGTGCTGGGGGACTGTAGTCTGAAATAACATGGGAACTAACATATTAATATCAAGGTAAAGGTACATATTCCCCAGATGCATAGTTTTACCTTTTTCAGCTTTTATTATCTTTAGAATAGTGTTCCATTTATTTCATGAATACAGAAGTATTAATTGGCCATGACATGTTCCAAAGACAAAAGAAAGGTCTAATTCACTCTAACAAACTTGTTAGTCACTGTTTATATCAAGAGGATTGTGAATCTACAGAGAGTAACACTGTTTTCTTCTACATTTGCTTTGTTTATAAATCAAAAGTTTTTAAGTGACCTGCAGTGTCTGCTCGTAGTTTGAAATGATACTTCTAAAGCATACCTCTACGATGTAGCACAGATATTTATCCCTTAAAATTAATTCTTTAAGTTAATTTAGGGGGAATAAGGCAAGAAAAGAAATGTGAATAATGTGGTGGTTTTACTGTATTGGGATTTTTTGTTCTTTGACATAATATTTCATATTCTAAGAAAAAGTCATTCTGAGGTGTGTAATCGCTCATTTCTGTGAGAAGTGGACAATTTGTGAATGCTAAGCTCTTTGTTCAAATCTAAACACAATGTATTTTACATCTTACATTTACCATACATGTTAGTACTTCTAAACTTTTTCTTAGCATTCTTCTCTATGAATAGATTTAATTTTTAACTTGTCTATTTTTGTAGGACTTTTAGTACCTAAAGTGCATATCTGTCTCTAAAAGTGATGCTCAGAGTCATATTCACTCTCATTTGTTGTATTAATTTCTCATTGTTATGAATTCACAGTATTACAATGGAATGATTTGTGTGATTTATCTGGTGAAGTACATGATCTTTCACTTAATACAAAAAGGAGTTTAAAGTTTTCATCCATCCTAATTCTGTTACTGTTTGCTTTGTTCACCAATCACTCTGATCCTCCTAGCAGGGGACAAGACCTAGAGAACAAAACTGGTAGTGACTGTGTAGATAAAAAGGCAATGATTTCTGCTTTTAAGGCATAGAGGGAATAGTCTATAAAAGAATAAAAATCAGAATGAAAGTACAACGTCTTTAACCTGCGGATCTATTGTACCTTTGAAAAGCTTGTACTCTGAAAAAAACATACTGTGATGCTACGAAGATTCATAATTATGTGACAGAACACTTTGAAAAGAGGTCAGTCTTTAGAAACTGACCAAAAGGCTTGTCAAGAAAATAGACTACATTATAAATAATTGCAGAAGTAAAGAATGCATTTCCTTAAAATGTCTGGGTATTGTTTTAGTGAAGTATTAGGTGTCACAATGTATTTTATTTGTTCTTTGACATAGACGCATTATTTATTTTCTGATAGAGCCACTTTTTAAACTTAGTGAAGATGATGGTGTCAAGAACAGTACTCCAAAGAGGAATATGAAAGAAGTTTCACATCAGACATTACAGAAGGTATGATACCAACCTCAGCAAACAGATCTAAATTTTAATATAAGAATCATACATATATGTAAAACCCAGTTCTCATGAATTTAGGCCATGATTTTCCTCTCCTAATTCAAAAATATCAATTTCCAAAATTGTGTCAGAAATGAATTCCAGTGAACTAGCTGTTAATGTATCATGTGAGATAAACATGGTTAATGTCAGAAAATGAAAAGAATGTTTAGAGGTATAATGTTAAAAACTAACAAATTGTCTAAATTGGAAGTAACATACGCTTAGAATTTTACCGCTTCTAAGTTCAGAAAACTTCATTTCTTTGGCTGAGTGTTTAACTTTACATGATATAAGGTGTTAATCTCCACAGACCTCTTGCTACAGAATAAAGTTGATGCGTAATAGTGATAAATCCACCTTTTGTTATATTTAAATTTTAGCACAATATTGCATATGCAAATATTTTTTACATATATGGGTTTATCACTCTTCACAAGATAGTACCATGTGCATTTAGTATTATTTGACTTAGCAAATATGATGAGTGTTTAATCTTTACTGCTCAACATTCTACATGTCTTACCTCATATAGTAACAAGATGTTCTTAACTAGTTGCTATTTGTATTGATATTTGTAATATACACAAGTAGTTTAGTATGTTAACAGGTGTTCACTTAAGAGGGCTCACTTGTATTTTACCATATGTTTTGTTTGCTGCAAAGAAAAGACATTCTTCAAACAGTATCATGCTTTTTGTTTGTCATTTTGCAAAACAATATTTGTTTAATTACTTATAAATCTTTAAAAGCATGCTTAAATTGAATAAACACAAATCTATAACTTTGAATGTCAGTTCGGGTATGTCTATTTATTTTTTATTTGTGAATTAACTTGTAGGAAGTATGGTAATTTACAGCAGATGATGTGATTGCATATACTTGTAACACTTGCCATATGGTCAGGCAATGAAGGCTGTCATCTCGTTATTACTGAATGACAAACATCATGTTAAAATAATAACACACAGAATAGGAAGTGCTCACATTGATTTATCTTAAGGTAGAGTGAATAATTGAAATAATATGAATGTTACCATCTGAAATGTCACAGAGTTTATGCTTGCTTATCATCTATATTTCAGAACTATAATTTTGTTTGCCAGGTACTACATAATTTTTATCTCTATGGATATACAGAGTTATGATGGTACCTTAGGGATAGGTGTAGAAGCTATTCATTGTTTGTTTCCTTCCAGCTGTCATACATGACTTTAAGTGCTACTGAGCGCAAAAGGTTGCTTTAAAGAAGTGAGAAAATAATAGTAGAACCATGTTTTAGGAAGGTGGTTGAAGAAAAGTACTGGTCTAACTCCTTGCCATTGGGCAGGAAAGTGCAACCTATGATTTTAATCATAAACCTTGTTCTCCTTTAAGCATTTGGAAAAATCCCTTTTATTCCTAATTTCACCCAATAACTTTATGCGGTGTGTTTATGTAGCTCTAAGGCAATCTCTCTTCATTGTGGGAGTGCTATGAATTTCCATAAAGGAGTGTCGTAATGGGTAGACATGCATATTAAAAGTTTACTATCATACTCACAAATTCAATATCAAATTCACGAATGCATATGAAGTTTGAGCAGCTCTTGCCCTGGTTTACTTTGTACATTAGGACCTCTCATTTTTCTGAATCAAATCTGTAGTACCCACTTTGTAAATCATTCCATAAGTTTTAAAATAATTTAAATGCATTGGCAAAATGTCCTTGCAAAAACATGTTTTGCATTTATTGAGCATTTATTGAGATAATACTATGGGTTCAATATTTTCAATGTCAGAGCAAGTTTTGACGTTTTGTATTGCTACAAAGTGATGGAATTTGGCTGTATTTTACAAGGTGAGTAGCTGAAGCTGGCCATGTACATTCTACTGTAGCTTCTTCATGGGTAGAAATAGTCTTTTCTACCCATGTCCAGAAAAATACAGAGCACCTGGCACTTCCACTTGTGAGAGAGTGGGGATGGAACTTGTACAAAACCAAGCAAAAATATTTCTGTGAAATGACTAAGTGGGTACTGAGCACAAAACTCACTCTTATGCCCTTTGCAAACTTCTGGGGAAATATCACAGAATAGATGTTCAGTTTAGTATGTGCTAAAATTAAAATTGCCCCTTATCTCTGGAAATTGTGGGGATTGGTTGGAACTTTAGGCAAATATTCCAGAAGAACATTGAGATTCAGTTTATTGCTAGTGGTCTTGAATATGTGTAAACCTCAAAGGACTTTACAAACCAAATATATGCATCCTATATAGGTAGAATATGCTTCTTCAAGCTATATACAAGAAGCTGGTAAAGTGGCTTCATTGGAATAGAATATATTTTCTCTTTCTGTGAATAAAAAATGCATTTCAGCCTTCATACTGTTTAGGTGTTGAGCTTCTGATATCACTGGCTATGATTTGTTTGGGGTTTTTTGAAGATCAAATTAATATTTAATTTCTGTACTTACAACACTTGAAATAACTTGTTGATTTAGATAGCTAGTGCAAAATTGTCTGTATTTCAAAATAGTTTTTCTTCTGAAAATGTTTTTTTAAATTCAATTAGTATGTATAACCAAATCAGTAATGAGCTCAAGATGCATCAGGAAGGTTCATTAGCATACTTAAACTTCTGTGTCACTTTGCCTGGAATTTTAACTTCTTTTACCATCTGCCCTTTGTTCAACAGCTGTATTATTGCAGCTAAAATGTTTTCATCTGCACTACATTAGAATTATTTTTAAATTAAGGACTATAGATTGCTTTTGTCCTTGTGCTTAATGTAATATTATTGTCATATTATAAATACGTTTGAAAACATAGGGTTTTTTCCTACTGGGTAGGCTGAAATATTATAAATGCTACAATTGCTTTTGTTAGGTACAACAACTAGAAAGAAGATTCAAAGCTATTGAAGGGGAATTAAAGAAACAGAAAGAAGTAAATAAAGACTTATTAAAGGAGAAAAATTATTTGAAAGCATCTTTGAAAGTGCAAAAGGAAGATGCAGACACAAGAGAAAGAGAGCTGGAGACGCTACTTAAGAGGATTTGTGAAATAAAAAATGACAAAGCAGAACTCCAGTTAGTGATTGATGAGCAGGAAAATGAAGCTGCCTCTTTGAAGAAGCAAGTGGCAGAAGCTAACAGGTTGAGAAATGAAAATGAAGATTTGCTGAGTCAAGTGCAGGAGCTGAAGTGTTTGCTGGAAGAAGCCAAAGCAGTGGCGACCTCTGGGCAATGTAATTGCAAGATAACAGGCACCAAGGTTAAATTAAAAACAGCCAAGAAAAAGAGCTCTTTGGGACATCATGGAGCTTTTCTCAAACAGTCCATCAAGGTTATGAGTAATGTATTTGAGAACTTCAGTAAGGACGGCTGGGAGGATGTGAGTGAAAGCAGGTACGGCTCTCATTAACTTAGCCCTGTAGAGGGGACACTGTGCATATGTAAAGCACTAGCAAATGGAGATTGAATTTCAACTACTGTTGATTTGGTATTCAAAAAAAATACTGTCAGATCCTTTGAAATATCTTGGGAGGTCTTGTTCTGAGCTTATTGACTGAAATTTGCATGCAAAATTAGCCACAACTGCATGAGTATTTGAATAGGTGCCAGGAAACCCAAAAGAAGGCAATGCTTGATTTCTTCCAGTGATGCTATTTTCATGCAGTCATGAGGCTTGAAATTGACAGTTTGGCAGGTTGATTTAATTTGCTGGCCCTTTGCATATTCACCACTGACAGCTAAGGATTCCCAGGCAAGCCTACTAAGTCGGTTTAGTTATCTTGTGACATGCCGACCCGGGAGGAGAAACATTTTTTCCCCTTAATTTGGTTAGATAAATTTTGAATGACCCATTTCAGCTTGCTAGCAGATGTCTACAAGCTGTTTAACATCCTTTAAATTAAGAACCATCCACACTAATTATTTCATGTATGTTTTATGCACAGTCATTGTGCTAACTTTAATTGAATGATGGTTAAAAATCAGTTCTTTAAAGGTAATTGTTACTGCATAAAGTCGCAGTCATGAGTTACAAGGTCCTCAGAAAATTGCACTGGCAAGATTCATAAATGTTTAGAATTTTTGCTTCTGCTTCTATTTGTCCACATATACTTGAGGAGGCAGCAGGAAGACACCAGGTAAATGGGTATCACACCTTGTCTTTCAATACTTTGTCCTAAAAATGAGGCAAAGAAATGTCTCAAGACGGTATTTACCCAAAATATAGAGAAGGTGACAAAAGAGTAAAGAAAATGGAATTGTCTTTGTAGGCTTCATGTTGGCTTTAAATGCCACGTGGAGCAAATCAACAGTGGCAAATGAAGCCCTTCTGCGGCTTCTTCTCATGCAAAATGGGGGACTCCTGAACCACAGTGTCTTGAGAGAGAAAACAAATTAGGAATCATGTGATTTGTCACTTGCTATCATTAATGTAAAGCTTGTTTGGTTTTCTGTTTAATTTGATATTACATATCTGATTTTACAGAAAACATACATGTTTTTCTGTTGCAGTTAGTGAGCTTTTTATTTAATTTACTATGTTTTACTTTTTAAGAACAACATTGAGCGAACAAATTCTCATTGCAATTTGAGTTTGAAGTGAAGTGGAAAGTAATTGTACGGCTTCAGTTGTCATGGCTAGCCATAAATACTACTTTTGATAATTGTGCAAGTATTGGGTTAGGGAATTCATGTAGAATAGTGAACATTTTTGAATGTGGTGTTTCAAGGTGTCATTCTCAACAAGTTAGGGAAATATCTTCTTTTAGTTCCCTCTTCTACTTATCAATAACTACTGTTCTTTTTCACTAGTAGCTGTCTCTGAGTTTCTAGATTCAAGCCTTCCATTTTCTAAATAGAATGTTTCTTTAAATGATTCAGGTGAGGGAAATGTGTACATAGTTAGAAATACTGTGCTACTGTGGCACCTTCAAACTATTACATTGATTTCTGTTCTTATCAGTCAATAAGACATGCCAATGTGTCAGGACAGGTTTTGGAAAGTACAAACATGTTTCTGTATGAACCCTTCTCTTCAATTTGAAGCGTTTTCTCTGGTTAAGTAGCCACCATCTCTAAACCATTGATTCTTATGATGGTGCAACTTAATTTGAACTCAGTTGTCCCCTTTTAAATGTCTTGGCTTAGAAAGTAACAAATCAAAATTACCTTCTGTCAAGGGATTCCTTCACAAATCTCTTTGCACAAATGATAATGAATAGCTGCTGATGGTATAGAAAATGATATATCCAAGACTTCAAGTTTTAAGATAAGCTTCACTGAATATCAGAAAACAAATTGTAATCTGGGGCAAGGCAGCGAAAAACTGGAAATTAAGAGCACATTGAGTGCAAGTTTAAGGAAAATTTTGAAGTAGAAGGAAAGTTTCAGGTCCAGTTTCTCTGCATGACAGGCTATTTCAGTAGAAGGACTACCAAGCTTGCAAAATTTAAAAGCACTCCAAAGGGCTGCTAGGCAGAGATTTCACTAAAGTGTTATTTCTGAGTTTGTCTCAGTCAATACTACAAATAAAGTTCAATTGAAACAAAATGCTATGCAGTATTGTGCATTTGTTTGTTTTGTTATCAAATGTGAAAATGAAGGAAATTAGAAACAGTGTATCTTTTTGAGCCACTCATAGACTAGAAGTACTATCAAGTAGTTTTTCATGTGTCACTTTTGTAGACTGTAACAAAAGCTGTCCTTTAAGAAGCTGTTAAAGTCTCAGACCTCCGAGCATTGTAGAATGAGATTCCATTTGACAGGGTAGAAGTTGATAAGACAATTTCAGAGATTTCTTCTTTATCGTATTTGTAAACATCTATTGAATAAGTCAGCTTAGTACTGTTTGGATTTTATATTTGTTTCTCTCCTTTATTGCATGTGCTATATTCTATATGCTCAAGCATTGGCTGTTTGGAACTTTTAATGTTTAGCTTTTTGTTTTTGTTGTCCTGAATGTACTGTTGTAGTGACTCTGAAATACCAACTTCTGAAAGTTTGGAAGCAGTAATTATGAAAACAGTGCAAAACACCGATCCACTGCCAGACAGAAGTAAACAACACGGAAAAAAGCAAATACAAGATAGTCAAAAGCCCTGCAACGTTGTTCATTTAGAAGGCAAAAACCAGCAGTGTAATAAAAAGGTATATATAACAGAACTTGTTTTGTTCTCCTGTGCAAAGTGTTAAAGTTTAATGGTATTATCACTGCTCTTCCGCTCTTAATTAATTTGACTCTTCCTATAAGCTGAAAAGAAAATCTGCTTCCAGATATTCAATGGCTAGTTTCATTATCATTTAGAATATTTTCTGAACAATTAGTCTGCAAGTGTATTTGGAGGGAGTGTCAGGAGCGCAAAAGCTGATTAAAGAATTGTAAAGCTGCTATAAGCTAGTCCTGCTGTCTTGCAGTTCAGACTAAGAGTGCCGCAGACATCCTATCTCTCTCAAATCAGAAAAGTCATACAGAAGAGGGTGACCTGACCCGTAACAAGGAAACAGCAACATCCCCATCCCCCCACCCCACACCTAGCAAAATGGTGTGCTGACTAATCAAGCATCAACACCTCTCGGTTCGTTTGGTGTGCGCAGAAAGAGTTGTCTCCATCTTAGAAAGAAGCTTTTGGCTCCATCTCTGTCCAGGAGATTCTGTCTAGAGAAAAGTGGGCTTTTAGCTTCTTCTTAGCCCATTTACATTCATTGTCTGGGATTCGAACGCTTTGCCTCATTCCTAACATCTATATGCTGTTTTCTCACAGAAGAGGGCCAGCTGGTCGTTTCCCAGGTCTTTAGAGGCTCCATACAATCTGTAACAGATGACTCATTTTTTGACTTTTGAACAGTGTCTAATACTTTTTCCCTCCTGTGTTTGCCCAAATAATTCACTTCACTTCGTGGAATTTAAAACACAAGCAGATATTGTTGTTTCTTAGTCCAAGAAACAGAATACTGAAACACTGAAAAACTTGCTGCTCTTAGAAAACTAGTTTGGAATTCTGATATGTATGGTGATATAATAAAGAGTTTGAAAACAGGTTATATTTTCTTAGTCTCCAAAATTTTAAAGCAAATACAAACTCTGGTTTTGTTATTCTTGATTGTGTGTTTCCATCAAAAGATCTACTTTTCTGGCAGAAAAGCTGCAGAATTCTTCTGCAACCATCTGTTGGTATAGAATACACAATATGAGGAGGTGCATATGATATATGTGAAAATCGGACAGTGTGCTACTCCTGCTGCTCCTAAGCAAGTATATACGAGGCAGGGAATCTAGGAGGCTCTGGTCTCTCTTCTTGGTAGTGTAGACACAGACAGTACCTCTCTTGTTTGCCTATATTTCGTTTACTTTCTGTTGCTGCTGGAAAAGACAAACACAAGACATATTCTGATACACGTATGTGACAGACTGGTGGACTTGGAGCATACACAAGAGCCCTATGCAGGCAACTATGCTTCAGCAGAAGTCCCCTGTTGCAGGAAAAGCACCTGAAAACATGTTTTGTGAGTACAGAAAATAGCATTGCAAAAACATTTAGTATTGACAATTGGGAACACCAATCTTCACAGAAATCTTAAATCCCTCCTGAGGATTTCAGGACACTCCAGCTGGGTCGTGTTATTCTCATACAAAGAGAGGCTAGAGAAATCTCCTAAGTCCTGAGCTATGCCTGGGGTTGGAGATGAGATCATTTATGACACAAGGAGTTTCTTGGTTTTGCCCAATGTGGTATAAATATATAATACCCTGTGCAGCATCAGGAGAGTTATTGGCACTCTCTTACAACTCATGCATTTATCAGAGCTGTGGCCTAGAGTGGAGATCTCCATCTTTTTTTACTGCAGGCATGGATCATCATCTGCTCAATTCTCTGTAACACATAGTCACCATTTCTGACTAGCATTGGTCATCCAATTGCGTCTTCAGTGTTTGTAGGATCCTCTTGTCGTACTGATAGGGGCTTAGTACTGTGCATTGTTGTCTTTGAGACATGGAATAAAATAATTAAGAGACTACTCGAAGGAGACAGACCTACAAGAGCTTGTTTTCCTTTGCTTTGGTTTTAGTTTGAAAAGTCGGCACTTACATTTCTTTTCTCTTTTCCTAGCATATCCTATTTCTTGTCCTTCAATAATAGTCTGTTGTTGTTTACTCTTTTAAATGTGATGAATAGCTATTTTATTTATGAATATTTTCAGAAATATGTTGCATGGTATCGCATAGAAATTGCAAACTGAAAACTTCAAAAATTGAAGAAATGTTGCAGAATTACAGAACAAAAGTATTTCAAAATACACCAAGCATTTAAGGGCCAGGGAAATAGTACTTTGATTTTGGCGTAAGCCATGCTGTGAACATTTTCATTATACATATGGCAAGCAGCATTCTTCTTCAGCCTCTGCTTCTGTCATTGAACATTTTACAGGTTCTGGAAATAGCTGATTTTTCAAATCAGATATTTAAAAGGCATGCAGCTGACTTTTGTTAAACCCTGTACGAACATAGGGATTTTATTTGCATGTTCATATATATATTCATAGATCTTCCAGTTACAACTCAGTGCCTAATCTGATCTTCCTCCTTTTGAACTGACTGCTATTCCTTTATATTTTCACTCAAATATCTTGAAAAATAAGATATTGGCAGCTTTCAAGTAATACACACCATCTTTTTTTCCTACAAGTAAATTCGTATCTTATCTAAACAAAAAAATAGGCATTAGCAGACACTTCATTTTTCTCTAGGATTCTTTGGAAAGGGTTATGATTTACCTATAATAGTTTATTATTCATTCTATATTTGATGGGAAAGGCAGAAATTTGTACTTTTCACTGGCTGATGTGGTAAGACTAATTTTCAAATTAAAATTAATTAGAATTTTTTGTATTATTTGAAGTAATTTTTGTTGTTTCAATCCAAACTGGAAAACTTTGGAGTATTGTGGTTGGTGTGCCATAATGAAGGATTGCTAGCTTTGTGCTTCTGTGGTTTTATTTAGGGCCCTTCACACAGTAAAGACCTAGAAAAGTTACCTTCCAAGAGGAAGAAGATCTGCTGTCTCATAACATCTTATCCATCAATTCTAAGCAAAGGTAGGAATATTATATCTTTTTGGCAACTTCATAAGTAAGATTGACAAAGCATTCCTGTCTGATATTCCAAAACCTCTTCTATATTTCATAAACCCACTTATATGCTGTTGCAGAATTTGCTTGTTTAAATTTGCACGAGTATGTTTTCAAAGATTTAGCTCTTTATTTTAAAGTGAAATTGTCATATATAAACTGACTGTCTGTCAAACAGCATCTTTTTGCACAGTTAAAATATACTCCATTTTTACTAAGTCCCTTTTATTCAATCTACTGACTAAAATAAAGCTTTTCACTACCTTTTGTTCTTGTTTGCCCCTTGTAGCCAACACAGCCAATGAAACAAAAATATTTTGGCTTAGACCTTAAAAAAAAGTGGTTAACAAGACACCAAAGCCTTTATTTCCAGTAATACTGATCAGAAACTTGAGCCGCATTTAACTTCCAAGTCTGTGTTGAGTTTGCAATGTTGGCACTTCAGAAAAAGAGCAACATAGAGCACGTATAGGTTAACTGAATTAATTTAGTAGTTTGCTTACTAAGAAATATTTTAGAGGCTAGAACAATGTTTTGAAGGGCCACAGAAAAATCAAAAATCATCTTACTTGTGATGATCTGTCAGTTTAGTAACATGCCATTTTATGTTTAGTGAACAGAACAAAAAGGAGAAATATCATTGTCCAGAAACCGGGATACTCTGTTACTCTACTGCAGGAAAGAATTAAGTCATTGCAGCAGCAGATAGCTGTTTTACAGAGTGAAAAAAAGACAGCAGTGTCTTCTGTGAAGGGATTTAAAGAAACCAATGAAAAACTAACAACTCGGCTACATTTGGCTGATCAGAGACTTCAAACTAGTAAACTGACTATAGAGGTAAAGTACTTTTCATTATGGTGTCTTACAATATTCAGCTTAATTGTGTTGTAATTCTGTGACATTTTCATAACATTGATATTTGTCTCTTTAGTTTGTTATAATCAAACTTATGAAATGTTATACATTATCATGCTTTATAGGAGAATCTGAATCAGTTATGATGTACAAATGATACTGAGGCCCGATTTACTGTTGTATCAACCCAATTCATTACTCTTTCTGAAAAAGAAGTCTTTGAGCTGCCATTTTACCTGTGTTCAAATGGGTAAGGGAAGTTTCACTTTTAGCCTGTAGGGACTTTCACAAGAATCTGGTCAGTCCACGTGAACTAGCACCCGTTCCTTTGTGGAGAACAGTCAGTTATGGAGAAACCAACTGTCTCCATACGCCCCAAAAGTGGAGTGCTCAAGGCAACTGGAGTTTTTTTCGAATGGGGATAAGACCAGTTCCATATCTATTTAATTTCATCTCTCTCTGTCAAGGTGGAAAGCTAGAGAACAAGATTTATGAAAATAAGAACTAGTAAACTATTTGGTTAACAGCCCCAAAAATGCTAATTTTTCTGCCTACTTCATTCTTAAATTCCTGCTTAATCCTTTCCCATACTATTACTTCTTTCTGATTTTCCCCATTCTCGTTTATATATATGTATTTTGTGTTAATCTATATGCAGCTCCTCAGCTGGAATTCTTTTCTATTCATACTGTAGTGATTGGTCTGCCCTTTATAGAGCTGAATCAACAAACACTTTTGCAGTAATTGTCTCCTGTTGGTCACACACACATCCTGCTTCCAGAATTATAGTGTTACAACAGATGGACTTGCTGGAAGGAGGCAGACATTAAAAAAGAAATCAAATCCCCTCCCCCTCAAACTTCTCTGTGTTTCTGTCTTTGCACAGAAGGCAGAAGCAGTTTCAGAAGCAGCACTTTTCTCTTTCTTAGGGCTGGGGAACTGCTAATTTCTAGAGGAGGGAAAACCTCGTTTCTGTTACTCATTTTGCATAACTATATATATGTAATGAATTGTTCAAAAAGAGTTTCCAAGGTCATTGGAACCAATGGAGATATGCCTATCTCACAAACAGTATCATAATGTAAAGTTTCATGGACAGTATAAACTTCACAGAGAGTTATATGTGTAATTTAGGTAAAATATTCTGCCTGCTCAGACATCTTCATGATTTGCTGTCCCAGATGACTACACCTTAGGTGTCCATAGGAGAGCAATGTGAGAAATAAAGTAAAAAAGGCCATTTTAAAGAAACTTAAAAAAAAAAAAAAAAAGAAAAAAAAAGGGGGGGGGGGCAAAATTTGTGTCAAGATAAGTGCTACTGTAATGTAAAAGACTGAATAAAAGTGAAATAGCATGGTCTTAAAACCAAGCCAGTTTTCCTTCACTTAGTTCTTCTGGAAGGTTTTAGGAAAAAAAAATGGTCACTGGTCTATTTAAAGGGTGGTGCATTCTAAGCAAAAATAAATAAATGGGGTTGCAAGTACTCAAGGAAAAATCTTTATTAGGCATGCACATTTTTTTCCTTCTCAGCAACCAATTCAAATTCCCTTTCTTACAACTAATTACTCTTCAGGTGCCATACTAGTGCTACCAAGTGGGAAATTTAAAGCAGAGGCTTGGGCTACTTGCCAAGTGAAAATTAAGGAGGTAAAGAACCTACACAGTCACTGCAGGGTACATGCATGTTTTAGAGACAGAACCGTGATTCAGACAGAGCAAATGGTTGTAAAGCACACATTTGGGTGAGGGGTGTGTGTGTGGTGTTTTGTGTTTTTTATAAGAAATACTGTATATAAGTGAGTTTTAAGCTATTGCAAGGAAAATGGCATTTTTTAAAACTATTTTTTTTCTCTAGCAAGAACACTGTTATCATTGTTTCTTCTTAATGCTTCTGTTACTTTAGATTTTAAAATTTTCTTGCACAGGTAGAAGGTAAAAAACAAGCAAACAAACCATGAAAACCTAAAAGATTGAGTCTGTCTCTGAATTTAGGGAGTCTCTTAAACACCGCAAGAGTGATAAAATGACTGATATCCAAAAATCAGCTTCCATATGTAATCATAAAGTTCTACGTTAAGAGTGAACTTGTGATGCTGGTCTAAGTATAGCATTCTAGCAACTGTAAACGTTAACATCATGGCTTAGACGAGATGCCATGTTGCCTGAATTTAGCTTAGAAAATAAATTCATTAGCAGACAAGGGCGTATGTTTGTGCAGTCAGTCCTTCATTATAATCCCCAAGGAATCTAGCACTAGAAGATCGACTTTGGATTTAAGGCTTAAATGTTCCAGATGTTTATTTTGAGACAGATTTTACAGCTCATACAACCTAAGGACTGTCTGGCATCTGTTGATTTTCAGAATGCATGTACATGTATGGTTTTGTGTATTTTTCTTGAAGATCCACACAGACATGTATGTATAAATATATTTGTCTGCTTGTAGGAGTTCAGAATGCTGCATTCAAGTTCTTTTTTTGTTTGACCTTATAAACTCTTTGCAGTAATATAGATTTCTTGCTTTGTTTTGTTTCTGCAAAAGCAATTATTTGCATATTTCTGCAAAAATGACTGTAAAGTGACTGCACATGTGAGAATCAAAGCTTGCATTCTCCAAGGACTCACTTCAACACTGAGTCAAGACCGTCTGTATTGAAGTACAGTAGCTACATTTTGCTATCAATGTATAGAAATAACAGCTGGAGTTGGTACTTAATGTAGAAGTGAAGTGATTTAGCATTTCCTTAGTTTCTTAGAAAAATGTTTGAAAATAATTGTTGGAAAATCCAGGAATTTTTTTTTTTCTAAGATTTATTCCTCCCTCAACTCATTTCTATCACTAAGTGTCTGCGTACAAGAAGAGCGTATTTATTGCATACAGCATAGTAATTATAATGAGTTTTATGCTGAAGGTGTCATTCTTGTTGCAAAAGTTCAGACAAAGTATATTGAACAAGAAAAATTAAAATTATAAGCAGGTTAAGTCATTAGTGCTTACCTTACTCGTGTCAAGGCTACTCACAGGGCCACTGCTCAGAAGAACCACAGTATCTTTTGCATCAGTTCTCCAGTGTTTCTCAGATGATGTCACAGGAAAAGCTACATTTCTTAATGGAATGCCATAGGCATTTGCAAAGTACCTGTGTAAATCTACTTCAGCAGG
>NW_009649951.1:3467622-3549333 GCF_000708025.1 Charadrius vociferus
CATTCCTGCAGCCATGTAACTAGGGTTGGGTTTTTTTAGAAGCTTCTGCACGTTTTAGCTGGAAATCCGCCAAGGATTTTTTTGCTGATAGAGTTTTAAAAATCTCTCCAAATTTTATTTTAGCCATTTGATTTTCAATTTTCTTTGAATTTTAAGGGAAATTTTTTTCCCTGAGCTCATACTGTGCTTTTAGAATACAATTTGCTTGCCAAAAGTTTGTTTATTTAGTGGATTATCTCAAGCATAGAAAGGTATGAGCATGAAAAGCACAAGAGTAAAGGGCTAGAGAAAGCTTTTTATTCCTTAAAGTTTGTTTGTGACTTTCTCTTTCTCTTTCTCTACATATTCTCTTGACTATTTTTTACTGCCCAATCTATTAGAGAACAGCTCAGAATTCAGAGTTGCATCTGCAAATTCAACACCACAGCTTCACTCTTATGGTACCCAAATATAAGTAAACCAACCAATTTAGCATTATTCAGTTACACTCAAACAAAGAAGAAACTGATGATGAATTTAGATGCATTGGAAATTATTGATTTTATTATTTACACAAAGACTCTGTTTTTCATGAAGGGATTTTTCATTCTTTAAAGATGTATTGTTATTTACATAACAATTTTTGTATCTCTGTGTTTTCGTTAAATTAAATTTTAGGAATAAGCTTGACATTATAACCTGAATGCTGTTTATAATTACTCTACAGTAGGCCGAACTTTTTTTGGAACTTCCTTACTTTTGTTACAGCAAACATGTAATTGTTTTGTCAGTTTTGGGGGGCTTTCTGCATAAACATTGTCCAGTTAGAAATTCTCATAGACACATCCAATTGTTTGCTCCCAAAACACTTTTACATGTGTCCTGGTTTTATCTTTTTGACTCATCTGTCATGGAAATACTCCAGAGCATTTTGGTTTTTTATTATTAAGTTTATAAGAAAGCTTATGCATGGTGTCGTCTTTTCTAAATTAAGTGGTGTTTTTTGTTTTTCCTCTGGCAACATGAGAAGATATTCTTCATCAAATAACACATACCTACAGAATGATAAAATTTTATTAAATGTTTTAGAAGGATTAAAATTTGGAAGACTTTAAGTTAAGCATAAATGGTAATTTTTACAGATAAACTGTGCAGGATGATGCTACTACATCAATAGTAGATGCAGGAATTCTGACTTTCATATACAGAAGTAGTAAAAAAAAAGTAAAATGAGAGCTGCTGTAATGATCTTATATTTTAATAGATAAAAAATAATCTAACAAGAATTTGTTTCTGCTCTGTTCAACAATGTCCCTTTCTATTCTTACAGGGCACACTTAAGTCTGGAACATCTTGCTTGTATCCATCTTAAAAACAAAAAATAAAAAAGCCAAATGTACCCTATTTAACACTTTTGCCCAACTCAGTGCAAAATCACTCCTGTGACCATCCACCGTTGGCACAGAGTGTAATGAAACAATCAAAGAATTCTGTGAAGCTCTTTAGGAAAAGTCTTTTCCCAAAAACATCAGGAGAAATGTGATTTCTTCTGCCTCTCCTTCTTTAGAAGGATAATCTGTATTGGTTAATTTGCAGGAACTATAATCTTTGGTCACAATATTCACACAGAAGTAGAGAGAGTTTCTCAAAAATATTTAAAAATCCAACCAGCAAATTTCCTATTCTACTTTTTCTTAAAATGCAGCAGAAGTGAAAAGGTAAACCAGAAGGGATAAAAGTATGATAAAACAGGATATACTGCTTGACCTTTCAAGAGTTTTCAAATACAATCTAAGACAGCAGAGGTTTATCTAATCATTGCACTAAACTATGTGCTAGTATGAGACTAAAGTCTTCTCAAAGTTTGATTGGTTGTAAATTCTATGGGTTTTTTCTTCTGAGGTCACAGTGCTGTTGTTACTGTGTGTGCGTGCCTTGAAAAGACCTCCTTGTGGGCACAGTAGGTAGCTCAAAACACGCACCCCAATCTATGTATTCTTGAGAGAAAGCCATTCTTCCTCAACTCACTACAGTCTTCCAGACCTGAAAAGCAATATTATTTGCAGGTAGGACAAATTGTCTGTAATGTATTTCAAACTTCATTTTTTTGGAATGTAAGTTCAATTTCTGGGCCCTACTGGTAGTATTTGAAGGCTTTGAATTGACAATATTGAGAAGAATAGGTTCTGGTATGTTGTAGTTTTATTAGAGCTTCGCTGAGCTTAATAAATTGAAAATCAGGCTATGATGTCACACTTATAAAGGCTGGAAACAGAGGCAGACAATGCTCTGTGACTCTGTGAGAATAGAATTCACCTCTTTCAAGTCTGAGTCCAAAATTCTGCCTGAAATGAAACATGATCAGATAGTTAACCATGTTTGTTCAAACTTTTTGGTTGCTAAATAGGGAAATCGCTATATAATTTTTCCACTGGTAAATACTGGTTCAGCATTGCTGCTGATATAAAAGCGTTCTCAAATCTCTATTTTATACTCTGTCAGAGTTGACTGGGAAATAAAAAGCAGAATTGCCAAATGGTAAACATGAAAGTAACTGCCCTTTTAAAATACATCTACTCCAAATTTTTTTTCATGTTTTTTTTTTTTATAGTTTGCTGCATTGAAAACTTAGAGCATCCTAAAGTCAATTCCATTAACAGAACTACACTGTAAAATATATTTATTATGAAACTGTGCTGTCATTACAAAACAAAAAATAAAGCAAAATACCTTTTACATTTATATTGATCTCTGAAGAAAAATTACAATAGACCTGTTGAATTATTGATGAACAACAGTTGAAGTACATTGCATGTAGGAAATGAGTCTCATTCATAAATTAAAGAGAACAGTTGGCATGAACTAGAACTATGAGGGTTGTATTATATTGCTGTCAAAATGAAATAACTTAGAGATAGGTAAATTCTATAAAAAATATATTATAAAGAAAAAACTGTGGAGACTATATGAAGTTCATAGAATATACTTACAATGAATACGATTTATATTGCTGTGTCATGTAGAAATCCCAAAAAGTCTACTTCTGTATTAGAACCTGTATCATAAAGATTAGCGGGTTCTTGTATTGTTACAAATAGAGATAATATGCTTATCTATAAGTATATCTAATATATCTATGTCTCATAGTATGATACAGTAATCGAATATAATTTTACATTCTATTACTGTACAGTAATAGAATATACTTGTACATATATTACAGTAATCACTGGAAGATATCGTCCTGTAATTTTTACTTTATGCATTTCATGTGATACGTAGCTTATTTTTCTCCACTTTCCCTGTGATTTGATCAAACCTTCGTTGTTGAATCTTATTATTAGACAAACAATAGATCTCAGTTTGTAGTGTTTTCCTCAAAATTTTCTTGAACAAGATACTGAGACCTGAAAAAACTCAACAAATACTGTTGTCATAGGATTTCCTTTTGTTCTCACAGGAATGTCTTCATTCAATTCAGTGTGATTTGCTCATTTAATTAAAGCTAAGCATAGAGCTACATTGGGCTCTTGAACCTTCTCTACTATGTAAAGTTCTGTGTATAATATACGGTTATATTTATTTGTATTTATATATTTATTCACCATCAAATCTCACCCAAAAAAATCCATTGATTTGAGGATAATTATTCATATGTAGACAAGAGGTTATGTTTCAGCTCTGGCAATCTGATTTCTCATAGATTGTCATAGAAAACATTGGGTTGCAGTTGGATCAGTACTCTTAGGCTTGTTCACTGCAGTGATACATTAATTATTCATTATGAGTAACTACCAGTATTAGCTATGAGAGTGATTTATTAACCACTTTATGCATATGCTTATTTCCATTGAATTCAATGAAGTTTCGAGACCTCCTAGGTATGGTGGAAAATAAAAGTTTTATGTGCTCTAGTCTTGAATATAGAGCTCTCTGTGGTGATAGGTTCTTTTGTGTTTGAACTTGCAGGGAAGGAATTACAGTAGAGGATGTAGCTGCATAATTTTTTTAATATTGTATGATTTAGTATTGTGATAGTGTATGCAATAACACCTCTGTGCGCCATTCCATACAGGTGCTACTAAAATACGAGAAATAGATGCTTTGGGTTTCCATCAGCCATATATCCTACCTTGGAAGTTTGAGTTCTCTCCCCTTGTTTGCAATTGTCCGTTCCATGATGGATTTTTACCTAAGTCTCTCTTATCTCTCATTCCTGGCCTAGGTAAAGGTTTTCCTGACTATGTTCTTAGGAAAAGTTTTGAAAAATTTGAGTTATGAGAATTGGGAAAATACTTTTGCATTCCTTTATATATTGTGAACGTTAAGTGAGTTGATTCTCCTGCAGTCTCCTGATGCATCCTTTTACCTTACTTCCCTTTCCTTTGTTCCTATCCTAATCTGTTAAATATATTTCCCTCATTGTGAAGTTAGGGTACCTGAAATTGGTGGAGCAGGGTGCTCAGTATGGTTAGCGAGGTACATGCATATAATAGACGAATCAGTAAAAGACGGTTTTGTTGCTTACTTGAGGAGTTGTATTTCGAAAGAATTTGAAGGAACAGTGTCATAGGATTGCAGAAATGGCTTTATGACCTGAAAGTATCTAGAAGTCTTATAAGCACATCCACTCATTTTTGTTGTATGCCCCTGTGCAACAGTGATTGCTTGTATTAAAATGTAGATAGGAGATTACATTCCAAAAATTATCTTCATCATGACTGGGTTTACTTAGTGTTTGGATTGGAACTAAGCACTGACACATGGAACACAGTGTAGACTCAATGTCTCAATTCATGCCTTAAGGTTAAATTGGTGCATATAAGTACCACTTAATCATTTTCACTAGCTCAGAATCTCACGTACCATGAAATTAATTTTTCAGTTGATCCCTCACATGAATGATAACATTATTTTTTTCCCCAAGATAATGGTTTACACCTTACACATCTATTCTATTTGGATATACTATGAAATATATGACAGTCTTTTTGCTGTTTGTTTTAGAGGTAAAATCTTTCAGTCATTTTTTAAAAATTAGTGGCAATGTAAAAAATCCAAGCCAGTGCAAGAGGATATCTTCGTCATTGACAACTATTCTAAGCTTTCAATCATCCACCAGAGGCTGATTGAAAAGTATAGATCATTATGACCTCACAGTGTTTTTAATGAGGAAATCATTACATCATAATGAAAACCAATACATTGCTCAAGTTCATGTTGAGCAAGGCTCAATGGCTGTCTCCTGGGAACCAGGGACTCTGAAGAAAAATGAGAGTCCTAGTAGGTAATGAGCTGAGCATGAACTCCCATTGCCATTGTGAAAAACACTAGTGCAGTCCTTGAACGTATAAACTAGAGGCTATGCAATAGGAGTAGAGAGAATATGTTTTCTTTCACTTGGCATAATTTGACTGGTCCTAGAATACCCTATGTAGCTCTAACACCCAGAGTCCAAGAAAGAGATTGATGGAAGTAAAAAGCTTTTGAAGAAGATTTATGAGAAGGATTTGAAAATATGCCATTCCACAGAACAATTTGAAAGTTTTAGAGAGAAGATTAAAAGGCAATTCAAGTTTAAATAGCTAAGAAAATGAAATTTGCATGTAGAGCCTTCAGTCTAGCAAAGCAAGATTGAAAAAAAAATTCAAGGACACGGAACTGAAACAAGATAGAATCATGCCAGATATGAGGTCTGGAATTTTTATGTGACTGAAATTGACCATTGCCAATTAGTGTCAGAGAACTGCAGTGATATTGGACAATTAATCCAAAAAGGAAGAATTGGAGAGAAATCAACTGCTTGTGGTTAGCAGTGGGCAGAGTCTTTCTGAAGGAAATAAAAAGTGTCTGTTCCGTAGGAAGTATGAAAAAGATAGAGACAGGAAGAGTGAGGGTACATTTAATGACATGAGCTAAATTAATGAAAAGTACAAACAGGAAGACAGGTTCTCCACTTCAGTAATACTGTTCATTTATCTGAAGAACTGGTGGAAGAAATGTATGTAGTTCATAGAGCACAGTTGGGCAACAGTATTTTTGTGATGAAACCCAGAATGCTTTTAATAATGCTGTGGAGAAGAGATGTAAACAGGGATGATAAATTTAAGAAAAGTCAAACCAAGGTTTTATAAATGTCTAATTGAAGCCAAGGAGGAGTGTTATGATGATGTTCAAACACCAGGTTATAAAGAGAAGAAATTCCATGGCAGAGGAAGAAGCCATCACCGCTCAAGACATACAAATATAGAGTCATGGCACCGGCAAAATGGATAATGAGACGAAGGGAGTAACCGAAAGGAAATTAATGTTGCACAGTGTGCAACAGGAACATTAAAACAGAATTAGTCTTTAGCAGAAAAAAATGCAAAGAGAAGCAAAATTAGCTTTTGTGGTGTAATGTACACAGAATTTAGGATTACATTGGTCTGGTACAACCAGAGTACTGGTTAGAGTGACTGATTGCAGAGCTGAGAGAAGACTAAAGCTCTTTAATTTAGGTAGTGCATAGCTTGGTAAGGAAAATGCAGAAAAGAAAAAGATAAATAACCATTTTTTTAATATTTCCTTCATATTCTTTTGTCTACCTGTAGGGTTGAGTGTAAGGAAACAGTTTTTTAGTGAGATAGTTGTGAAATATTGCCAAAATCTTGACAAAGAACTCAAGTTGAGGTATTTTGTTAAAGGTTTGGCTTCCAAAGAATAAGAATACTTATTTTTCAAAGTATTGTTTGCAATAGAAACTTTGGCAGAGAAAAAGAAAGGTAAATTTACTATGAGAAACAAATGAGGGAAACGCATTCTGATAGAGAGTAATTTCAATTAAAAATCTACAGGTGTTGCACTTACTGGAGATACAAAAATAGAGATAAAAGTTAAGATAATCATGAGGAAAGCTAAGCAGTGGGAGAGATACGTTTCCATTTTTTCCTTAGGAAAGCCTATACTGAGGTCTGAAACTACAAGTAGTATGTGGTGATTTACAGTCTGAAGACCTCTACTTTGTTTGCTGAAGAAAAGTTTTCTGATGTTCTTTTTTTTCAGTGGACATAATTTGGTACGAAAGCATTACATATAGCTTAGACCTCATTTTATTGCAGCCCACTGTCATACATATTATTGTGTACTGTTCAAAAGGTGCTTTCACTTTATAGTAAATTCCTCAAAAGATTATGAATATTGGGTTGTCCTGACTGTTTTTATTTTTCTGTCAAGAATTGTAAAATTCTAGTCTCATTTCTACTATTCAGCTTCTGCTTCGTGATATTTGTTCATACTTTTCGTAAGAAGGAGTTAAAAACTTCTTTATACATGCCAATACACATTTTCTTATTTACATATACTTACTATGTATCTCTAGACTTGTCTTTACACTGGCAGCTTTTGTAGTATACATCCTGTATAGGGTATTCAGTTTATATGTGTCGGATTCTCAAGGGCCATGGCTTTTGCCAGATGAAGCACTTTTGATTTTGAGGCTGATGAAACACAGTGCTATTATTGATCTGTGCATGACACAGCCTGTCTCTCTGCTGGCAGAGTGTAGCAACATTTATCCAGGAATTTGTGAAATGTCACTCGGATCATGTTCATAAGGTAAACTGTGCAAAAACCAGGATCCAAGCTGAGCATCCATGAGGAATTGGACGTGACTCTCTTATTCCTTCGGCCTGTCTTCTAGGTCAGCCAAGTGGTATTTGTTAAAGCAATGTCTGTGTTTTGTATTAGGTCTTGAAGAAAGTATGATTATCTCTAGGAACATGCTGTACAATATAGTCATACTGTTGTTGTTTTACTCATTTTTTTTAGGTCACTTGGGAGAACAGTATTTTAAGTCAGGGAAAGTGACCTAAGCATTGCAAGTCTATAATTTCTGTTCTGTTTGTAACAAAATTACAATTCCTGTACTGCTTATATTTTCTAAAGAATTTAACTTTTCTTGCTTCACATTGCCTTCAGACATGTGTGACAATAGTCATTAAGATCTCAGTAAGTAATAATGGTCAGAAAGATTATGTGACTGTTGCTACATATAAAACTGCCAAAATACTGATATTTACATGTTTTCTTTCTTTATAAATTATGATTGGAAAAGGCTGTGCATTTTTGTTAGTATCAAAAGCATGTAATGTAAAAAATAATGAAAACTATGGCAAATAATAAAAAAGCAAGCTTCTATCTACTATTTATCTATTTGTAAAGGGTCAAATGTGACTTTTCCAGATATTTTTATTAGTTTCAGCAACAGACGCACTGTCATCAGCAAATGGATGTTGCACCTTCTCAGTTAAAAAAAAAAAAAGTTTTAAAGTGTAAAAAAACCACAAAAGGCTGCAGTTCTTAATTGTCGTTTTCTGTTTCTAAGACAGTTGTAATGGTAACAATTTGAAAGTCAGCCACAAAGGAAAAAAATAATTATTGTGATATTTACGAACATTTTTCAATTGTAAACATTAAAATCTTTAGAAAAGTCTCCAGGTAATTTGATGTAAAATTCAGTTACTAGGTAAAGCAAAAAAACCCCAGGTTTTATTGAAGTTAAAGGTTTGAGTTTGGCTATCTTGAGTTTTTATCCCAAGTACAACAAGGATTTTCTTTTATTTCTGTAAGATAACTTCTGTAGTTTGAATTCCACAAGACCAAATCAAGATTTAAATGAAATATTACTTGTGTATGACCACTGAAATGTGCTTAGTCTCTACATTTTAAAATGCTTTTCCCATGTTTGTACATAAAAATATAGTAAGCGAAGAGTGGAAAATTTGTTGGTAATGAAAATATATTTGCCTACACTATGCATATATTTTTACATCCCCCCCTTTACAAGATTGACATATGTGAGAGGCAAACTCATGACTTGTGGGAAAAGCCAAAATTGTGGTTGGTTGGTTGTGGGTGGGGTTTTTTTTTGGCTTGTGGATATGTGTGTTTATTTTGCAAAGGTACACGGGTTGGACAGATATCAATGTCTGATTCTCAGGAACATGAAGATGGTATTTCATAGCTTGAATGCCACCTGCTTGTCAAATCTACTGGCCTTCGTAGTAGAACCGTTGCCAGCTTGTCAGGCATTATTTCTTAAAGAGGATTTCACAGAGGGCATTTATGTTGCTACTTAGCAGTATCAAGGCACTCTGTGAAATACTGTATCTTGTTTTGGGCACCATGCATAAAATACACGTATTGGAAGAAAGGAACAAGAATTCTAAGAAGTTTTGAACATGTTAACTATGAGAAAAAATTGAAGGAGTGTAATGAAATCTATAAAATAATAGATCAATGGTAAAGAATGAAGGAGTGTGATAGCCACATTCCAATGTGTAAAAGACTGTTTAAAAGGGCTCGTGGTCAGTTTGTGCTTCCATCTCTTTTAAGGACAATAGATTTAATTTTTCAAGAAAGGAAATTTAGATATAAGGCAAATTTTCTCTCTGAGGGCACTGAAGAACTTCAGAAGGCTGCCAGGAGAGTCTTCTCTGTAGTTAACCCAAAATTTTCAGGCATAATCTCTTTGCACATGTGCTAAATTTACTGTATTCTTGACATCATTACCAGTTTTGTAGGAACTAATTTCTTTTGTCCTCATTCTCAAATGGAAGGACTTTTTTTTTTTTTAGGTAACTAGCACAGAAAATTTATCTTAATACTGAAGAGTTTCAACAATGGAGCTAGCTGCTAGTCCTTGCAAGCATTTGCTCTTTGGACACCAAGTTCTCCTTTACCTCCATGCCGCTTATTATATTTTGGCTTCTAGTAAGGTGTATCAATGATCAGAAAGCAGGACTATAACAACAGCTACCACATCTTGTCCTTGGGGGAACAATGTCAGAAAGAAACTTTTGGTCCTAGAGTTCTTTTGGACCCCTGCAGATTTCAGAAGGGTAATCTTCTCTGGTCTAGTGGGAGGTGTCCTTGTCTATGGCAGGGGGATTGGAACTCGATCTTCAAGGTCCCTTCCAACCTGAACCATTCTATGATTCCATGATTCTCCTTCACCTGTTCAGCACTGTTAGATTTTCTGCAAAGCACCAATTTCCTGTGTTTTACCCTATTTTCTTACCCATCCCACACTGAGATTTCTTTGTCTCGTTTATTGCACGGAAGGAATTGGCATTTTTGTTAGAGACTACATCTTACTGCAACTTTCTCATTCCCACAAGCCCTAGTTTAAACTTGTATGACCAAAGTTAATGCTGGTGCTCTGTTGTCCTGGCTAGTACCTTTCACTACAGGAAGAAAGTTCAAAAGATGCATCCATAGCCAGGAGTACAAACCAGAAGAGTACAGCCATTCTCATCACCTTATCGAGGAAGATGCATGGGTATTCAGACTGCATTTGATTTTTTTTTAAGTCTTTCTAGGCATAAAGGAATGTGAGTCAAGAACTAAGGCATCTTCAACAAGAGTAGAAAAGGAAAGTGTTACAATTAATACTATTTCTGAGACACACAAAACTGTTATCTGGGAACTACACCTGAGAGTCTTTTTCAAAAAATTGTTATCTACAGCATTCCCTCCTTGGGATTGTCCTCATTTTTCTCTGCCTTAAATTCCAGTTGTTGCAGACAATGAGTACCAGCTCACAGGATTCTTTGGCATCCCTACAGAAGTCAAACACTGTTATTGTCCTTGTATCCCTAAGAGAAGAGTTGTGTTTTTGAAGCTGTGTTTGTTTGCCTGAAGTGCCTGGACTTCATGGACGCAGTTACTGCTAGAGGAGATAGAAGAATGTTTATACTTCCTTACTAATGCCATCTGATTTGCTCTCCTGAAGTTTCATTGGCAATTAATGAGATAATCATGGACTGTTCCCATAGCTTGTGTCATGTTCAGGTTTATTTTTGCATCACTCCAGGCTACCATTGATGCCTAATGAGGCAAGATCTTCAGTTTTTTTCTCAGCAGTGGAGAGTGACTAGCCGTAGCGTGTCTCTCAAGATTCACAGGCACTGGAAAAGGATTTACTCTTTGGTGGCTGAACTGGTCTGCCTGTGCACAGTTTTCTGTTCATTCATATATTCAAAGGTGGTCCTGTGGTCTTCAGGGTATTATGTACACCAAAGTGAAATGTGGGACTTTGTCTATACTCTTATCTCAGTGAAGTGAGCAGAAGAGAATGAGGGAAGTACTAAGAGGTAACAGCCGTAGGTCTGGTTCAAGCTGGGACATTGATTTACAGGGATTACGCACAACTGCAATGTTGTCCTCAAACTGTTCATGTATGTGAAAATAATTAATTGCCCAAATGAGCCATAATATTGATGATAATCATGATAAAGGGAAAGTATATTTCATTTTATACATTAGGGTGAAAACATGGCTTTTTCTTGTGATGGTCTCTTCAGCTATTTAATATGTAATGTAAGGAGTACTTTACCCTAAACTGTTCATTTATGCCTGTAATTTTAGCAAGAGTTCCAATGATAACATAAATTACAAATTAAAGATAAGACTGTGGGGGTTCATTTACAATAATCCAGGGATGAATTACCACTTTAATTTATATGCAATACATGGTAGTGGTAATTTTTAAATGCAATTCATGATATTGAAAAATATCCCTGTCTTTGCATACTCCTCACAATGTGTGTCATCAGCTTCCTCATACCTCTCAGAAGTGGCTAGTGATATGCCTTTATTTTCTTATACAGAAATGTAAATAATACATTAATATTTGTACATTATCACCTTTATGTAACTAGAAAAATTCCACGTTTTTTACCTTTTTTTCAACTCTTTGTTAAGTGTTTGTATTTTTGTCCTGCTCTATGAGAACGTTGAACTTTTCTAGTAATTAAATTTGTTAATACAGTTTACACTTAAAATATTTTGCTTTTGCACAGCTGTCTACATAAAAAAATCAAAAGCACTTCTGAGGACATTTTTTCAGCTTTTGTTGATATCCGAAGCAGTTACAAATGAGATGTTTAAATAATTGTATGAAATTAAATACAGACCTATCTTTATAAATTTTCTTCCTTGAATATTGCAACCCGCTTCTGAAAATACCTCTGATGTACATATTTTTTAGTAATTTTTATGTCAAAATACTTACATCTCTTCACCTTTGTATCTTTTAGATATGTTTTCTGTAAGTCCTTAGAAAATGGTCTTTAACAGTTGAAAAGCTGAGATTTAAGCAAATGAAAACAATATATGAAAAGTGCAGAAGTATTTCGATAGAAAATGGTTCACTCTCTAAAACAGATGGAAATGAGGAGAGGTTAAATTAATATTTCACCATTCTTTCAGCTGTTTTGTTTCTTTCTTGCTTATATATTCTTTTAAAAATAATGTTAATTTTTGAAGTTATAAAGCTGTATGCTTTGGAAATAAGTGGGTAAATCAAAAGAAAGTTTAAAAACAGTGTTTAAAATAGCATTTTCATTTTGGTTTCTCTCTATTTTATGTGAGCTATACGGAAAACAGATGGAAGCATTATTAATTTTTTCCCCCAATGAGTTTTAGTGCAGCATATTTGTATGTGTTATCTGAAACATATGAATACTTAGTATTGCTGCTGTTAAATTCGTAATGAGTTGTAGGGATTGTGAAATTCCCTGACTGGCTCTCATGCAAGTAGTTCATTTGCAGTGCTTAGATGTGTTAAGATTAAGCAGGGGGAATATGGCAAGCACTATCCCTGACCCTAGATGAAAAATTCAAATTTCTAGCTTTATGAGTTTGCCCTGACTCTCGTGTTTGGAGAAAATCAGATAAATACTGTGTAACCCTGCAAAAAATCTTGCAGTAAAACCTGGTCCTAACTATAAAAGATTGCATGGATTCCATGCCTTATATTGAAAATTCTGTAGTAGGTACAAAGGCGTGGAAATCTTGGGGCAAATTTTATGCATCAGATGTAAGTCTTCGCTTGTATATAGCAATGCTTAATGTGCACAGGCATGTTAGGTGTTGGAATACCCAAGTCAACTTGTATTTGTTTAAATAGCAATGGTGGGTACATGGAAACATTGATTTTGGACTTCAGCCACATCTTCACAACAGGCTTGCTATAACATTCAGATATTTTCAAGTGGGACAAAAAGTTGTGAAATGTCTCTGGTTATATTTTCATTTTTAATTGTAGTAAAACTTATTTTAATGTACAGTATTAGTATCTGTGTATACACTAATCCTTCAAATAAGTTAAACTAAGTATGTGAGATATAGTATAATATACTGTAATCTTTAATATTTTTCTTTTTCAGAAATACTGTTTTTTAAAGCTCTGTATTTTTTATCTGGAAACGTTGAGCCCTTATAAGCAAAGTCCTGCACATCTGTATATTCTGGCAGTTTGCATCTCACCATTGAAAACTCAATCCCTGCAAAAATCAAAGCACATAGTTGTGATCGTATAATTGATCATAATGAAACTACTTATATAAGTAATGTTACATACCTAGTTAATAGTCCTTATATTCCTTTGAAATTTGCAAGGACAGATGGAGTGCTGCATCTGCTTTGGTAGGAAAGCAAGATAGTGTTCTTAATACATACAGAAATTAGGCACGGGATACAGCAATATTTACTCATACAGAGACATGAAATGAAAGTGGTAGAAAATGCAAGCTAAAATAGATTTGCTGCAGGTCAGCCCCCTTACCTTTGACATGCTTCAGAAGCATTTTCATTGTTTTAAAAAAATTGCTACCTATATTATTACCAAGTTTTTTCTTATTTTCCATAATTTATTTGAAAAATCATTGGTTGCACAATGTGCAGTTCTGTATTAAGGCTTGTCTGTTGTCACAGCTGATGATTTCTTGGAGAACTGGGCCCAGAATATGTTACTCCAGTTCATTTATACATAAGTGTTTGTGTGTTTCTGTAGAATAGATATACGTGTTCTAGTCTTGATCTATGTGGTATTATCATTCTTTACAAAAAGAAGATAAAAATACAAAGCAGAATTTAAAATGGACCTATCTGCTCCAATTTTATTGATTTTATTTTTTTATTATTTCTTAAGGTGCCATAGCAGGATCAAATGTTGCAATACTAGGCTTTTATAAGTTGTAGAATAAATTTAGCTATAAATTGGCTATAAATAGCCGAATTAAAATTACAAGTAAAACATTTGTTTATGAAGTGGTATGCAGTAAACAGCCCTTTATGAACGATGATTACTCTGATCAGTACTAGCGCATGAATAAGAAGACATTCAAAGACTTTGATAAGAATCTTTATAAGTGATTACAGCCGTATTTCCAATGGTAGCTGAATTTATAGTTGGGCCATTCTGTAGATAACACTGTAAACATTGCTTCTATAAAGCTGATGAGCTGCAATTGTGTTACAGTGACGTTATAAATAGGACAACTATGTTTTTTCTTTAGTAAAATACTTGAAATGAGAAATATACCTCTTATCTGCATGCTAATATCTGCATTTCTCTGCTGGGAACTAATTTAAACATTTCATGAGAGATTGACATTTTCAGTGCCTTAAACATCCTTAAAAGCTGCTTTGTTCATTGCAAACCATATTTAGTATGACCTCATAATAATGTAGCACACCTCAAGTGTCATGCCTGTCTTTACTATGCACATTGGAGCTGTGTTCATCTATACTAGACAACTGCACTTCAAGGAAAGATTTTTTTTTTCTTGATAGGCAATTAGCAGTAATTAGGAAGATTCACTTCAGTAAGATGTCAACATGAGATTGTTTAAAAAAGTTGAATGTCAGTGGCTTTAAAAGAGGGTTTTTTTTTCCCTGACACATAGGTATGGCATGTGAAACATGAAATGTTAATTTAACTTTTCTGCTTATTATTCATGCACAATATTATTTTGTCATTCAGATACTACACTGACAGAGTGCAAAGGGTGTTAAAATAGTGCTGCTAGAATAAAAAGAGGATTAATCTACCATTGGCCAATTAGCCAAAGGGTACTTAATGGTCTCTAAAGGCTACTGAAGTCTAACAACTAGCTAAAGCACTGGCAAAAAGTCCTCTATATTACCTTCATTTACTTGACATTTCGTGAAAGAGTCAGCTGCTGATAACTGTATTTGGCTGAAAAAAAAAATTATAACTCAGTGATACAGCAGATTTTACTAAATTTTCAGAAGAATAAATGAGAAATAATTTTAACATTTTAGAACTTTTTCTTGCTTTTGGGGTCTTGGTTTCAATTTAGGGATTGGATATTAAGTCACCAAAGACTTCTGTTTCATATTTTGTCTTCATGTCTGGAATACTAAGTAATCAACCACTTACAGCCCTTGCATGAAAAAACTTTCACTGAGGATTTGGAGTTATTTGCCTTTTCTCTATATGATCGCATTAAGTATGCAGCACAGTTGGTGTTTTAGTCTGGTATATATCTTTTCATATTTTCAGATAGCATTAAACTATCTCTGTTAATTTTAGCTTATTTTTTCTGTGACCCATCATGCAAAGGTAGGTTTTGATTCAAGAGAACAAAACAGGGTCAAGATTAGTGGTATTGACTCAATAAATTTTGCCTTGGATGTTGTAAATAGGTTTATCATTATGTTATAATAACATTTGATAGAGTGTGTAAAATCATAAACACCTAACTCTGTGCCTGCAAATATGTTTTGAAAAGTTCTTTCATAGTTTATGTGTGCCACAAGTACTGCTTATCTTGTATATTTTTCATGATCAAGCTAAAGCTGTGAGAAAATAGCATTCTATTTAAAACCTTCAGATGAGCAGTGTTAGATTTTAAAACAGAACTTGGTAGAGGAGCTGTGCATACAGCAAATGTATTTTATTACCTACTATGGCAAGGTTTCTTAGAGAAAAGAAAAAACAATATGTTGACTTCAGGTTTCGTACAGACATCTCTATGCACATTGTAATGTTCTCATCTGCCAGGATTTTAGGATGGGAAGCTTCATAGCAAATATGTTTTTAAAACATCTGAGGATATTTATATTGGACTACAAAATGAATAGTAAAATAAGGTTATGTCATTGCCTGAAAAGGGTTTCAAGAATACCTGATTTGCATCCTATTTCATAATGTTGCCTAGAAATACATTCTATATAATATATTCTGCAAATATAAATGTATGGGATCATGCACAGCAGTGGCTGTGCAATATCAGCCACCACCAGCAGAAATGTCATTTTCATACATGCCAGATGCAGTAGGAGGGTGACTCTGCTGTAAACTGAGCTCGAAGCTCCTCACAGGGTTGTTGTGATGCTGAGGATTGATGGGCCATCCCAGGAGCTTCCTGCATCAACCCACCGGGCCTTCCACATAGCCGTCTTCCTGAGCAGAGAGCTTATGGTAAAAAGCCTTGCTGAGTCACGGGAAGTTTTACATTGACTACACAGAAACTGAGATTTCATCCCTTATCCCTTTGTGTACAGCAGAACAGAGTGTCATGAGTATACCAGGAGCAAGGAGATTAAGATA
The DNA here is from genome assembly GCF_000708025.1 of Charadrius vociferus. NCBI lineage: Eukaryota > Metazoa > Chordata > Aves > Charadriiformes > Charadriidae > Charadrius > Charadrius vociferus. Next base: position 3,484,004 of record NW_009649951.1, read on the forward strand.
GATGGATGTTAAAATATTGAATCTATAAACATCTGTTAAGCCAAAACACTCTGGAGGAGGTGCAGCAGACAAAGGCCGCTACATCGTGGAGGAACAGCGGTAGCCTGCCTTTACCAACATCTGGTCTAGCTGGTATTTAAGATTCTACCTTTCATCCTGGTGACCTCTTCCCCTAGAGAAAATCCTTTCTACTCTGTCACTCAGGATTTGCGTGCATGGTAGCACACACACAAAAAAAACCCTGTGTCTAAAAAAGAAAAAAGAACAAAAGACCTCACCTAAAACTTAGCGAGTGGTGAGGGACAGCAAGGTAATGAACTTGCTTCTTAAGTAAGTAAATGCAAGGGATATCTTTTAGGCATAAACATCTTGCTGGGGAAAGGGGGCTGTTTTTCACTTCCTACATAGATTTATATAGAATTTTCACATACCTTTCCATATATTGCAAATAGAAGAATAATGCAATAGAATTATCAATGCTGTGTCTATTTACACTGTCTCCAGAGCTGTTAAGAGACAGCCTTCTTGCTATCTCTGATTGCAATTGTGTGTCTGTCTTTGTCTGCTTTTGCAAGTTGAGAGGTGTTTGTCATACATCATAATCTACTTTCACTTCACCCCCATAGTTCTGATGCTGTTTCTGAATTTAGGTACATTCCTATTTTAAGTAATTTTTTTCTACCTCCTCACTTAAGTAAATTCTATAACCAAAGTAGCACTGTCCTCTTTGGCATCTATCCCATGAGAGCTCTTTGTTTTTTAATCTATTTGCTATCATTTTGGGGAATGTAGCCACTACAATCATGGTATTTTAGACCAGATGCATTTTGGCGGCAGCAGTACCCTAAGAAACTTCAGAGAGTCATGAGCTATCTTGGGCAGATACGGGGGCATTTCTAATTTTAATCAGAGATATTGATCTAGCTATGATTTTTTTTTTCTTTTCTTTTTATGAATAATTTATTATAGAGACACTGAATCATGAAATTCTGCATGTAGAAATATTGGCTATACTGGACAAATTAACCTAATCCTTATATCTTTCTGTACTACTACTGGTTTTGCTTTTTAAAGTAGCCTTCATTTTGTCTTACTCTGACTGTATTAATTGTGAGAATAATATATCAGATTAAGGAATATCCAATTAGAAAATACATTAACACTATTTATCTCTTGTTCAATAATGACGGCAGATGCAGAAAGCAATGGAAAGATTAACCCCTTTACTAAGAACAGTACTTATCTCAGATAACTATGTAAACTGCCCATTGGCTTTAATAAATGCACTTAAGTGTGAAATGCTGTTAGAGTTTTAACTTTAAATACATTTTCTTGTATCCATGATATTTTTTAAGTGTACAAGTATTTTTTAAGGGTACAAGTGTACTTGTCATTCATAATGGGAATAAACATGACCATAAGTAGTTTTTCTTTTATTTGGATATATACGTGATCTTCAAATGATGGGTATGAAAGTGTATGTGTATGTATATACACACACGTATATAACAGTTTTTTTCTAATAACAGCTATTTAAGTTAAATAATAAAATACTTGGAAATAGGTCACTATCTTTAACTTTCTCTCACCCGTGTTTTTTTGTCTACCAGCATATAATCTGACACACATTTAGTCATTTCGAGCTCTAGTATCTGTTTGGTTTATTAGCAGGATTCTTCACAAAGGAAGGGTTTTTTTCCCTTTGAGAGGTTTCAGTACCATTTTGTGTAATTGTTCCTTATGTTAAACTACCATATTACATTCTTCTTTGGAATAATAAGATAGTACCGTAGTTACCTTCTTAAGGACCAGAGAGTTGTTAGGCCATTAGTGGCTTTTGGCTGACTACAGATTTGTGAAAGTTAACCACTAGCATGAAGATTATTTCTGTTCCCCTTTTTGCAGACCAACATTCAATATTATTTAAATTAAAACAAATATTTTATATAAAAGATTACCTCTATAAGGAGAACTGTGAAATATAGTTACAAAGATTGACTAAGTCTTGTCAGTTGTCAATCAAGTCCAACAAGACTGAGAGTTTGTTTGCATGTTATTTATTTGAACTAAATCCCTAACAAGCCTCGTCTGCTAATTGGACTTAGCATTTATGTTGCTAAATGAGAAGCGTTTTGGCTGCAGTATAGGGTGGTAAGACCTACCCAGTGGAATAAACAACTAACATCTGTTATCCTGTCCTGCTCCAGCTTGGCTTTTACCACTTAAGTACCTCAGCCCTAGAGTCAAGGTTATGGAATATGTGGTTCTCTGGCTATGGTGCATATATGTGAAAGGGAAGAAATAACACAACATGAGTAAAGACCAGCCAACCAGAAGATATTTAGTGCAGCTGGTCCACTTTGCTTTAACCTCTACAAGCCCTACAAATATCAAAACAAAAGCCAAGAGAAGGCAGTATGTTTTATAGCAGTTGTCAACACAGCAATTCAAGTGAGCTTACAGTGGTCACCATTAAAACAGATTTGACATTTAACCACCTTTAATACACACTGGTGTCTCAGACACCTTGGTATTTCTGTATGCTCTGTGTAGAAATAATTGCTGAATCCCAGAGAGGCTCTAGGTAAACAGGTTTCAACAGTAACTACTGTTACCGTTTTGTATGATAATTTTTGCCTGTCATGGTAAAAATAGCAATGTGTACAGTCAAAAGTGAATTAGCTTGCCTGTTAAAAAAAATTGCTTGTTTTTAATGTCAGTTGACTTCTCTTTCCTGCTGGGTTTGATCTTCGCGTGAACTAGAGAATTCAACCAACAGCTATGCAATATAATTACAGATATTATATATACTGTTTCATTCCTCTTGAATTCCAAACCGGAGAAGCATCTCATATGATCAAGCAGGTATACTTTTAGGATGCAATGGTGATTGTTTCTTCTGTTTGTAAAACAGGTGTTGACCTCCAACCTGGCCAAGTGGCAACAGGAGAAGGAAGATTTACAAGGAAAATTGAAGTTGAGAGAACATCTGTCTCAAACTGCTGGCAAGAGTGAAGCCACACCAGCTCCTTCTAAGAACAGTGATTTAGAGATGAAACAGCTGCAGTGCAAACTAAAGGTGACAGAACAAATTATCTAGTGCTGAGGATAATTCACATGAACAGTGTTTCATAACTGGGTCAAGCAGATACACCTATACTCACATATGCATATCATTTATATATCTTAGCCAATGATTAGCAACTTAGGTGTTAGATAACCTTTGATCTTAAGTAGAAATGTAGTCATAAGCAGGAGAATTAGAAGTTACAATTAAAACAATTTTTGTAGATCAAATAGGCCAGACAGGGAGGCTTGCTGGGTTTTCACACAATGATTAAATGCATCTTGTTGGAAAGTGCTGTGAAATTACTTCAATGAGAATTGTGTTGATTGCTTGCTTCCTTTAAGAAGGAGGTAAGAAATAGCTATCTGAGAAAGGGGAGCAAAGAATTCAAGCTGATGGGGTGGTTCATGTAATGTGACAGTGTGAGGTTATCTATATGTCACTACTATTCTTGTCCTCAAAGAGACATCGTTCTTTTGGTATTTGTATTTTTGTAGATTAGCTGGTAGGAAAATACTGACTTGTTGATGATTTCATTGTTCAGTCTCTAGTGATTCTCTTATATGTGGATGATGTAGATGCTGGACTGTGATCGGAGAGCTTTCTCAGCAGGTGGCCTGGCTCAAACATATTAATTCTTCTCTCTTCTCACTGGAGCAAATACATGTGCAACAGAATGTCTTAAAGTTCGTTTTTTCCATCATTTTGTGTTTAATACCTGAGGGAAGAGACAAGGCCAAAATGGTACAGCTTCTTGCTGCTAGAAGAAGTGGCACACTAGCAAGCTGGCTGCCAAAGGATTAACTAGAAGAAAAGGCCATATTACATGAGCGATATAGCTGGCTCTTTCTCTTGAGTACTGGATTAGCTGTGCTAGCGCATGAAGTGTGGGTAGCGCTCAGACCTCTTAGCTGTTGATGGCAATTATGGTATTACGAATCTTGGCTATAGCACACTGGATGCGTAACATCTAAATTCAGGGATTAGTAAAGGTAGGTCACGTTGATAAAGAGATGAGGGCAGCAGGGAGTAGCCATGAAAAGGCACATAATTTGATCTACTTTAATTATGAGAAAGAGATCTTGAAACCATACACGCTGACTTCTTGAGTGTTGGTTTTAGATTTGGGTTTGACTAATCTGCTTCTGTTGCTGGCGAGTGGTAATTTCTGTTAATTAGGGTTGTTCCTTTTTAGATGAGTGTCCTCATTATCCAGAAACCTAGTAGTCAATTGCTCTATTAAAGTAAGAAAAATAAAAAATGAGGACTTTTTTTTTTTTGTGTGTGTGTAATATACTCTAAGAGTAACACTCGTGCTAGAAGGCTACTTTATTGGTCTGCTACGTGTGAACTGCAAAATATATTGCTGAAAAATCAAAGGGTTTTTTGTTTCTGCAGCAGAGGAAACATTTAGCGAGCATATGTAAATCTGATGTCAGAAATACTAATGTAACTTTTAATTACTTCTTAAAGATGTATTACATTTTAAATGTAAAAAATAAACCATATATGCAAAACTACATTTAGAGTAAATGTAGTCTGTGACCCCAAATTTAGATTAGTAGAGTAAATTCACTGGTTGCTGAATTGGGTGAGAGTTTGGACCATAAGGACCTCCAAAGCTACTTAAATCAAGTTGCTGAAATTCTTAGCCTTATTTTCACCTCATATTTTTTTCAAAAATTTAAGTCCTACAAGTCATTTTTAGCAGAAGAAATTGGCAAAATTTGTTAACTATTGTTCCAGGCTATCTAGCATACTTAAAATGGAGATAGAAAGTTACTCTCCTAAATGTCTGAACGTGGAAGCAGCAAAAGCTTTCCTTATAGCTCAAAGTCTCAAAGTACCTGGTTTTGTTGTGGGTTTTTTTTTTTTTTTTTTCACAGCTAGCTTTGCAGCGTTTATTTATGTTGTATGTAATGATGCCTTGTACCTTTGCCGATAGGAAGAACTGTGTTAAGTGTGGGGTGGTAAGTTTGGAAGCAAAATACCATAAGCATATATCTTCGCCTCTGAGCATGTGCAGAGGCCCACCTAAGTAGGCAAGTCTGTATCTTGCGCGTAAACCATGTAACTGGGTGCTGTGCTTCACGCTAATGAAGCTCAAGCTCAACAAACAGGTCTCAGGAAAGTCAAGAATATTCTGCTAGCATACATCATTTTAACAATTTTCTGGTTATACCTCACATTATAATAATAGTAAATAGACTAGACAAGTTATTAAGAACAATATTTTACATCTAACTATGCACACAAGAATATATACTCCCCTTGAGGTGCACAGAGCTATGTACAATTCTCCCATTAATGTTAATAGGCGTTACAAGTCTGCACCGAGCAGAGAAATTCTCCTCAAGTATCCTTGTTTACAGCATGTCTGATCTGTTCGCTTATTGTTTATACATAATAAGTAAAAAGCTTTATTACAGTGGCTGAACCTGCATGCATATAGGCACACATGTATGTCATGCGTGCACTTAACGTGTATGTATCTTTTGGCAACAGCTTTTGGACTTTGGAAATCTCAATGTGCGATGTTTGAGCTGCCATTTTCAGCAATGGCATTCAATGCATATGCTCAGGTTGCTAAGATGGCTACTTAGTTAAATTTCATATTTTTATTTCTGTAGAATGATTCAGTTGTTCTTTATTTAAATCTTGGGTATATTGTTTGTGTGTTTGCATGGAGGAATTGAGGCTTTTTTTTTACTTTCTGCTATACACAATGAGTAAAGGCCATTAAATATATAATTATCCATCACTGGAATTATACATGCCTGAAAGTTAGGATCATACCTTTTTTGTTACTGAAATGTAGCATTTGTGTTAGTGTGGCCAAATGGAAATGTCTTTGTCTTGTGCTTTGAGTTTCAAGGGACACAAAAACAACTGCTCCCATAGATTGTCTTGTATTTCTAAATACACAAGATGAAAGGCATTCTTGGAAATTGTTGCTCTATAGATGTAAGCCCCTTGTGCTGTAGAACTATACCATTCAAGGATGTAGTTCAAATGAAGATCTAATTTACTTTCTCTTTTTTTCTGTTACCTTTTCAGCTGGCCATGCTACGCAAGAGGAAATGCAGTCCTGATAGTTGCACAGGGCTAGCAGGTGTCCTGGGGAACATCTATTAATCGTACATTATTAAAGGAATGGCAAAGTACTGATTTTTATCATATTTTCCAAGGAATGTACTTTTGCTTAAGTGTTGCTAGAAAGCAAGAATGCTCCTTTTGTACCAACTGATGTCTAAGAACATTCATAAAATATGTGGAAGTTACACAGGCAGTTGGTTCAAACAAATTTACTGTTGACTGGGATAATATTCCGTCTGCTTTATTTATATTTTAATATTTTTCAATCTAGAATTCGAATAATGAAATCACTAAGCAGTCGGCCACCATTAAGTCACTAAAAAATGAAGTCCAGGAAAAAGAAGAACGGGTTCGGGAACTACAGGCGAAGTATGTTCATTCTTCTATCCGTTGTGTTTGGTGCCACCCAGTGGCTGCTCTATTATTTTTGCAACATTAACCCTTCTTAAATAGATTTTTAAGAAAATGCTTTATTCTTCTTTTTATTGCAGTCTTGCAGACTATTACGGGTTTTTTTTTAGAAACTGGAGCAATACATGCTAAAATTGCATTTTGTTTAAACCGATGAGTGATTAGCTACAGTAGCTGTATTGCAATAAGAATACCTTAAATCAAAACTCAGGCTCCAGAGTAGACTATTTTATCCTTGATGTAAGTCTAAATGAATTCCTCAGCACTGTTAAACACAGTCTTTCAAATACAGTAATTCTTTGCCTAGGGGCTAAGAGACATGTCAAGGTTCAGATGCTTAAACAAGATTAAATATCCTGTCTTACATTCATAAAAAGTTCAAAAGGACAGTTGTATTTGTTTCTATCTGAACTGATTAAGGTTTACTATGCATTTTGAAATTTACATGTATTGTTGTGAAGTATGCAACTGAGATTTTTATTCTACCTACTTTAAATGGTATAATACTGTTCTGCAATTATATTTCTATATAAACATAACCTGTTAGTGTATCTGTGAATTTTTTGCCGGTCCCAGAGTTTAACTCCTCTAACCATTCTGATTTTTTTTTTTTTATTTGTAGAAATAATGCCGTTTACTTATCTGAAATTAGTTCATTTAAAAACCAGACAAATCTTATAATTGTTAAATTCTGTACATTATGTATTTTCTGTTTCAAAATGAAACTAATTTTTTCCACCATAACACTTAAATTTAAAGTACTTACTAGTTATCATGCTTCCTTTATAAAATAAATACTGTTTTTTCATAAACTGTAATGTATAATCACCAAAATAACATTAATAGTATAAATGTGAAAGAGATGGAAGAAATTTTAAGATGCACATTTTTTCCTGTTTTTTTTAATATGGTATTGACGTGATATCAACAATGTTTTATTCCTGAACATATTACCATCATTCATTTTGCTTTCATTAAAAAAAAAAAAAGCAGAAGTCTGAACATATTCAGGTATTGCTTATGTTTATATTTCAAATATTTATTTGTATCATAATGGTGAAGGCATAAATTTCTTATTGAACAGAGATTACATTGTACGTAAATTTTTTTTTTTGAGAAGTTTCTGAAAAATGCTGATATTATTTCTAGGTTTTTCAGTTTTTAAGAATTATTATCTTACCTGACATATTACCGAGACAGAGATTTTTCATGTATTTCTGTGTGTTACTCAGTTGAATGAAAGGAGACTTCCTCGTTTCACTTTCTTTTAAAAGTAATTTTGCACAAAATAGTTTTTGAATAGTACCTGCTTCAGACATCAAAGAAATCTAATTAATTAAATTTTTGTGTTCAACTTTTTTTTTTCTTTTTTTTGATAATAGCTTAAGAAGAATTATTATGATTTCAGATCAGAAAAGTTGGAGCATAAACCACAGCAAAACCCAAATCACAAATAAATTGAATATTTAGAAACAGATCTGTTTAATAAGAGAGTTGAAACTGGTTGTAATGGTTGAGAATAGGGAAATTGCAAGAATTGCATGAGCTTTTGTTTTAAAAAATATTCTAAAGCTACAGGAATGGTACTTTGTCTACTGCATTTATACTTTTTAGTTGTTTAAAATACTTGCATATTAACAATATTTCCTAACAGTGATATGCGGTGTGACTTCTTCCGTTCCAGGATTTCTCGATTGGAGAGGGACCTTAATATGAAAAGACATTTGATAGAAGACTTAAGGTCTCGTCTAAAAGCAAATCAAGAAAATGAGAAAACCTCTAATGAAACATTAGAAAGCCTTGAGAGAAAGGTATTTCTTTCTTGCTATTGATAATTTTAGGAAAAGCAAAAGCTGGTGGATTTACAGAAGTTATTTCAACACGCTATATATACTAAATCAATATATTGCTTTAAGCAAACAACATACAGTTAATCTAAGGGTGTAATTCCCTCCACTATAATTTGTATGACATCAGTATATGGTGATAGCTTGGATGGATTCAGCATAATTTAATGTATGTTCATAAAAGGTGTAATTAAATATTAAAGTATTCAGAACAGCGAGTTGCAAGGATATGCTGTAAGTAGTGAGATTTAGTTTTATGCACTGTAAGTTCATAAAATACAGTACACCTGAAACAAGTGTCATTTTACATGACATACGCTAATGAACTCCATGCACCTCTCCTGGCTATAGTAGTTACATGCTTTAATATGTTAATCTATTTTCTACTGCAATGTTATGAACAATTCACAGTTCTTAGCTTAATGTAATTCTGTCTGTGTAGGCAGAGTTTAATTTCTACAGCAAATTGTTTTATCCTGCAAAATTCTAGCATGATTTCACAGAAGCTAGGAGAACTTGCATATGTTTTGGCATGTTTCTGTACTATCCAACCAATGGTTTGCACTTCAGCCTTTAATACCAGAAAAACATTATGACATTTGGTTGTCTGTGAGGTCATGCAGCGTATGACCCCAGAATAGAAATAAACAATTTACCAATTTCCTTTTGTTTTGCTAGAATGTGGATGCTTGCTGGATATCACAAGCACTATCTCTGCTTACAGTCATTTAGGACTTTCAGCTCTAGAGAGAGCTACTGTCTTACCCTCTGTGCCAAAAATAAGGTGTTATTAAGAAATCTGCAGCCAGAGAGTGAGAGCATAAGTAAGTAAGGCAGCTAAAGTATGAAATGAGAGAAATACCTGGTTTTGGTTTTAGACGAAAGATTTAGAATGGAATGACGTACTTTGATGCTGTTCTTCGAGTATTTTAAGCGCTGCATTTCTCAGATTCCAGACAATCGAATTCCATACATTAATTTGATTATTCCATGTGGAAAATCAACTTGATAAATTTTACATTATCTTGAGCAGAAGATCAAAGAAATTCCCTGTTACTTGATATTGTCAGGAAAACTTTGTGATTAATACTGTCAGGAGAGCTGAATGATTTTCTAGGAGCATTGGTCTATTTCATTTTAGCCAAAATCCGTGTTTGCATTGTATGGCAAAATGGTAATAATTATCTAAGAGGCTTTACAGACTATTAACTTGTAGACAGTTATCATTTTCTCAGCTGAGTTTTAATTAATGTTTTTAGGTCTGATAGCAGAAATGAGTGGAAGTTGTGGTTTGCTTCCTTTTCCATGCACTGTAACAGTATAATATATATAAACAAACAGCTTGGCAGATGAAGAGTTTTTCTTTACACTTAATACAAATCGACTTTATGTAACAAGATTGTGTGCAAATTGATCTCTACTGGGTCAGCAGCAGAGATTTATTAAAGACTTTAATTTCAGAAAAAGGTACTTTAATCAAATGATTTATATAATACAGGTATGTTTATGCAATATAGGTAAGCTTAGTTTTGATTTGATTTTCATTTTTAAGTTTTATATCTTAATAGTCAATTGCTCTTGACCTTTCATTATTTCAGGTAAAGGCACTGGCTGAAGACTGTTCAAACAAAAAAGCTTCCATTGACTCACTGAAACAAAGACTGAATGTAGTTACAAAGGAGAAGTCTCAGTATGAGCAGATGTATCATAAGGCTAAAGACGAGTTGGAGAAAAAGGTATATTAGAGTTGTGATGGCTCCACCATGGAACTTTTTCATATCTCACTTTCAATTGAAAAGTTGCAAGGTCATCAGCTTAGACTTTCTAAATACAGAAAGGGAAAAAAGAACAAAATAATAGTAATGTGTTCCTCTGTTTTACTTCAGTCTGAAGTTTAGATGCTGAAACATGGACATAATGACTGCAAATGAAGTTCCTTTTTCCCAAGAAATTACATTTTATATGCCACAAGCAGAATGTTCTGTGATGTTAACTATTGTGTGGGAGATGGGTTCATTCATTCGTTTGTGGTCTACTGTACCTGCCTATCACCTTTTATCATATCACTGCTGTTTCTCTGTGGATGTATTTCAGGATGTCAAGCTTAACAATCTAGAGAGCAAAATGATTGAGACTGAATATGCCATGACTGAACTTGAGGCTACTGCATCTCGACAACTACATGGCTTGGCTAAACAGACTGGACAGGCTTTGGAAACTGTACAGAAGAAGCTGCTGCTCACCAATGACAAAGTAGAAGAGTTCATGACATTTGTTAAGGTTTGAGTTTTGACTTTCTTTTGAGTGTTCACCTAAATAAAGGTATTCTTGAGTGAAAACAAAATGTAAAAGATAGAAAGGAGGCTAATCTTTGGTGCATTTCCTGATCTGGAACAATCTTTGAAGGTCCTGCAGTGGCCTGGTGTCAGCTCTGAACTGGTCTAAGCAAGGAGAACTGGTCTAAGCAAGTCAGTGGTTCTAGATCTCTTTCCTAGACTTCTGTAGACTTCTGTAATTTTTATTGGTCATCTTTTTGTATATGGCTGCCAGTGTACTTGTTCCCAAGAACAAGTGCTTAGCTGTATAGCAAATTACTCTGCAGAAAGTTTCCTAACACATTTAAGAAAATAATTCATATCTCTTGATTAGTGTGTATTACCTCATTTTCCACATGTGCTTTTTATTGCAGATATATTAAATAAGGAAGCCTCTCTTGCAAAATGGAAAGCAGTTTTAAAAGCAGTATGTAGGATATTCTTTTCTTATTTTGGTTAAATACTTAACAATCTACAACAGTGCGTCATGCAATAATACTGTGTGGTGTTACTTCGTATGGATCACTTCGTCATACAGCTTCTGTGTGAAGTTCTACAGAATGGACTAATCTGTGTTTTGTAACTTAATACTTGAAATATAAATATAATTTATTTTTCTGAAATATCCACTACGTAACTAAGAATTGTAATGCCTATTCAGTATATATCTATCTTGAATTTAGCATGCATCTACTATATACCTACTTTCAGACAAGGTTATATCTTACTAACCCATGAAACAGATCTGCTTCCCTACTATTCTTGAATTTCTGTAGAGGTGAGCTGCTTTCGGGTATGTTTGAGCAAGTCTGGTAGCATCCAAAGTAAAGAGCAGTGGTATTTTGATGCAGCGTAAAAAGGCAGCATGTATAGTTATCCCTTTCGCTTATAACTTGCCACTGTGGATTGAAGTTTAGTAACTTAAATACTTGTGCATTTTACCTTCTTTCTGTCATCAACAGATAGCAAGTCACTCTAACATGGCGGTTTTCAGATCTCTGGCGCTGGTCTGAAACCGTCCCACGTTCAATTCAGTTGCAGAATTCATATCGACTTCATTATGAAAAAAGACTGAACAATGTTGAATGCACTTTAAAATCCTAAATTCAAAAAATTTATTAGCTAAAATATCTAAGGTGAAAATGAAGATTGACTTTCATGAAAAAATGTGCCCGTTATTTAAAAAAATCAGTTGTTTTATTTTTTTAAGTTTGTCATTAAAATAAAGGCTATCTTCTGTTTGCCTTGTTTTGTAACCTGTAGGGAAGTGGTATAAAACTGCTCACTGTGCCCTGTGATTCAGATGTATCTTGCCTATTCTTGAACAAACTGTTATTTTTCAGGGGGGAAAATGTGCTTTCTTCTAATAGAGAATGCTTCCTCTAAGAAGAAGGAATGAGTGTTCTTTCCACAGCTGCTTCCTTATATTTGGCTAACTATGGGAAAGTCTGAATTAATCTAATATATTGTCTATTTGTTTTAATGAAATACTCCTATGCTGTTGATGACAGACAGATGCAATTCAGTTTCCATTCAGGCTGCTAGAATTTTTGAATGACTTCATTGAATTAACTTCAGCTGCAATTATAGACAAAGGAGATAAACAAGTCTTCGTACTATCAATACTTTATATACTTTAACAATGAAAAGTTTCTCAAAAATTAGAAAATGAAAAAGTAAAAGATCTTCTGTTTTCAAAAGCAGTTGTAATGAGGAAAATCGCCTATTAGCAACTATTATGATACTTCCTTCTTTATTGATTAACATGACTGCTTTTCTGTTAGTTGACATGAATATTCATGGTCGTACTGGATGGGAAAAGAATGTTAATATGTAGTTTCTCTATAAATAATAATAGTATTTAGCTAATAAAGCTAAGTATGTAGTTTCTCCCCTGGATAAAAGAATATGCATGCATATTTCAAGTAATATTTTTGCTGACTACTGTTCCACTACAGAAAGATTTTTTGAAAATAAAAATGCTGTCTCTAAGTCAAATATTGATGAACAGGGAGTTCCTCAGTAGACTGCTTTGTTTAGTTAGGTACTGAATATTTAGAAGGAAAAGTTGTCTGAAATCAGATTTTATTCACAGTATACCACTATAAAAAATATAGTTAAAAATCCTTGGCATTTCAGTGGAATTTTGCAGTATATCAAGTAAATCCTGTTAAAATACCTCTTATGTATCGGATGCTATAACCTCCACTGGAAGGTCGAGGTGGCACAATAAGAAGTAGCAGTACTCCTTCCTGCACCAGCTCTTCCTTTGAAGTCTGGTCTGTCTCATTTCCACTCTCTCCTTCCAGGTAGCTGTCAGTTTTCCCCTGACCTTGGTTCTTACTCAAGTTTCAGTAACTTAGCTAAGTTTTTCTGTGTAGAGATCAAGTTTAATCAAGTTTAAACTGTCTCTTGCTTAACCTGTTTAACATATTTGTATGACCCTCATCTTTGTCTGCTATTCTGATCACTTCACAAGCTGCACTTGTTTTTCCAAGTGCAAGTGTCATCTCCTTATTAATCAACTGAATGCAGTTACTTTTTCTAGCCCTTCCATGGCTTTTATGACATTATAGGGTTTTTTTAACATACAACAATTAAATAATTTCAGCATTGCTAATTAATAGCTCCAGCTGTTAATAGGACAACAGAGGAACTTCAGAGAAGAGAGTGTCGCTCTTCCTGTTTATAGCAGACACTGTTACTTGCCTTTAGAATTATTGACAACTCAGAACCACAGGATCTTGAATCCATTTGGATCAATATACTAAGTTACAAAATCTGGGGGAGAGGTAGAAGTCTGATATATACCACTGGACAAATTAGAGGATACGATGAGTTACTGGTTAAGCACATATTTGTAAAGTACATTGCATTGCTATGGGGAGCCCAGTTTGGGAAACTTATGCAACTAGCTGACTGTAAAATCTAGTAATAGTCTCTAAAAATTGTGGAAGAAATAATTACAAACAAAAGTTGCCATATCCAATATGTTGTAAGTCATTACAGAACTTATTTTTGCAGGAGAGTGATATGGGGATCAGGTGTTAGTCCTAAATTACCAACAGGAACCAACAGGGCACCTAAAGCAGGTTGATTGAGAGTGGCTCATTTCTCCAAAGGTGTTATGAGGAAGATACAGACTAGTTGAAACTATGAATAGGTAATTGTACACTGTGATGGTTTAATAAGTAACCAAAAAACCCACAGTTCTGTAATTAGAGGATAGCTCCTTATGAATACCTATTTCAGCTTGATAGGAAAAAGAATACAATGTTTAGAAATAAAAAAGGCAATATAAAGGAAGTGGAAAATGGATTATAGATAATAACCTGAAAATATGAGCAGCAATAGAGGATGGAGAAGACACTAAAGATATTAAGATGAAATCTGTGGGTAGCAAGGCCAATAACAATAGTGAAGGGGCAGAATTTAAAATTTACTAGTAATAAGATAACTATTACAGGGTAGATACAATCCATTATTAGATAAAACAACTCTAACTGTGTAAAGATAGAAGTCTTGCATGAATATTTCTGGTTTGTATATGGAAGGAAGTAGGCTGATGTTGTATGAAGATGATGAAACATCCCCAGTCTATTAGTAGCCAATGGAAGATTTTAAGCGATTTGTAGAAAGAAGTAGTATTTTTAAACTGAGAACTTTTATAGCTTACAACTTGATAGGGCTTAGGGTTAAGGAATTTTTCTCTTGCTGATTCTTATTTTGAACAAAGTAAGTGTAAGCATACTATAACACTGCCATGAGTCTAAAAGAATGATAATATTGAGTTGATATCCACAAAAGGCAGTCAGGATAGGTATTTTTACTTCAGTTAGTCTGACCTCATTTCTAGCTAAAATAATGAAAATGTGATATGAAATTCAATTATTAAAATACTAAAGCATAGGAGTATAGTTATACTTCTTAGAATGGCTTCATAGAAAATAAATTGCATTGAATAAATCTGATTTCTTTTCGGGAAAGCAGTACAAGATACAGGTTACTATTCATTTTAATATACTGTTTTTTAAGATGTCTGACCTAACACTGAGACATTCAGCTAAAAAATGTGGCCTATGCAATATCAATAATAGTAAAAAAGTAATTAATGAAAAAAAGTAATTAATGAAATTTAGGTGTTTCTAGAGTAAAGATCAGAGCTAAACTTGGTTATTAAACATTTTCACAGAATTAGATATCAAATCCTGATAAAATTTGTCAATGGCATTTGTGAAGATTGATATATAATAATGAAAGTAAGGCCGCAAGTATAATGTAAGCTAGGCCAAATGAAAACATTTTTATTACTATATATATATAGTAATATAATAGCTTATAGTATATAATATATTTATTAGAAGAACTACAGCTACCTTTAAGAGGGACGAGGTGGCTCTGACAATATTTTAGATGCCTTTTATAAAGATACGTGTTTTCAGCCCATCCAGCTTCCATCAGCACCATAAATTCTCTTTGAACCATGCATCCAATTTCTATAGTGTACCATTGTTGAGTATTTTCTATAACATGTATTGCACTATCAGATCCTCAGGTGGATCTTGCCAGTTATGTACAGCACAGCAACCTGAGCAAAATGTTCTTTGTTGTACCTGTGGCAATGGCCACTGGATAAAGTTAAAAACCTGCTATTAGACTCCTTGACTGGACTGTCAAAAATAGGGTACAGCATACTAGTTTGCTATGAAACTGTCCAAAATCTGGAATTCTGTTTTCCTCCATTACTGTATTTCTTTTTTAAGCTCACCTCAACTTTGACCCTATATTGCTGTTACAGACCCTTGTAAGCTCAAGACTCAATAATGTTGTCTCTCCCATTCAACTTGTACTCTCCCATTCAACTTGTACATCAGCAAAACAAATTTTTATAAGTTAATCTGCAGTGATGACATCTGCCTGAACATGAAAATATCAGAGCTTTTCTGACCTTGAGGAAGATGTTTTGAAGTTTTGGTAAGGCAGAACTGCAGCTGTATTAAACAGGTGATGGTGGCTGAATGCTTTAAAGTCAGCTGAGTGCATTTCTCACTTCCATAATGCCTCTGTGATTTGGGACTTGTGTGCCCTCCACAGAGAATACCCACTGAAACACAGTTCACATCTGGTCTGTTCTGGCACTGTTCTTGATAGGTCTCCAGTATAACCATCTGATAGAATTGACTGCCAAAATCAAGACCCACGGCAGTTTACTTGGCAAGCTTAGTGGATCTACTTGGGGATCTAACACTCAACTCTCTTAAGACATCTGCCCTCATTTCTGCTACTCAGAGCAGGGCTTAAGCTAGGTGCATTTCCCCCTTGCTTTGTTGTTTGACATACAGCTACGTGCAGCCACACATGTCAGAGGCCTTACTCCACCTCTGCTTGGCTGAGCGATGTTCTGTCAGTCATTTGCCATTCAGTCAGCTTACCTTATATCCCAATATATGTCAGTCTCTCTTACCTTTCTACAGTTTACCTTGAATCCTGGCATCAATTTTGCTATGGCGTATTTTCTCACTGCTATCTTGTGCTATAGTTTAACGTGCAGTTGAAGATAAGTTAACAGTTCTGTTAAAAGGTTCCACCTCGGAGTGACCCTCACTGCTCATTTCTGCCCCTAGGAAACTTCCTCCCTCTTCCATGTCATGACGTTATGATGATATGTCATCATAAATATTATATGGGTCAATTGTGAACTAGCTTATGAAAATGCCATTAACCTTTTGAAAACCCAGAGGACCAGCTTTTGTGTACCACAGAGGGTCAGAGTATGGACAGGTTTACATGCAGGTTGCAGGCTAGAGATGCTGGGACTGCCCTTTAGTGGCAGAGCTAATTGAGAATGTCCCATGAAACTTCTTGCTGTTACAAAGAATGTCTAATTAACGACTCACCACTTTTGTGTTAAAATTCCTGTCATTTAGCTAATTCCTGTTATGTACCATCGTTGTCTTTTTGTCTTAAAATGTTCTGTGTTGGGGAAGATGGGAGCATGCCACGTTCTTTTCAGGATGGCCATGTGCAGCTGACATCCTATTTTCTCTTTATGTCAAAATAAAAAAAAAATTAAAAAAAGAAGAATTAAAGATAATTAGTCGTTGGGTTGGGAGGCTCAAGTATTTGGGAAGTATTCCGTTGGATTTTATCAACTCCTTTCCAACAAGAGAGCAACACAAGTACAGTGGTACTGCCTGTACCTCCAGCTACACAGTCAGTCCTTTGGATAGAAGTAAATCCTTGCAGGGGACTCTCAGAATTCTCCAGTTATGGTGAGACAGTAAGAAATATTCTTCGTAGAATGTTTCCATTGGTGAATGTATTCTCAAACCCTTTGGATGCAGTTTCCTTGGCAGTATTACTGTTCCAACTTTTTCCAGGCCCAGGGTGTGCAGAACACGCTTTTTATATGGGTACCCAGATGAGATGTGGGATACCATTTGAATGATCATTTGTTTCTTCATCTAAAAATGCTAAGCATCGTAGATAATTGTAAAATCTTGTAATTGGCAAAAATGGACTAACGCTTTATTGAAACAGAACTTTAGTTTTCTATGCAGATGAGAACTGATTTATTTTAAAAAGCTTGCACAATTGTGTATAAACCATGCCAGTTTGGAAGTGTTGTTTGACCAAACAAAGGTTTCTTCAGGAGGTCACTGGGACATTTTGCAAATAGCAGCAGATAGTATCACTTACGTAAATCAGCACTGTCAGTTTTGATTTGAAAGTGGACACCTTTAATATGACTTCAAGTTGCTAGAAAATGTTCCCCACTGGGAACACTTAAAAGCCAAAAAAAAGATAAGAATGTTTCATTTATTACACTCCAAACTGTCAACACTTTACCTAGAAAAGTATACCCAGAGTGATTATTCTGTGTTGTATGGAGTATACGAGGAGTCTGCCAATCTGTGTTCAGTCAGAATCAGCATAATATTTGGTTACAGGGATGTGTTCCAGTCTGATGAGAATCACTATTCTTATCTGCAGAATACACACCTTTAAGAGAGGGTATCCTATATGCAAAGCAAAATTTGTTTAACTGAAAATCTCACCATTAAAAATTTATTGCTTATTTTTCACTACGCGTGCTGCTGTAGAAAAAAAAAAAAAGGAGAAGCACAGCTTTTATTATGAAATATCAACCTTTCTTGGTTCTGAGAAGAAATTGGTGATAAATTAAGCTAATCTCCATCAGGATTACTCTGCATCTGGGATTTAGGCAAATTGAATCAGAGGCCTGAATAGTGACAGTGAATATCTATTAGACTGTAAACAGAATAATAGGCCCTGTGAATTTTAATGAATGAAGTGAATGGCTGAACTCTTATACTTTACAGAAGGCATATGGTTAGTGATGCATACAGTATGCCAGGAACAGCATATAATGTAGATGTCTTAATGGATAAAATCTAGATTATTAAAAATGAAGAATAAATAGAAATATTTTAAAAAGTTTTCCTTCCTCTTCTTTTTCTTTACTTTGTAGGCTTAGAAGGATAACACCCCACATTGTTTTTTGACTATGATAGTTGAAGATGATAACAGATGTAGCTTAAATTGTGTTGAATTTTTTTTTATATCGCCCTCTGTATTAAGAGTTTAGAGGAATTGATTTAAATGATTCAACCCATGTAACCAAATTGCAAGGTATGTCAGGTTTCTGTAGCTGCACATGTATGTCTCAGGCAAAGTTTAGATGTATGTCTGATCTTGTTGATTTTAGTACTACTTTTGTTTTTCTTACAGTGCCTGGGAACCATTCTCATAGACAGTGACTAATACTTTGGTACTGTGTGAACAGATCCAACAAACTTGAGCTGAAAAGGAAACTATTTTCACCAACTTGCAAATAACTTCCTTTTCTGCCTCAGGAAAAAAAATATCTAAGTTTTTCAGAGAATGAGACTGCAACAGGCTCAGCTGGGAGCTGCTTGGGAGACTCGGCAGTGCACTCCCTAGATGGGTATAGATTTACCTTGATTCCTTTCAATGGCTTGGAGAGACTGCTTTTTAAAGCTTACACTGTGCATAATCTGGAGATAGAAAGATGCCTAGTGTAAAGATAATGGCCAGTTTGGGGTCTGAAAAATAGAAACAATGTTGACTGGAGAAAGGGATAACTGGAAGACTTGAGTGATGGATGCATGAGTACAAATTATATAGTAAAGGCCCTGGGCTTGAAGTGATTGCAAAACTTTTTGGCAAATTGACAGGAAAAGCAGCAGAACTGTGAAAGGGGGAGAATGGTGTCCAGTAATGATTTATTTAAGAGTTCATGCAGAAATAATTGTTTGATGTATGTTGATCAGTTTACTAAGAAAGCAAGCTGAAAACTTAAGCAGAGAGAACAGAAAGCACCCATATACAGAGCTTTGTGAAGTCTCCACAGTAATTTAGAAAGGTGGGAGTTGAGGGGATTCCCCAACAGACATGGTGAAAGAGCTACAGAGGTGGGAAGAGCTCTAGGAGGGTGAAATTGTAAAAAACAAGAAGTGAACAAGTGACAGTATTTTAAGAAGTCACAGTTGATAAGATTTCTGGAATTTTTTTAAGAGTATAAAGAATGCCAGAGCTGACCTCTTAAATTAGGTTTCAAACACGTTTGTTTCAGCATTGCAATGGTCTTACGCAGGGCATCTGGTTTATAGTTTTTATGCTTTGCATGTGTTTCTGCAGAAAGATAGCATAAGCTCAGACACTGAACTGAGTATCAGGAAATTTTGTTGCTCTTCACATCTTGGTCACTGACCTGTTATGTGACCTTTGGAGTGTTGCTTCACCTCAGTATTTCTTGGTCTGCCCTGAATATTCTTTGTTTGCCATGTCCAGTATAACTGTGCTGATTTTGTCTGCCCTAACTGTTCAGATACTAAACTCTGTGAGATCCCAGGCATCTCTTACTACATGTGTGCGAAGCTCTAATTTCTGTCAGTGCCTTTTTTTTTTCTCTGTGTAAATAACTGTAATATATGTTCTTTTAAAGGAATGATGCTAGTTTTGCTAGGACCTGTGTAAATCAGAGGTAATTCTGTTGAAATCAAAGAATTTACAGCAGGGAAAAAATTAATGTAAATGAGGTAGGACTTAAATGCTGAAGTAAATAGGACTTTAAATTATTATTATTGCCTATTTCACATAAATATTTTAGAAACCAATATATTTTGACAGAAATATTCTGCCTGTCATCCCACCCTGATTATACATATTTCAACTCATTCTCTGCTATAAAGCAAACTATTATTTTTTCCCTGTTATAGGTCACAAAACATGGTAACTGTGTTGAAAATTTAGCAACAGTACAATGCAAACTATGGAGTGTTTATTAATACTTAGAAAAGAAATTATCGGTATGAAAACATGTGGGTCTACACCTCAAGTTTTTGACAGTCTTAAAGCTTAATGTACAGGAGAGATTAGATAACTTTAAGGCTGCAATATTTCATATGACCAAATGTCCCTCATATTAGTAAGCATCTGCTGTATGTTCTATAAATGATGTGCCCATCTGATGCAATAAGACGGGCTTTGTTCTACCTAAAGTCATATTACAAAGAATGCTATGAAAAGAGCTAGATTTTTAAGACAAGATTTCAGGCATAAATGAAAGTTTGATAGCTAAACAGTTATCAAGCAAGTATTAGAAAGGAAAAAGAGAAAAAAAATTACCAGTAATACAAAACCCCCTGATTTTGAATCACAAAGGGAATTTTAAAACAAATAAATATACTCTTAAGTACATTTGTGTGCTTCTCTACAGAAATATAAACTACATTGTAATTGGCCAGAATAAGTCCATTGCTGCATCTTTGTTTAAATATGGTTTGTTTTGAAAACAATATAAAATTAAAAACTGGCCATGAGTTAAGTCACTTTTCTATTAATTTGTAAATAAATTGAACTATCTTTTAGGACATAGCACAATGTATTCAATTTCCTTTTCTTATAAATGTCAAATATAGGTTAAAATATTTTTTTTCTTCCCTATGGTTTTTCGCACCTGGAGCTGGTTAAGAAGATGAAGTCAAACGAACATTCTTAATTTTGTCCTTGAAAATAAATGGTTATAAAGAAATCATTTGTTTTCAATGGTTTTGAATCAGGAAGGAATGGTGTTTTGGTAGATGTAGGGTGAGATTGGTAGCAATGTTATTTGGGAGAAATGTGGAGAAATACTGTATTTAAACAGTTGCCAGCCAAATGAGACTTTCTCCCCTCTGTTCTCCTAATGGCAAGTGGCAATAACACAACTTAAGCCATCATAGTTGTACAAATTCAAATCTTACTTGTAATAGGAATCGGATTATCGAATTTTTGGCAACACGGTTTCTCATTTCTGCCGTTGTACCTTAACAATCTTCTTCCTTATTGCATTTTAACTGGTTTTTAGGTCTGCAGTTCTAAGTGCCAGGAAGCTGAGTTTTGTGTTCAAATACTGAAATCCTGAGGCCCCTTTTATATTGTGTGACTCGAGGACTTTGTCAGGAAAGCCACAGTGAATTTAGCTTCAGTAGTTGAAAAACAATACTGTGCAAATCTGTCCACACTTTTCCAGATGTTCTTACTACAGTTGGGTTTGGGGTATTACTGAATTCACCTTTTCTAGTTCACAGTGTCATCCATAACTCAGAGCCATGAAGAAGGCAGGGTTGGGCTAGGATGTTGGACCGCAAACTGGAGATAGCTTTTGCCACAAGGGTAGAAGAGGCTAGTAATATTTTGAATGACTTCAATTTATTTTTCATATCTTGTCTGTTAGATCCTTAGTTATACTTATGTGTGTTCAGAATTGCTTGCGTTAATGGATGTGGAAAATCAGGTTGTAGATGCAACTGCAGTATCACATTGGTTTATATGTACCTACTGCAATTTCCCAGTCTTTATATAAAATGGAATTCTTACAGGTCATCAGGTGAGGCATTTCTTCCAGGCAATGTGTGCTTTCATCTTCCACTCATCTCTGTGAAGTTGTGAGCACTATTCTCAGTGCCAATCAATGTAAAATTGTTTATTTTAAACCATATCTATCCATCTGATACCTAGCTTTACTGGATGTATTTCTCCCTTTCAATTCTTTATTGAATTAGTCTTTGAAAATTTGCAGCTCTGCTAGCTTTCAGATAATATTGTCACTCTGATATTCCCTTGAAGTTATCTTCTTGTTTTGTTTGGGTTTTAATGCATTCTACACCTTGTTTACTTTATTCTTAATGGGAAAGATAATAAAAGCCTATGTTAATTCCTCCAAGTATGTACAAATAAAGAGCTGAGCCACGTAGCTGGAACGTATATGTTCACAAATTTTAGAAATAAAGCAGAAACTGTGACTGAAGACAGGTAAGTAAAACCAACATGCCATGTTATAAATGTGACCTGTGTGACACTGGTAAAATAATGTTACTACCACTTTAATATTTGGCAATAGCATTGTCGGTCAGTACTGAATACAGAAGTTGCCAGACGAAGATAGGGCTGGTCTGTATCTCCTCCACACCTTTACACTCTACTTTCAGGGCATCTGCTGGAGTCTTTGAAATCACATGTGATCTCTGGGGATCTTAAGAATTAAGTTAACCTCCTGAGGCTGACTCATTCCCATGGGTCAGAATGCTGCATGTTATAGCCCTTGGCCAGACAAATCTATTGCAGTGGTCTGTCTTGTCTTTATTTCTTGTCTACACTCTTGTCCCTTTTCTGATCGAAAAAAAGTTATGCCTAGAAGGTGTATTTTTTTCAAGTGAAGGAGCTAGCTAAGGTAACTTAAAAGAAATTACTATAGAAGTGTTTTTCTTTGACATACAACAATCATGCTGTGAGGTTTTTAAACATTATTTCTGAAAATATTTTGCAAGTCATTTTTAGAGAGGCAATAAGAACCAGATAACTGTACTTTCATGGAAGATACTTGAATGCTTGTTTCATCTGCTGAAACAGTGCATGACATCATCTCTTTGTGTCACTTTGGCCATTCATTCTGTTTTGTCTCCTTGATTGTGAGCTATTGGGTGGTCATGCTTTCTCAACTTTTTAGAGCTCTAGGATCTGCCCTACTCTTAGGCCAGCAATAATTGTTCTACCACAAAAGTAGTCATGAGATCTGCACCAGTGCAAGACTGAAATCTGGCTACACATAGCTACAGACTTCGGTTTATCTTAGGGCCATTAAGTTTTATTATGCTACAAACAATAAAAATAGAGTGTGTAAATTAACATGGTAATTACGATAATAATTTTAGGCATTGACTTGGTCATATGGCATTACTTGGGGCCATTGATCAATTTATGTCAATTCCAGGATCAACTAGTGTCAGAGCTTTTGGGGATGTAAAGGCCTTATTAATAGTGTATTGTCAGGGTCTATGTATCACTTCTTTTAGTGTTTAATTAAATATGACCTTTTAAATGAAAGAAGACATTTATCTTTATACGTCTCAAAATTGGCAAAAGATACAGTGCTAAAAAATGTTTGTGTGCTGAGACCAAAATTGAAAACTGTTATCCTAAAAATTAATTTAAAATAAATAAAGTTAAAAGGCTTATAAGGGCGATATTTTAGAACTGTATGCAACCCTGTAGATATAATATATACTATATAACCATATGGAGTTGCTAGATAATGCAACAATTGCTACCGATTAAAAAGAGCTGGGTACTTTAAGCTCATGTTGTTAGAATTTTAAGCTCATTTTTTTTCTAGTCAGACCAGTAGCAATGGCACTGGTCTGACAAGATGTGTTGTAGATTTGTTTTCAGGAATTTATCAGGGATTCCTATTCTAGTAGCAGCTAAGTGTGTCCCACAGGAATAACTCTGACGGTAACATCTAGGTTGGGAAAATGGCTTTCCTAATAAATATCCCCTAGATTTGACAGCAAAGAGAAACAAAGAGAAAAGATCAAATCCTAGTATTACTAGTACTAATAAAGGCATTGTTATCATACATCGATATAGTACTGAAGCCATATTCTGCATTGATTTAATTGCAGGCAGTTTCTATCACCTGTGTATGCTTTGAAGTTTAAAAACAAGCAATTCTGAAATACAGAGTGGGAAATGTTTTAGTTTAAAATCCAACACTTAGCTCCAGAATGCATGGGATCAATTTCTTAATCAAAGAGTGATATTATACTGGCTTCAGTACACTCACCAACAAAACCTGTGTTGGTTAATTCTTAGGGTTTTGTAATTTTCAGTTTGGAAATGGTTCTTCCTAACTCAGTGAGAGACCTGTGTGGCTTTGACATTGAACATTTCTGTAGTAAAGCATGAACTGACATCTAAATGAAATCACTAATAAGTAAACAATTTAGCACATCAATACATTAATATGTGACAGATGAGGATATATCAACAGAGAAAGCAATGGAAAATCATAGGGAGGCTATCATTTTTTAAGGTAGTTATCCAGTGAAAAATGTGTATCAAAACATTATTACAACTTAATAATGTGAAGAAGGAAGGTTCGAAAATAGCTGGTCTCTGAGAGTCTGATTTGAAAGTCCATAAAGTAGCCTTATTTTTCACATATAGTGTGTATTTCACATATGCTTTAGTGTATTAGAACTGCTCAGGGAAAAAAGGAATTGAAGTGCAAGTTCTCTACATGTATGATCTACTGTGATCATATATAACGTGTATGCTTGCATATCAAAATACATTACATTAGTGGTAGTTTTTCCTTGATTTTTGTTTCAACTTCCTTTTTCTTATTTTTTGGGGTTTTTTTTTTGGTCTTTTTTTTTTTTTTTTTAATTGCTTCTATTCAGGCTCTTTCTGATTACTTCCTTTCTGGAGCTCTGAACTAAAAGACAAGCACAGTGGAGTTGTAGTTTCTGGATTCCACTGCTGCTGTTGCATCAGCTTATTCGTTCATCATGAACCTCTTTTGGAGTTTGGATACACCAATAAAATTTATCTAATAATATCGTAAGACTATTGTCTGGCAATGCTCTTTATATGTTGTCTGAGGTGTTCAAGTCAATGTTTAACTTTGTTTATTATCATGCTTTTTGTTTGTCTGTGCTCAGCTATTTATCATTATGTTTAGTCTTTCCATAGGGCATTGCAGTTAATTTCCTTGATATTTTACTCCTTTAATTTACATTTCCTCTTTGCACCAGTATACAAATGTGCAACTTCTAATCTGCTCACCTATGTCTGAGAGAGATCTCCTTATTCATAAAATTTGGGAAGCTGATGGAATTTGATCGAAAAAGTACAGTTGAACTTATTTTTCCATTTTTGCATACGTCTCCTACATGTTGCAGGAGCCAAGTTACTGTTGGACCATTATCAAATGCTACAAAAACATGTTGTGATTTATCTGTTTGCTTTTTATTTTATACTGTATGCTTTTCTACTTGGGGCTCTCTCCTCTCTTAGTCTGTTTCCTTCTATGAGCTTGTTCCAAGTTGCCCTAGCTCCCTGCCTATAACGTTTCAAGGTCCTTCATTCCTCTCAGCTCCGTACTTTCAGACAGGTCTATGTACAAGATATTTTGTTGGAAATATTGTGAATGGAGGGACCTACACTTGAAACAGAAAATGGGACAAATTTCATTGTAGCTCTCATCCCCAAATTTGTGGCAGAGTAATTTTGTTTTTAACAGTTAAATTTTAGGTAAATACAGAAAAATGTTAAGTTGGGAAGTGGTAGAAAAATAAACAGATCTTGGAATTGGATGAATATGTTGTGCTTTCTTTGACATATATCAGCTTATGCTCTCTAATGACTGTATTTTGAATACACCAGAGACTGTAGAGTACTTTACCCCAAATGCCAATAAACAGGCTTCATAATTCTGCAGTCAGTTTCTATGAGATGAAGGCATTCTGCAGAAAAAGAATTTTCAGGAGTTAATCAGCTACTGGTGAGAGATAGTTTAATAAGATGAGCCCCAGATATGATGATCGAAAGAAAACTTTATTCTCTCATTTTAAACTCAGCCAGGGTGTCTGTGTTGACAATCACAGTTCTGCTTGAGTCATGGAAGTTGAATACGCTAGGAGGATCTTCTGACAATGAGTTACTTCTCTTGTCTCTCAGCCAGCAATTTTTAGATAAAATTGTCTTGCTCTGCTTTTGACAAAACGCTTTTTGTCATAGTTTCATAAATATTGAAACAAAATAACTCCAGTTATACAACCAATGATTTACACTAATGCTTAGTGTTATTTCACTGAAGCAGAGAACTTCGGGAATAAGAGAGGTAGGAATTCGAACCATCAATTCTTTGTTGTGCAGTTTGGCTCATGTTCAGGTGTGGAAGGTATTCAAGCTCAGTACTTGTGTGGTGTTGGGGAACAAAACCCCAAATCAGGTTTGGATTCCATTCTGCTTTCCCTCAGGTCAACAAAGTCTTTTCAGCAGGCTGTTTCATGCAGTTTATTTTCTTCTAGTTTTAAAAAAAACTAAGGAGAGTGGCCTCAGCCCTGCTGGGTTTCTTATTTCCCATTAACCACAAGTACAATTTTTTGTCTAGTCACCTAGCTATTTTTTACTTACCTAGGCTTTTACATCAGCTTTACTAAATACAAGTAATCCTTTTTTTTTTTTTCCACTCCATATAATGGTTCTCCTCTCCTATCTTTTAAACCTTTCCAACAGTTTTATTTTAATATTCTTCTGTTTTTCTGGATTTTTTTTTAAAGCTTCAAGCATCTTTCTGGCTTAACAATATATACCACGTTTCATAAATCATCATAGGAAAATTGTCCTTTATTATTATTGTCTTTATTAGTTACTAGTAGTAGTAGTAATGGTAATAAAGGTAGTTTAATTTATGCACAATTAGCAGCATCAGACATCCTATCAAGCTCTAGTTCTTGCTTAAAACTAAAAGCCTTCAACGGCAGAAATGGGACCTAAAATTGAGGCTTCTCTTGGCACCCCTGCTTCAGACCTTGTCAAAGCCAGGATTAAAAAAGAATTGCAGTGATTCTGGCCCTGCACCTGATCTTCCTCCCACCACCTGAGCTGGTATCTGTTTAAAACACCTACTATCTCCTAAGAGCGCCCTTGCAAAGAGCCTGCCTGGCCTGGCTAGGTCTTCTGTATGGACCAGCTGCATAGAGAATACAACCCTTCCTATGAAAGCCTTGAATAATAATTCAGTGAACTTGCGTGCTCTAAGGGTATGCTGCTTATCAACAGATGACCACTACAGTGATGAGATTTAGGTTGTAGAAATTATACTGGGAAGACTCGGTAGCCAGGACAATTTTGAATTACCTTGTCTTGATGGGTAACCAAAATTTCAGGTTTTGAATGAGGAGGTATAGTAGTGTTTCTTCATGCAAGGAGGTGTCAACAAGCTTTAAAAAGATCTCTGTTTGACCTCAGTAAAGCCTGACACTTCTGTTGTTATTTCAAGAACATTTCTGGTAGATTGGATCAGGAAAGGATTTTTAATTAATTCTGCGGAAGGTGCTTTGTCTTACTACTGATGGCATTATGAATATAGTTATTTTGGTAAAGACATTAAAAATGTACCTATATTTAAAAGCATTTTCTGTTTTCATGTATTAATTCATATTTTGTGTTCTCAATACCATGTTATTTAATATTACAGCACATATTCTATTGAATCAATAACACCGAATGAAGATAATTCCCATCTAAAGGAGCTTAGTGTAAATGATACTGTTTTTTCATAGTGTTTGCACTTTAAGAAAAATTGCAACGGAGTATTTTTTTGCTTGCATCTTCCAGGCTCTAACCAGGGAGTTACAGCAAAGTGTACAAGAGCTGAGAACAAAAATCAAACAGGCAAAAAAAATGGGAGAAGTGAGAGCATGCAAAAAGGGTCTTTCCCAAGAGTCTGTTCAGTTGGCAGCGTCTATCCTTAATGTTTCAACAACTGATCTTGAGGAGATATTAGAAGTAGAAGATGATGAGGTAAGTTGTTTTAAGGACTCTTCAGTAAAAGCAGAAGATGCTGTATATTTCCGTTCTTGAGGAAAAGGATTTCCAGGTAAAGACTGGAATTTCATTGTGCAGCATCCAGCACAAAAAGAACAGAACAGTTGGATTTAAATAAAAAGGTCAGGTTAGAGACTCTTAAGGTGGCGAGACTTTGGGCATGCATAAATAAAATATAAATATACTGTTCTGAGCATGTAGATGTAGAGACATTATTTGAAAATCCCTAGTAGTTTCCTTATTCGTGAGACTATTTGGCAGATTATACATTTTAAATAGACTTATGCATTAATGAAAACAAAATTAGAATGTGTCTTGCTGTGCCAGATTGATTCCTTTGATGCTTCCTTTCCTGAATTGTGGTACCTATTAAAGGTATTTCTAGTAGACAGATGGTTTCTGGGGGAATCCATAGCCTTTTTTTGTTGATTCTGTCGTACATTTTACTATGAAATATTTGATAGTGTTTCATCAAATCACTCTCTGTTAAATAGATACAGTAGTAGGATTTCTTACCCAGATTTATTTAGGCCTAATCAAATAATACATGAAAAAGCCTGTAGATTTACTTTAATAAAAGTGTCTAGGAGTTGACCATTATTGGTCTGTAAAAGTACTCTGGTGATGACTTAGGTTTAGCCTTATTGGAGCTTTACATTACAGAATTCACAAAAGAGAGTTTTCACGGTTAAAAAAAGGTGCATTGTATGTGTGTGCACTGATATGGATTACATTGATGAATACAAATAAAATGGACCAATATTTGTCCTATTTACTAACATTTATACACACCTGTAAAGAGATTCACTGTGACAGAATTGTTCCATGCTTACTCCATTTTCAAAGTAATTTCTACATTCTGTATCTTTTGTGGTAATCACTGTTGTGAGTATATATGTAAAACACACAAACATTTAGATACACACAAACATTTTAGATATATAATCCATTTATCAGTTTGTACACTCAGGAACCTTTACATTGAACTTGTAAAATTTACACGTAGATCACATGTACACCTGTATGTTCATGTGAAAAGAACATGCCGTGCATGTTTCTAGGGAAGCACACAGACAAGGATAGGTTTATAAATTTAATAGACCCCTCATACTTTGTGGATATGCTTCAGATAACTAGTCTTACAAGCATAGTTCCCACTTCCACATGCTGTTTTTTAATGTATATTCAGTTGCACATTTCCTTTATTCTTCATTATGTTCTTCTCAGGTGGTGTCAAAATACCGTGTCTATGTTGTATTTTTCTATTTTTAGGAAACAGCAAAGGCAAAAATGGAATTTGAAAAAGATAAAGAATGGCTGCAGCATATACAGAAACTTCTTGAAGCACAGGTGCTAAATTTATATCTTCCCTTAATGAATTATAACTTTCTGTTCTGCGTAGCTAAGTGGTTTTAGGCTGTAATTAATCCATTGCATTTGCAATTATGTTACCATTGATGGGCCCAAACTATATCGTGAGAAGGCACTGTAAAATCCTTGTTTTGCAGCATTTCCTTTTTACTTCTCTTGAAATAAGAGTCAGTGGATAAAACTCAAGACATGTTAACGAAGGATTTGTGATAGCTAACTTAACAGCTGAAACCAGTGAAACAATGCTGGAGAAAACAAGCATGGATCTTGGCAAATGTGTTAATTGAATTATTGAAACAGTGTGTAATGCTTGCTAGAGTGAAAAGGATCCATTCTCTCATACCTCTTAGGAAAAAGAGATTTTTTATTATGTGCCTTTAAAGTTAGTAGTTGATATGGACACCTGAGGAGTTCATGGGTTTCAGTGACCTTTTACTGTGGACCTGTTTCCAGTCAATTCATGTTTTCCTCATAGCCAGACAGCTGTTTATTATCGTGTCTTCTCGCATTCTCTACAATATTTTCTACTGAGACCTCGAGCAGCTTGTTAGTGGGAAGTAAATATTGATTTGGCATCCTGTCAATGCAGAAAGAATGAAAAAATTTCCACCAGAGGCCCCTCAAACATTTTCCTATCGACATTTTCTGGGCAGAGAGGAAAGCTGCATAGAGGATGACAAGGCTGAGACTAGCAGAAATCCCTGAGGGGTCCATTGAGACTGCCGCTGTGACCTGTGTGATACTTTTTCTTCTCTTTCAAGTCTTTTTTTTAATACACACGGAGTCTGCTGGGATGCTCCCCTCTTGTAAGTGATCAAGGGCAGTTTATGGGCAGGTGAGAGCCCTGTTTTTCTAGCCATAGTCAGCTTTTGTTTGGACATCACTGACAACACACACTGACTCTTGAAACTTTTCCATTATATTTTAGTTGTCTCCTTTATTCAGATGATGGGTAACTGGTGTCTGAAAAGAAATAAAATTTGATTTATAAATCCAGTGTTCCTAATGCATATTCACCAGCATGGGTCCATTAGCGATGTAGTTCGTTTCAGTTAAGAATGTGAATGATTGAAAATATTTTGAAAGCCATTTCAAGACAACACTCGTATTCAGATTTATATATTTTATCAGTAATAGCTTTTGAGTTTAGATTGTGTCCTATGACCGGATTTTTAAGAAATGACAGTTTTTCCTTTTTCGTTATCAAAACTTACTACCATTAAGACTGCTTAATTGCTTCAGTAGAGGAGATGAAAATATCAGTTTGTTTTTACTGGCTCTGTCAGAATTACTGGGATTTTAATGTAATATCATAGTGTTACATGGAACTCAGCAGTAAAAGCACAAATACTTCTATTCACTAAACTGCCTTCGTGTTAAGAATTTTTTTAAAATTTATAAATTTCAAGATTCTGTCCATGTTATGGATTCCAAAATAGGAATCAGATTCATGGAATATGACGGAAGAATTTTTTGTCATTGTTCTTTGGTAAATTGTTAAAAAATCCTAAGCAGAATTTTAATCACTTCTCTTCACCTGATAAAGACAGACAGCAAAAACCAGGGCACGGAGAGTTGTTGACTATGTAACCGACTATATTAGGATTGCAAATGTTAGCTAAGGATAGAGGAGCTCATTGCTCTTAGCTGCATAAGTTGGTGTACACATTAATAGTGGTTTTCAGTGGTTTTTGCTCCATCTTGTGGGGTTCCTCAGGAGGAGCTCTGAGAGTAAAAGTAATTCTTGGCAAGCCGACCGTCTCCAGATTTGCAAGGGCATTAGTGTTTTTTGGGAGCAGCCAGCTATGGTTTTCATTTCTGTGCATGCTAAGTCACACGGATGGAAATTGCTAAGATTTCTTGGTCTCTGTATTAGGGAGCAGCTCACAGAAGAGCTCTATGCCCTTTAAAATGCTTCACTCGTATCTTCTGGATAGTTTGGTTGTGGAAACCTTTTGTAGGCATTGGTAATATTTCTGATAAGAAAACGAAAGCTCACGGTGAAATGAAAGCTTTCTGTCAGGACTTTTCTCATAACGGGCTGCTTACTTAGTGTTACAGATTGGCAAACTGTGTACCTATTTGCGTCTTGAATGGAGATGCAGGCTGGCCCTTTTCTGTTATTCTGAGAAAATGTTCGGTTGAAAATTGCGTCAGATCACTTAATATTGCAGTTTGATATAGTGTCTTTTTGTGCCATTGAGCCAGGACTTGGGAACATAATTGCCCAGCAGTATTGATTTAATTGCCTAGGTTTATTTGTGGACTCCTAATTATTGACTGGAGGTAAATTTAATGGAGAAACCTTTATGAACACTGGGAAACTGCTGCTGTTGCTGTTATACATAATGAACTGCATCATATCCCTTTAGATCATTCTTCAAGCTAATTTTATTCCGCTGTGACAGTACGATAACATTTAAAATGTCATAGACATTTTATTTTTATTACTGACATACGCCATTTTACTGCTGCATTAGAATTTTGGGGGGGACTGAGGGAAGCACTAGTTGCTTTTTACTGTCATTTTATAGATTCCCCTAAAGTGTAATGATAAAGGATAGCACACCTCTGTTTTACACTTCATCTGCACCTTTATTTTCCATACTCTTACAACTTGAAAAAGTCTAATTTCTGTCAGCTTTACAAGAATGTTAATATTTCAGTGATAAATATTTTTGCACTCCTGAGGCTGACAGACCCTAGTCAGAGTTTGTGTCCTTATTTTATCAACTACTATAGAAACACACGTGGAGAAACTACACCACTGCTAAAAAGCTTGCAATTTGATAGAGACATCTCTGCATCAGGATGTTATTATGTAAATAAGAATCATATAATTGAAAAGTACAGTCATGTTCTGAATTCTGCCAAGCTGTTAAAAATCATTTATTGTCTAAACCTATGTCTTGAATGGCCAACAAGTGTTTTTTCAGTTGCCTTTTTGTATTTGTACATTAACACTGAATGAATAGAGTTCTCACTAAAGTATAAAAATGAAACATCTTAATAACTGACATTAATAAAAAAGGTAAAAGGTTCTCTCGCCTGTGGAGAGCCTGTATATGTAGAGGCTTCACAGGAGCGCCTGCAGATATCTGCTACCTGAACAGGAGGATCTGAGTGATGTATAGAGTCATGTATAGACATCAGACTGATCATGCACTAGTGTTGGGCATGGGAGAGAGAAGCTGGGAGAGGTATTGCATTATAGGATATTGAGTTTTTAGCAGCTCATGGTATTTGGGAGAGGAGGGAACAAGTACGGTTATTTCAATATGTATGTGTGTTTACAGCTTACATGGCAAGTGATGAGGTGCCTACCTACTTTCCTACTTTCTCCCTCACACCTGAATGTGTACATCTTATTATTTGAACCTGGTACGTAATATAATCATTAAAAAACCAAACAAACAAAAAAACCCCCAAAACGAACGAGCATCCTTCTCTAGCTTTTTCCTATCATAGGAAACTTACATAGCCGAACCAAGAGGATGACTTCTTTTCACATAACTTAGACAAGATTTCTCATAAGGTTTTCATTCATTGTGACTGATTGTAAGGAACAGCATCTTGGAATAATCCATTTTGTGTGTGAATACAGCATGTGTGTGTGTGAATACAGCATGTTAGCCCAATCGAGATTCCTGCCTGAAGTCTCCAAGAACTTGTGCTTAATAAAACACAAGTAATTTGCTTAACTCTTCCAAGCATTGAAACAAATGACAGCATTGATGTAGCATGTCCCTTACCAGATACACAGCAGCACTTGCCTTCCCTCCCTCGTGATGTACTCCTTGGGATGCCACATCTCACATAAATAAAGCTGACTAATAAAATCTTTCATCTCATGACCTCATGATGAATCTACAAATCGTATTCCAATGGTGACAACTTCCAGAAAAACTCCCTCCCCTCTGTTCTGTGCACGCTCTGTAGGTATGTGTGTAATCCATCTCTAGAACAGGATTTGTAACAGTATATTCACTCTTCATCGATAGAGATTTTCCCCAACCCCTTTTTAGAATTTGCACTGGCTTCTAAATATAGATTTCCTCTGGTGTCATCTGGGAACGTGCCCTAACAGCTATGATTGTTTCCTTTCAAATTTCTTGGACTGGAACTCACCTGCTTTGCTTTCATTAGTCTCTCTCCAGCCTGTGTTTGTCTCCTCCTTCTCTTTGAACAGGTCTCTGCTTATTGCCTGTCCTCTGCTCACATGCACACATATATGTTCACCCATGCACCAGGTGTTTGAAGTTCCTGCACCTTAAGAAGCAGCACCAGTGCAGTCTGAACCATATATCCTGGGCACCGTTAACACTGGTGTCAGACCATCAGAAAGTAACGGTGATTTTCTTGTCATTATGAGAATAAGAGCTCAGTCCTGTGCATTGATGATCCGTTATGGTATAAATCTAAGTTTTATCTCACGCACACAAACAAAACCACATTACATCACTTGTCCTGAACTGAAAACAAGGAGAGATCAGCTTGATTACTCAGGATAAGAATACAGACAGGCCCATATATATTTATATAATCATGTATATACAGCCATCACAAAGCAGAATGGACAAAGAACAATAGTGAAGTGAAGCATTTCTCTAATTTTTTTTTTTTAAACTTTGACGTTCAGTTTATAGTGAATTAAGAGGTTTTGGTGATTATAATCTGAATTTCTTTAGTTATCTTTCAGGTTATTCTTTGTGGTTCACAGTGTGGTTCTCTGTGTGTGTTTGAATAGTTTTGTGGGGTAAATGTATTTATATGATCCATACAGGGAAATATAAAATAGGTGTAACCAGTAATTCATGTAGTCCAGAAATTAAATACTTTTATTTTCATGTTAACACATATTAGACTTTCTGAAGTAGAGGCCAAGTAACACTGTACTCTGTGAATGGAGACGCTATGTCTCATTAGAATAACAACGTTGCCTTGCATTCATTATGAGTCTTTTTACTGGCAGACCGGTGTATTTTATGTACTTGTGCTGAGCGAGACTCAGTCACGTGGTGTAAGGTCGATAAATATTACTAGTTTATTTTTTACAGAAGGGATGTTCAAAAGAAGTATACTCAAGGTCAGAATAAATAGGTGAGAGAAACACAATTACCTATGAGCATTCCTGACTCTTTAGGGTCATATTACCTTACAGTTATCCATACAGCAAAATATCTGTCTGTGAAGTTGTGTAAGAAGTATGCCGTTTCATTCATATGGCTTTCTAGTATCAAAGAAGAAACATATAATTCTGGTAAAGATAAATAAATAAATAAAAATCTTTAAATCCACACGTAGTTTGTGCTCTCAAATTTTCTGAATTTATACAAACCAATTAAATACTACTTCTCTCAAAGCCTAACATAATTTACTGATTTAGGATCACTATCGTTGTTAATACTTAGTGTTCAGATAAATTGGTTGTGGCACAGATAACTGGAAAACATTTGAAGGAAGTATCATTCTGTATTAAAATATATACTTATCAGTGGTATAAACAAGCTTTCACTCCTTAGGTGTGCACTTAGCACTCACTGAACTCCCAAAGCCTTCCCCAAGCATATGGCAGGTTTGGAAGCTGGGATGAATTCTTTGGAGTAGAGACATCTTCAACGGCTGTGAAGTTCTGGGGAGATACGTAGAGGGAAGCTTCCCAGGATAGTTACAGAGCCATCATTAAAAGTAAATCTGACAGGCTTCTATTAAAGATGAAGACTGTAGAGATCATCCAGTTCTGGGTGTCTGTATGGAAAGAAAACCAGATAAAAACACACAGCACTTTCTCTGAAACCAACAAATGGTGAAAGAATGACATAACATTCAACTTTCAAACACTTTTGATTTAAATGAATTATTTAAATGGAAAGAGTTCTTGAAAGATCATTTTGCTATGACATGGAAGGCACAGAAAGTAGCGAGCAGCAAACAAAATGTAGCTAGAATGATACGAGCAGAGACATCAATAAGAAACCATTCATCTCCGGCACAACATTAAGGAGATAAAATGTATCAGAAATGAATGTAGTCAGGCTAGGCAAGAAGAATTAAAGACTTAGGTTATGTTATAGTGTTCTCGTAAGAAACACATTTAAACAAGGAAGGAGAGAGCAATTAGAGTGAACAGGATGCTGGAGTCAGTGTTTTTAAAGCATAGCAGCAAGCAAGTGTCACAGAATTTCAGATAAGATTATGTCTTATATTTCTCTGAATAGATTTGTGCTCAGTGAATTGGATCCCTCTATTCCCCAAAAAGTCATCACAATAGTGTACAGGAGAAAGCTGACAGGTGTAGATGACTACTAGAAAATTCTTACCATAGACAGAAGTTATTTGTGACAGATGGAGACATGTCTGGCCAGCGAGTACCAGCCCTTCAAAAACCCCTCTCCTGTAGAAAAAGGAAATAATGCATGTTACCGTCCTTTTTCTGTAACTGCAAAGTGACTGTGGAGCAACATGTAGGATTGCCATTATAGTCACTTCATGATAGATGCTTGCTATTAACAAAGTCTTACTGACTACCATTTTAGATTTTTTTCCCTGACTTTTTGGTAATTATAAATATCAGTGTATAGATTCATACCTGTGTATCAGTTCAGACATTACACCCGCATTTGCATTTGATGTACTTTTATGTTTGGGGTTTTTTGTTTGTCTGTTTGATGGGTTTTGTTTCATGTATCTAGGAAACAGGCAGTACTCTATCTGGTATAAGTACAGTACAGTTTTCTCTTTAAGATGGACTAGAGGAGTGAGAAAATTAAATTGAGTAGTGATACTTGAGTGTGGAACTAGAGGGTGGTTCTAGATGCAAAAGTATTGTCTTGAACTACCGTTGTGAAAAGCAGAGGAAGCTGGTGATTGGCCTGCTCAACCAACTGCTATATTTTACCTAATTTATTTCTGGTGGCCTTATTAAGGTGAAATTATCTCTTCTTCTGATACTAGCGTCAGCTGTTACTTTTGGTGTGGGACTGACCCCTCGGTCATCAGTGGTCTCACCAGGAGTTCAAGAAAGCTGACAGAGCTCTGTGAAGCTAACAGAGATTTTTCCAAAGGTGAACAAAACTGTTCTGCTCTCCTCTGGTTGGTCAGCACTGACCATTCTCTGGGTGGAGCTGCAATGACCACTGTTTTGTACCATCTCCAGAAGTACTTCACAGCATATAGTGCACTGAAACATGAGGACTGTGAAAGACAACTTCTTTAAGCGTTAAAGCAACGACACTGAAAAATATACCAAATCTCTTTCTTTGAAGACATCAATTGTACAAATACGTCTTTTATATCGGAGAAGGTATAAAAGATGTTTTCACTTTTCTCTGTAAATATGTAGATGCAATTATTTGATATCATGTTTTAGATGAGCAGGCATTTGTGTCATATCCCAGTCAATCCAGTTGGAGTGTTTGGGGTTTGGGGTTTTGTTTTGCTTTGGGTTTTTTTATTTACAAGTTTTCACATGTGAGATCTAAGGCAGTTGCCACATGATTGAGAACTGTACTGGTAGTTCTGTCTCATCCTCCTGAGAGCAGTGAACATACACTACCATTTCTGCATGCCCTAGAGATGACTGTAACCTTTTATTGATCAGCTGATTGAAGATAAATGACAGAGATGCTGGTACTGCAGTTTACATCATTAACATGGTCAGTAAAGCATGAATTGTTCAATAAGGTGTTTATCTTTTTTCATTTTACTCTGTTCTTTTATCATTTTTATGATAGAGAGCAAATTTTCAGACACTAACCAGGCAGGTGAACTTTAAAGATCAGATGTGTGCATGTGTGGTAGTTGTCAGAACTAAGTGAAATCTAATGGTTTAAAGATTTTAATAAACGTTTTTCACATCAAGAAAATAAAGTTCAATGATAATTTTTCTTACTGTGTTTCTTTTTCAGTTTCCTTTTGCCTCATCCTTAATGGATGCCATACTGGAAAAATTAAATGAGAAGAAGAAACTGGTAGAAGAGTACAGTTCTCTTATGAAGCACACTGTATGATATTGGTAAGACCTGTCTTTGCAGAGTGTAACTAAAATATGTGTGCTGTTTCCTCATGTCTTTCCTCTTTCCATAAAGAACTGTCAATATGCATGTTCAATACATAAGTAGAAACTGTGAACTAATTAATCGTTGAACAAGAGGAATTAATTACGTTCCTATTTAAAAAGGAGTGTGGTGTTTGATTCCCAAAGAGAAAAATTGCTGCAAATCAATGCTGAGTTAAAAATTATTTTCCTTTAAATGCATTAGCAGTGAACATCAGTGCAGGCTTTGTAGTGAGAGGATGTTTTTGATATGACCAATATGCATCTGTACAATTCAGAAAGTAGAAAAAGCAGCTAAGTAACTCCTGCTTGTACTAGTCAGAACAGTAGAGGTAAGAGGTAAGAACTGGGAATATCATTGGGATTTTGAATACCTAATTTCTTTTAGCTTCTTTGTAAATCCCAGCTTTATGATACATGCTACATAAAATTATATGCTTCCTTTATGTTGAAAAAAAATGAATGATTGTAAAAAAAAACCTATTCAAAGTAGAGTAATACTCCCGGGAAAAAGCTGTATTTTCTTCTGGGTTGGAGTGTATTGTGTACAATGTATTTAATTGTATTAAAAATTTCAATACAATAAAGTTAATTCCAGTGTGGGTTTTTTCAATAGTAGTCCCAGTTCTTTCTCAGCTAACACCAAGCTGCAATCCTTCACTTTCCTTGGGAAAACCATACAGAGTTTTAGTCAGTTGTTTCCACCAAGATTTCTCTGGCAGTGCTAACAAATAATTGCTGCTTCTTCACATCTTTGATCTTAAGAGTTTGTATTCCTCTGGACCAACCCACCTGAAAAAAAAATGAAGGACCCAGATTTCTGAATTAATTTGGTAATAACATTTAGCTCTTGTTTATGGCACTTCATCTATGGATATCAAGTTGTTTTACAATAGATAGAATTATCGTTATTCATATTGGGTGGGGAATCAGTAGCAAGATCTATTTGGCCTAAGATCACTCAACACAAGCATGAAAGAGAAAAGTTTTCTGCATGTCAGTCCAATGTTTGTCCTAGGGTGTCACCATGCTTCTTTTAAATCGTGGAGTTCGCTATTTCGTCTCTCTGAGAAAAGGATAAGGAAGGGAAGACATCATTAAACTTCTCAGTTACACCTGGTGACAACAGGGGCTTGAGAGAACTTTTATTGAAATTACTGAAAATCATGCAAATGTATGCCACCTGCATCTGTAAATTAAGACCTGGAACTAGCCCTATGTAAAAAAAGAAACACATCTTTAGGAATGGTTGACAACCACCTTTTACAAAGCAAGAAATAAGGGACATCACATGAAACTATCAGGTGACATACTCAAAGCAAGCAAAAGGAAGCTACTTCCATGCAAAGGGAATTGAGCTGTGGAACTATTTGCCTCATGGTTTTACTGAGGCTAAAAATTTACATGGGCTCCAATGCCAATAAAATTAATGCCAATAAAAATTATGGAAGATAAAGACATCAAAATATGTGGAAACCATGTTCATATGATTTTGAGTAATTCCAGAAAAATGTATTTGAAAATAATTTCAACATTTTGATCGTTTGTCGTAGTGAAAGAGCTAATCATCAGCTAATTCATATGGAAACCAGACATCTTTTTGTGACAATTTCCCAAACTAGTACCTTTTTCTCATAACTTAAACATCTTGTTCTAGTGCGCCTGCAAATTTTGGTGTCTCCTGGGCACCTGGATATGGAGAGAGCTCTTTTCTTGGACCAAGAGTAAACAAGAGCGGTGAATGCTGCAGAACCAAATGATTATCTACTTCATTTGAAGAGAGAGACAGAGCAAAACAAAATCCTTAAACCCAGGTGGAGCCAGAATTATCACCATTTTTTCAAGGAATGGAAAATACAAGTGTTATTTTTTTGCAGCTGTTTCCTTTGTGCATTATGTCACAAGAGACCCAAAAATGCTCTACAAAGAAAATTAATTCTCCATAAATCTCTGTGGCCTAGGCCTTAAGGGTGGGATTCATTTTCTCCTTCTTTTGAAAATTACTAGGGTCAATAAGCTGGATAAGCTTACTTGGCCAAAACATCATATTTGGACTCTACCAAAACAAGTTCTGCAGGATGTACCTCTGTACAGATACATCTCTTTCTCTTCATCCAAGTCTTCTGCAATTGTCTGCCATTTCTCTGATGAGATTTTAACTCCTTCGGGTAAATGTTTGCTTTCTAATGAGTAAGCCTGCAGAGCTGCCATCAGCGCTCGTACTCCATGGCAGAGGCAGATGGCTCACTCTGGGAAAGCGAGTGAGTCGCTGATGGCATCAGCACAGCGCCTTGATTACGCGAGCAACAAGCTGGCTACGTGGGGACTCCACATAGCCTTCCAGTGAAGGAAAAGACTTCCTCACTCGGTCCAGCAAAAAGCCTTTAGAAAAAAAAATCCCATAAAGGGCTTTTGACCTATCTTTTTGTCATGGGAAACAAACCAGCTTCATGTAGGAGAATTTCCATTAAATTAATTTGTTGGCAATTAAAAAGCTTTTAATTACTGATTCTGGTATTGAGAAAGCAAACAAATAAACAAGTGCTTAAGGCAGTCCCAGACCTGGTCCCACACAGGTCACCCACAGCTGCCACTGACACCTGCCAGCTGTGCCCAGTGCACTCGTAAATGGATGCTCTGTCTGTCCCTCCTGCCCGCCTGTTAACCTGGAAGCCTCACCACTAGGCAAACTAGAAGGAAAGGTCTCAAGTTTCTATGGAGGAAGCACATGGTTAAGTACTTGATGTAAAGATTGGGAAAAAAATTACAAAAATTTGCAGTTTTGCATTATTTTAGCTACCTTAAGTCTGCATGGCATTACATGCCCAACCACTACTTTGGGATTTTGAGTGAGGTGGCAGTCTTTGGCCTGCTCCAGCAAGCGGTCCTCAGAGAGCTGCTCTGGAGACCTGGCCCCTTTCTTTGGTCATAGGTCTTAAGGCTTGCTAATCCGGTAGCAGAGTGAAATGAGTTCTCAAAATAAATCATGGCTGCTATACGGTTGCCTTTTCGGTTTCTAAATTTACAGTTACAAAATGCAGTCTGTTTCTACCATTCCTACCAATGTGCTCAGAGAAGCTGGTGCACACGAGCCTTGTGAGCCAGCAAAAATGCAAAATGAGCTGTTCCCAGGTCTGTCTCCTCAGTACCTTCAGCAGCCTGTTCCTGGCTGGTGCTTTCCCTCTAACGCAAAGGTGTGGAGAGAGGCAGAAGAAATCTCTCACTGCATTTTATTTGCTACACCATCTTGTTCCTTCTGATGCAGAGAAGATTAGCTTAAATCATGTATTTTAAGAATTTTTTTTAAAAACCCAACACTAACATCTTGTTACTTTGAGCCTCTCTGAAATATGAAAATAAAACATTTTGAAAACAGGAGCACACAGACTACAGGATGCCTCCCCTTGGATTCTGGTGTGTTTGGTGTTTCTTCCATGGCATTTAGCACTTTCTTGGGTCAGTGGTGTGTCCTTTGTCTTACAAATCTGCTTCCAAGAGCATCCAGCTGGGGGAGCATGGCTCCGTGTAATTTGCTATCTCAGTTGTGCAGTGAAAATGCTGGATCAGCCCACCTGGGTCTAGACTCAGCCTAGAGCCCGGGAGCGTGGTGTCTTCCTCGTTGTGCTTTGAGGTTGCCTTCCATGTGGGAAAGGCAGGGCCTGGGCATCAGGGAAATGGCTCGAGCTCCAGCATCTGCCTGTAGACAGTGCCACAGCAGCTGCTGCAGCAAGACAGGTATGGGCTGATATAGCAATCCAGTATAGGCCGCAGTCATGACCCCTGTCTTTAAAGACCATGAGATACCAGTCATCTTCTACTTACGAAATTCAAAAGTACGTAATCTGTTCCTCTCCATACATTGTACCGGACAGAGTATTTTGAGTCACCAAGCAAAATGTTCCCAGAGAAAGAACACGGGCATTGCCAGGTACCAGTTTATCCCTATGAAAACCTCTGGAGTGACTGGGCCAGGATGGGAGGATGGTGACTACCACATCAGATAAAACCAATGTTTCTGCTGAATACCTCATTACTGTCCTAAAATTTTCAAGCCTACTCTGTCAAAGATTTTCTTCCTTCTTACATTTTAAATGGTGGTAGGTATAGTTTCCTGCATTTTAGAAAGACAAACATTTCTATTACAAATTTTTTTTAGAGTAAAAATGGAACCTAAGTACCCTAACGGGAAAAGGAGCAGGAAAAAAAACCCAAACCCCTAAATTAGATTTTCTGATGAAGAGGAACAAATAAAAGAACTGTACCTACTTCACTGGTGCTCCTGAAATTATAGCACTGCTAGTCTTTCTGACAGCTTTGCTGGAAAAGTTGCCAAA
Source organism: Charadrius vociferus (assembly GCF_000708025.1). Lineage (NCBI taxonomy): Eukaryota > Metazoa > Chordata > Aves > Charadriiformes > Charadriidae > Charadrius > Charadrius vociferus. The sequence goes on from NW_009649951.1 coordinate 3,525,424, forward strand.
TATCTTTGAAGGTATTTCTTAATCTTTTAAAGGTATTTAAATGCATTTCCATGCAACTTTTCTAATTTGATATTAAAAAAAAAAAGAGAATGGGACTATCGGTCAGCGTTTTTCAGTGAAAAAAAATATTCATCTCGTTTGAGATATATTTGTGTGGAGAATAAAAAGGCTAATATTCTGAAGAAAATAATTTTTTACCTTTCTCTTGTCACAAATGTTGAATTCTGTCTTTGCAATGAACAGCTTATTTAATCTTTGCCCCACCAGCGTAAGAGGAGAGGGCTTCTGAAACAATCTTTCTTATTGTAAAAGGATTAAAAGTACTTACCTTGATTATGTTTTAGGAATATTTTTAAAATCCCATTTCACTGGAACTGAGCTCAGATTACACGTGCATGTTACAATTTAGTGAAGAACTGATTCCGTTTTGGGGAGAAGTATCAGCTCGACACTTTCAAGATGATATTGCCAACAAAGCTAAACATAAAATATATTAAAGTGCTGTTTTGAAGTAACTGCACGTGCGAACATCCAGAAAATCCACTTGACTTGTTTTTCTTTTATCAAGGTAATTTTATATTCTGGTGCTTCCTGACATGGCCTCTAGATGGCAAACTTTCACAAAAAATGGGATCGCTGCTGGCTTCTGACCGTGCGGGGTTCCTGGCCGGGAACTTTGATCCCTGCAAGCTCTGAAATACTATGTCAGACAGACCTGTCAGTCGACCAGCAATAGCTGGTATCTCGAAGTGCGAAATATATTGGTACAGTGTCACAAGGGTGGGTCCCTAAAAAATAACAACTTTTTAATCTACGTATACAAACATGTGTATGTGTGTATGTGTACACATGCATGCATATGTGTATATACATAGATAAATATGAAAGCGTCAGAGTTGTGCAGAGCTTCAAAGTTGTTTAAATGTTCTAACCCTTTCAAAAATCTCCATTATGTACTCTAAAATGTCAAAATTAAAGTCAGAGCATCTGTCAATAGTGATTTCTCACACTATGTTTCTGTGGTGCCATCTGCTTAACCCACACAAATCCTCATTTACCTTGATAGAAATCAAAGACACGAGTCTTCCAAAATGTAGATCTCTCATTACAAATGAGATCCATCTGCTTATGTCCTGAGGATTCTCCATTAGAGAGGGCACTGTGTGTATGTTCCCATGTGCCTCAGCACTTCCTCATTGTCTGAATAATCTGGTTATCTTCTGGAGAGCAATTTTTAAGGCTAGGTATTCTTTACATGAATGAGACTCTGGCTGTTAAGTGTAATTATATGATATGACCTAATGGTCACAATAACGAGGCATTCAGGGAGGAATCAAAAACATGTCAAAGTGTTCATGAAGCCATCATGCAGTGTCTCACTCTGTATTCTTGGAAAAGAAGAAACCTATTTACACCATTATTTTTTCTCTGTAGTGCCTTGAAGTGACATACATTACATTCCATAGAATAAAATATTATTCTAGGTCTACAAGTCCTTGAACCCACTTCATTTACTTCCATGCTTTGCTTTGTTTCATTATGCAGTTTCTCATACATAAAACAAGGGTCTATTTTTGAGATTTCCTAATTTGAGATTTGAAAATTCCCAAGGTATAATTATTTGAAATTTCTTGTGGTGTAGTGAATGATTGAGAGAGTTGGGAACACTCCCTGACTTCTGTGGTAATCACATATTTAGCAATCAATTCAGTTGTCTTGCTAGCTGTGTTAAGTTTTTGTTGTTATCTTCAGGAATGCAAAGAGGCTATGGGGTCAGGAAGGTCTGTCTTTTAATTGACTGTCATTCTTTCAGCTAGTCGCCTTTTGTGTTTCATCTCTACAATTGAATTAATATATAGCTAAACTACAAGCTGAAGATCAGAGCAAGGAAAAAGGGAGCTAATTTCAATAGTTTTCTTCCACTGTATGCCATTTATGCATCACCATTGGATTGCTTAGTACGACTAGAACTGGGTATGAAACTGGTATGTGAAAGGAATGTCTCCAAACAGGTCCAGAGCCAGATAAGCAGAGGGTCCAGCTTGTTGAGGATATTGACTCCGCATCTTGAGTTTTTTAGGTTGAGATAACAACCTTTCTGAGATAAATGGATTAGTATTTGGATTTTCCTCAGCTGTATAAAAGTGCAGCTTTCTGTGAGGGCTATTTTACATTGTGTTTAACTGGCTGGGGAAATTTAAGATTTACCTCTTTGTGAAAGAATGACCTTACCAGAGTAGCAGACTATTATGATACCTAGATCAGATGCTACAGACAAGAGGTTCAAGTGACTCTGTCATATAGAACCTGCTGCAGAACACAGATTTGACATCTTCCTGAAACAGGGTTAACTCCCTTGGAATCACACATCATTATTTGTAATTCAACCAATCCTAGATTTTGAAGGATGACAGTCAGATTTCCTTCATGGTTGGCTGTTGTTGAACAAAGCAGAACTTGCAGCATAAAATATCACAATTTTTTTTTTTAAAAGGTATTTGTCCTGGGCTGAAGAGTTGATGTGATGGAGAATCCAGTACAGTAGCCCTATGAACTCTCACAATTTAAGATTTCCCATTGAAATTGTCTAGATTCAGTTTCAAAGCCTGGCATTTATGACTATCACACTGTCCTGGTTTGAGTGACACAGGATCAATTTATCTTTCAGTAATTTTACTTTCCAGTAAGGTCTCTTCTAATTCTAGGGAAAATACATTATTAGGAAACTCTAGTGTCTGAAATACTGTGTGAAAATATTTACTTCATAACTAGCTATGGTATATGGGTTTCAAGGTTTCAGTGGTTTTGAGCTAGCCAGGTATGGGGACGAGGAGAAGCGAGACCTAGGCACTTGACCCAAGCTGGCCAACAGGATTATTTCATATTATGAAGGTACAACTTTGCATTAGGAACTTGTGTTGAACTGGTTACTTCAAAGAATTAACCCTCATTCTGTAAGTATGGCCAAGGTCATTTTTCTTCTGTTTATGACCACACCTCAGAAATAACTGTAGTCAACAGGAGGTCTATCTATAGCTTATCAGCATGAAAATCAGGGTTTACAGGTATCAATTGAAAATGCAATGATTTTTACTTTGAAAATACTGATTTTCTCTACAGTATACTTTTTACAAATGTAAATGGGACCATTATAATGACCCCATAGAAAAGCTAGGATGAATGGTTAGTTAAATGCTTATTTATGTAACTTACTATCTCTATTAAATTTAATTTAAGGTGTCCATATAATGAAGATGCTGATTTTGCAGAAGTACACTTTTCATTTCTGAAGGAAAATAATACATTAAAAAATGAAAATTGGTTGTACTAGCAGAATATCATATACATAAGAAAGTTGCTGATTTGGGAGTGCATTGCTGTGTTCTCCATACAGCCACCCTTGAGCATCTGGCTCAAGACAAGAATTTCTCTTGTCAATTTCTCTTATTGTCACACATGTTTTCCCAGCACTAAAAAGCAAGTGAGGCTGCTAGCTGGCACAAGCAAGAAATCAGCTAGCCCCAGGGACCTGCGATCTGTTGCAGACAGAACAGACCAGCTTAAATCTCTGAAAACCCAAAGATACTGTGGACGAGGGCTCCACCCTATTGACTTCCCTGGGCCCTGCCATGTGCTTACTCCAGAAACATAGTCTCCTCCAGCACCTGGTCCCAGCCATGGTGAGATGGCTCCCGTAGCATGTGCCAGAGAGCTGCAAGAGCAGGGTGCTGACAGCCACTGGTTGAGTGACAGGCCTGCAATCATCAGGCAAAACGAAGTGATGACTCATGTCCAACATCAGCCCAGGAAAACCAAACAACAATTCAGCAATAGCAGGAGACAGGACTGGAGACAGGCACTCCTACAGCATAACTCAGCCCAGGACCAGTGCCTGAGCCTGAGCTCAGGTGGGCTTCTGAACTGAGGGTCAAGGTTCTCAGAAAAGCCTCCTGGTTCTGACAGCACTTTACCTTTCTTTTCCTGCAGAGCAGAGTTCACTTCCCATTCAGCCCATCAGGCTGCCTTGCATTGCTCCTCTCTTAGCTCTGCTTTGATTCCTTGCTCTTTCTTGGCTCCTGCTCTGGTCCAGATCTGGCTTTCCAAGTCTTCACAGGTAGGATCATATGGCTGTGAAGTTAATGAATGTTCATACGACTTAGCTGTTGTTGTTGTCTTCATATATTATTTTAGCAGTAATGCATACTAGATAAGAATGCCTGTGAAGTGTTAAGTCTGAACTACGAAAGCTCATGAAAAAAAATCTAGTACATCAGTTCAACACTGACTGAAGATCATCATCTTTAAAGACAGCAAAATGAAACACCATGGTCTCTTCCTTGGTCTGTCAGTTCAAATGGAAAAATAAGCAGTAATAATTTTTTTAAACATTCTGCCAATAAAGTCCACTCCTTCAGAGGAAGACTTTAGTGGGGCTTCTTGTGGGACGGAGTGGTTACAGGATAAGTTCTCAGTCTTTTAAGATTGAAGCTTCCATGTCCTCCAGATAACATAGGCCTTTCCTCCAAACCATGAACAACCAGGGAGCACATTGTTACCAGTTGGTCTGAACTGCCACTTAGACAAATAGGATTCAAATGATCTTTGAATTTGAATTTTTTTGAATTTGAATTCCTATTTTTTCAGGACACAGAATTTCTCAGATGACTGTGATCCTCTTCCTTTTCTGTGTTTAGCATTTGAAATTATGTAGTTGAATTAAAATCAGAATGTTTCTAAAAGATTTTTAAAAATTCTAAAAGATTTTAGTAAGCGGGTGGACATTGGACATATGTACTGTAAACTTGGAGAGGTAAATCAGGAACTGAAGTATTAAAATGGCAGAGATGATTACTTTTTTTTAGCTAAACGACTTTTTCTCTGACACTGGATGGCACTGAAGTACATACTATGAAGCCAAGTAGGGTACAGGAAGTGGCTAGGTTCCATTACAGTCTTCTTTTTGCATGGAATTAACTGGATAAGGGTTTTTCCTGGTATTAACCTCCCCAAAATAGCATCTGTATTTAAGGTGCTATGCAAAGAGGATTTATAAGTCATCTGTGAGGTCTGATTCAGAATTAATCTTGGCATTATGACAGAAACTCAGCAGACACTTGGCATAGTTTAATAGTTTAATGATTTAGATTGAGACTTCAAGGCAGAGTACAAACTCTATCCTGATACCATGCAGACTCACTTTCTGTCTGGTTTCATATGACCCTGTCTTACCTACTGACTGACATATGCAGCTTGTTCAGAGTTGAATACATGCCCTCTATTTAAGAGGGAGATTTCAGTATTCATCAATATGCAGAGTTTGCAGCGGTGCAACCCAGATGAGGAGGGGAACTGAGCATGTGCTGAATTTTAAGCACGCTAGAAGTCCCCTGGGTCTTAAACAGCCTCTTGAATTGGTGCTGACTCTGTAGTGGTAAGAATGAAGAACGATGATGCAATGCAAGCGCCAGATGAGTGGAATGCCTCCTTCCTGCTTTCTCGTATCTACATCTGCTCTGTATTCTACAGAAAGAAACTCAAAACAATCCATTTTTGGTCTGATTTTGAAGAAGTTGTCTTGCCTATATTTTAAGTTTTGCATTTCTGTTACTCTTAGAGCTCTCTGGATCTTTACAGGTCTTGTGTTTAGCAGAGCAATGAAAGGGCAGGATGCCTTCTGTTCTGAACGTGTCTAAGACCCTGTCAAGTCACTTGTTTGCTATGACTCAGAGTCTGCTTGCAGGAGGTGGTCTGATTCCTTCATATGACTGTCTTTTTTTTTTTTTTTTAAGTTGTAAAAGACAGTATTTTCCTTGATTTATCATTCTTTTCCAAACTATAATGATTCATTATGATTTATTTCTGCTCCTGGGATGTGTGCTGTTAATTTTGATCCTTGCACTAGCTTGGAATATGATCCTGTATTTAGTCAGAGATGGGTAAAGTACTAAAGACTGCTCAGTTCTTCAAAAGATCACTTTCCTTGAACAGTAAACATAGTCCAGTAATAATTTTAATATTATAATTTTTAACGCAATCATTACCTGAATGAAGTCTCCCAGCTTCCTCTATATGCAAAGTTTATTCTTCAACAGCTTTCCAGCAGCCTCCAAAACACCTTCTTAGTTATGACTTTGAAGTGGAGATGTTCTGTGTTGCAGGTACAAAATAATCAAAGCCTAATTCTGACACCCTCAATCAGAGAAGTACCTTTGTCCACAAACTATTGAGATCCATAAGTTTTTATCTACAGAGTTGTATGATGGAGACTGGCACATGGCAGCAGCATCTGGAACCAGACTAGCGTCAGCATCTGGCTGGTAATTAATATTCAAAGTCAATGATAAAAGCCAACGCACAGATATGAGCTATCTAGTATTATCTTACATAAATAACACTTCACAGCCAAGGCACTGAAATCTGGGGACAAAAGTACTGTGTCCAGCCAGAGATACGGAATGAATCAGTCATAGTCCAAGTCAGGCATAAGAAACAGCTCTGTTCTCCAGTGCTGCACCACGCAGATCACAGATCACAACCAGATATGACAGCCACTGGAGTTCATGTTTGTTTTAGCTGAGATGGGCACCCACGCTGCTTTTGCTGCGTTTTACTTCTCCTGTCACGCAACTTTGCTGCACAGTGTCCTGTGCTGGCAAGTTGTACTTCAGATACCTAAACCTAAATGACTGGTGATTCTCTTTTGAATCTGTGCTCTACGAACTGGAAGTCTGTGCAGATACTGTGATAAGGATGGGGAAACTCTGCAGCAATGAGATGACCTAAGAATCACTTTTTAGTAGTTAGATTGTGTCTCTTACAAACAATTCCAAGAAAAAAGCACACTGATATAGAATACGGTTTTAAAAAAAAATTAATCATTCATAAACCGAGACGCAAACCTATCATGATTATCCAGTAATAAAATCTGACATCAGTGACTCACTCTTTCACTCCTTATTCCCTCCAAACTTTTAAAAAGGTTTTGTGAAAGGGAAAAATAGCGGCTATTTACTTCTAAGCTTTATTCCTCTGAAACTTGTTCACTGAAAGAGAGTAGTGACACATTGTTCTTGTGTGTGGTTCTTTACTGCATAATATTTGTTGATAATGTGTGAAATGTTACACACATAAACCACAAAGAATATGCCTCTTGTTATGGTCTGTAGACTGGAGTCATAAATCCTAAAACACTGCTAAAAATACAGTGAGTTTCCAACAAGTGAATGAAAAGTGTCTCACCTTTTCATCAGTTGCTGATGCACCCAGGTACACAATGACTTGGTTTAAGAGGAAGTGTGGATGGATAGAAAAACAAGCCTCCCTTCTTGTGAAATATCCAATGACACTTACTTTACAGGGGTTACACAGCAGTCTATCAAAATAGAGAGAGGAAAATAAATCAATTGTAACATGTCTATAGATGGTCCCACAAAATAATCCTGATCGATGCTCATGAAATTTTCAGTAGAGTCCAACCCTGGGAAGCAGTAAATTGCTTCTGACATTGCAGAGGTTTATATATCATTTTTATTGGCTTAATGAAATATACATGTGTACGTTCTCCCTTGTCTGCCCTTGACTCTTCCTAATGAGCTGATCTTTTTGTAGCCTTCATTTGCCATAGCAACCACCTTAAAGCAAAACGAAAAAATATAAACCATTTGATAAATGCCGTGAGTTAAACTTGCTAGTAAATGTATTCTAGGTATTTGATATGTTCTGGGCTTCATCCAGTTGTCCATTCAAGCTATCGGTCCTAATTCTGCTTATGAAAAAACATTTTCTTAGAGAAAATTATTTGACCATAATTATTCTGCTCAGCTTATTAGTAATTAATTACTAATATTTATATTAAAATATTATGACCCACCATAAAAACAAGCAGGCAATCAGGAACAAGTAATAGTTTTTAACAAAGAAGAGGACTATGTTTTAGATTTTGATTCCTAATCAAACTGAAGTCACAGTATAAATGATAGAGTTCACTCTGGGAATGGTATAATGCTGAGATCTTTGAATTTAGGCAACAATTTATGACCAAAGAGCAGCAGTCTAGGATATCTGGCTGGTTGGTTAGCTCATAAATTAGGTTGATTTAGACCATGGTTTTGATACTAGTGGTAGCTGAAGGGGAAAGTGCACAGAAAAGAATTAATTTATTTAAATTTTGATGGTATTGCTAGATCAGGATAAGCTTATCACTCTGTATCTTATTCACCTCCTCCACCATATTTTCTGCTTTGCTGTGACACTGTTTTTGCTTCCAGTGTCTGGTGCCACAATTGTCCAACCTTATTCCACTGCCAGAAGTCATCTGAGCACACAGCCGATGTCATCTTTGTACAGCGAATGTACTTTGCTGATGTTTGTAAACTTCTGAATTTAATTTCTTGTTGTTTTTCTTGTCTATTAAGAATTGACCTGACCATATTTATGTCTCTACTTTTTTCTTATTGTATGTAACTTTTACCCATCTAATCTTTTGCACTTGTTTTGGCTGGAATAGAGTTAATTTGACTGGCTCACATGGTGCTGTGTTTTAGATTTGTGGCTAGAACAGTGTTGATAACACACCAGTGTTTTAGTTACTGCTGAGCAGGGTTTGCACAGTGCTGAGGCCGCCTCTCTTTCTCAAGCTGTGCCCCCAGCAAGTTGGCTGGGGGTGCACAGAAGCTGAGAGGGAACACAGCCTGGACGGCTGATCCCGACAGGACATCCCACACCATATCACAGAATCACAGAATGGTCAGGGTTGGAAGGGACCTCTGGAGATCATCCAGTCCAACCCCCCTGCCAGAGCAGGTTCATCTACAGCAGGTTGCACAGGCCGGCATCCAGATGGGTTTTGAGTGTCTCCAGAGTGGGAGACTCTCACTGTTCCTCCCCAGATGCAGCACCCTACACTTGCCCTTGTTGAATTTCATAAGGTTTCTCCCTGCCCAACTCTCCAGCCTGTCCAGGTCATGCTGAATGGTGGCACAGTCTTCTGGTGTGTCAGCTACCCCTCCTAGTTTTGTTTCATCAGCAAACTTGCTGATGGTACACTCTATCCCTTCATCCAGGTCATTGATGAGTATATTGAACAGGACTGGACCCAGTACTGACTCCTGAGGGACTCCACTCATTACTGACCTCCAACTAGATTCTGCATCACTGACCACCCCCTCTGAGCTCTATCTGCTAGTCACTGTTCAATCCACCTCACTGTCCATTCGTCTAACCCACACTTCCTAAGCTTGCCTGTGAGGATGATGTGGGAGACAGTGTCGAAAGCCTTGCTGAAGTCAAGGTAGACAACATCCACTGCCCTCCCCTCATCCACCCATGCAGTCACACCATCATAGAAGGCTATCAGATTAGTCAGACATGACTTTCCCTCGGTGAATCCATGTTGACTACTTCTGATAACCTTCTTTCCTTCCAGATGCTTTGAGATGACAGCCAGAACAACCTGTTCCATCATCTTTCAAGGGATGGAGGTGAGGCTGACTGGCCTGTAGTTTCCGGGGTCATCCTTTTTGCCCTTTTTGAAGACTAGAGTGGCATTGGCTTTCCTCCAGTCCTCAGGCACCTCACCTGTTCTCCAGGACCATTCAAAGATGATGGAGAGTGGCCCAGCAATGACTTCCCCCAGCTTCCTCAGCACTCGTGGGTGCATCGCATCAGACCCCACGGACTTGTGGATATTCAGTTTATCTAACTGATCTCTAACTTGCTCCTCATCAACCAAGGGAAAGTCTTGCTTCCTCCAGACTTTCTCTGTTACCCTCAAAGTCTGGGACTCCTGAGGACTGGCCCGAGACAGAAGCAAAGAAGGCATTCAGCAACTCCGCCTTCTCTGCATCATCTGTCACCACGGCACCTGTCTCGTTCAGCAGTGGGCCCACATTTTCCCTGGTTTTTCTTTTGTCTCCTATATACTTAAAGAAACTCTTCCTGATGGCCTTGACATCCCTTGCCATGTTCAATTCCAAGGCTGCCTTGGCTTTCCTTGTTTCATCCCTGCATACCCTGACAGCATTCTTATACCTGTCTCAAGCGGTCAGCCCCTTCTTCCACATACTGTAAACTCCTTTCTTCCACCTGTGCTTTTTCAGAAGCTCCCTGCTCAGCCATGCAGGTCTCCTTCTTACCTTGCCTGATTTCTTGCTCTTAGGGATGCACCTAGCTTGAGCTTGGAGGAAGTGATGCTTACGTAGCAGCCAGCTCTCTTGAGCCCCCCTACCCTCTAGAGCACTCTCCCATGAGCTTTCTCCAAGCAATTCCTTGAAGTGATCAAAGTTAGCCCTCCTGAAGTTTAAGGTTTCAACCCTACTTGTCATTTTGTGCATACTGCACTTAATCCTGAAGTCTAGCTTCTCATGATCACTGCAGCCAAGTCTGCCCCCAACCTTAACATCCTCCACCAGTCCCTCTTTGTTTGTCAGTACTAGGTTCAGTAGTACACTTCTTGTGGGCTCCTCCATTACCTGAATCAAAAAGTTATCATCAATGCACTGGAGGAACCTCCTGGACTGTACATGCCTAGCTGTGGAGCCTTCCCAGCAGATATGATGGTAGTTGAAGTCCCCCATGAGAATCAAGGCCTGTGATTGTGAGGCGATTCTCACCTATCTGTAGAAGGCCTCATCAGCTCCCCCATCCTTATCAGGTGGCCTTTAACAGACACCCACAACAGTGTTCCTCCTGTTATCTGGCCCCTTAATCCTTACCCACAAGCTCTCAACTTGCTCTTCGTCTGCCCCCAGGCAGAGCTTGAGACATTCCAGTTGCTCTCCCACATAAAGAGCAACTCCACCATCTCTCCTCGCTGGCCTGTCTTTCCTAAAGAGAACATAGCCCTCCATGACAGTGTTCCAGTCATGTGAACTATCCCACCACATCTCAGGAACTGCAATGAGATCATGGTCCTGTGACCGCACGCAGATCTCTTAACTCCTCTTGTTTGTTCCCCATGCTGCGTGTACTAGTGTATAGGCATTTCAGAAAGGCCAATAAGTGTGTAGTTTTTGCCCTTGAGGGGTGGTGGGCCTTCTGATTCTCAAAAATACTAGCACTCTGCCCCACAAGTGCTGAGCTACTGCACCCGGGCGCCTCTCTAGCGAGCCCAGTTACATGCCCATCCCCCTTCCAATCTAGTTTAAAGCTCTCTCAATGAGCCCTGCTAATTCTACTCCAAGAACCCTTTCCCCCCCTGCAAAATAGGCTTTTCCCATCTGCTGCCAGCAGGCCTGGTGTTCTGTAAATCAGGCCATGGTCAAAGAACCCAAAACCCTGCCGGTAGCACCAAGTTCGGAGCCAGTCATTGACCTGCTGGCTCTTCCTGTTAACCTCCTCATCATTCCCTGCAACAGGAGGGACAGAAGAAAACAAGACTTGGGCTCCTGATCCCTTAACCAGTTGTCCCAAGGCCCTGAAATCTTTCTTCATTGTCCTTGGCATTCTTCTTACTACATCATCACTGCCTACCTGAAAAACTAAAAGGGGATAATAATCCGATTGCTGCACCAGGGATGGAAGCCTCCTCTTAACATCATTAACCTGGGCCCCAGGGAGGCAGCAAACCTCCCTATATAGAGGGTCCAGTCTACATATTTGGCCTTCCATCCCCTTCAGAATTGAGTCCCCTATTACAATGACCCATTTTTTGTTTTTTACCGAGGCAGTTTTGAATTGGGGGGTGGTCTGACTAGGCCTCAAATATGACTTTACACTCAGCAATAAAAGCTGGAAGAAAGAAGAAGGAAGGGGGGGCTTTTGGAGTGGTGGCATTTATCTTCCCAAGTAACCATTACGTGTGATGGACCGCCGCTTTCCTGGAGATGGCTGAACACCTGCCTGCTGACGAGAAGAAGTGAATGAATTCCTTGTTTTGTTTTGCTTGTGTCCGTGGCTTTTGCTTTACTCATTAAACTGCCTTTATCTCAACCCACAAGTTTTTGCACTTCTACTCCTCTGATTCTCTCCCCCATCCCAGCGGGGGGGGAGTGAGTAATGCATGCGTGGGGCTCAGCTGCCCACTGGGGATAAACTGTAACACCTGTGTTCCTCAGATAATAGTTTCTTGTGGTATTGGATGCTCAGTAACAGAGTGCTGTGAACTCTCACTTAGCTTCATTACAGACTCTGACTTCCTGTCCCTGACAAAGTCTTATTGTTCTGTCAGGAATTCATTGTGTTCCCTCCTCGTCCTCCAACCTCAGTAATGTCTGTGAGCTTCTTGTCCCAGAATTGGCTCCCTTGGTAGCTGTTCAGCCCTTCAAAATCATAAGACTTTTTTTTTTTTTTTTTAAATGAGGTTAGATACATGATCTTTTTGCACTTTGCTTAAAACAGAATTATTTTCTTACATTTCACTTTTGTATGTAGTGCCATTCTCCCTGATTTCACAGAATTCAGTTGCCATTGCTCAACTTAACTAAAAAGCATTTAATTTATCATGTACTTCAAAGCCAACTACTGTCTTCTTTTCTGCTTGCAAAGTGAACTTTTGTTTAAAACTTTTCCAAAACCAGTCTCTACAGACCCAAAGTCTGTATCAATAATCTGCACAGATTTTAAACTCTAGTGGGGCTTTTAACTGCTCCATCTTCCCCGTTAGGACTTCTTTCCTCTCTAGGTGGTGAACAGGCATTGCTCAGGTTCTGCTTTCACAGTCACCCTAAACCAATAGAAATGGTGGCTACCATTAAAAGTTATGATCCCTCCATCACTCCCCACTATGGCTGCGTGTCCTGCTGCTCCCTTTGGGCTAGTGCTAGCAGCTATGTAGGTAAATGCAAACTGAACCCTTTTCCTTCCCTTTGTTTCCCCAGTTTCCTGACACAGCTTGCTGTAGAGACGCAGAAGTCCAGACAGTCACAGCCTGGAGGAGGAGGGAAGGGGGACCAGAAAAAAGCACAAGCTTGGGGAGGAGGAAGAAGTAGCAGGAAATTTATCCTCATGTCTTAATCTTCCTGTGAGAGATGTACTTACGTTGTGTTCACCTGCAATGGCCTTTGTATAACAAGGTGCCCTGTCCAGACCCAGATGTAATACTGATCTTCTAAATTTAGGTTCTCCTATGCGGCAAGAATGGAGATATGGGTCAGATTCTTTTTTGCATCAGATGCAAGATCCCCCTTTGATTTAAATATAACAAAGATTTAATTTGGGGTAACAGAGAAACCAAAGTAGTCCTTGTTGGTGGCTGCGGGCTAAACATATCTTTCAATCTGTTAAGCGTGCTTAGAGTGCTAAGGATGGAGAAGATCCCAAAAGCAGAATTGATTGGAACCTGTAGAAAACTGTATAGTTTTTCAATGCTATGGACAAAGTAGTACGGGCAAACGGGATAGTCATGCTGTTAAAATACCGAGCTTTATGAACACAGCCCTTTGAGTGCACAGATGGTTTCAACTCTGATTCTGACCTTGTGGGTATGCCTACACTGCAGATTTAGTAGGTTACCTCACAGCAGTGTAATAGAAACAGTTTAGCAAGTGCACCATGGAACTTTTCAGCTGCCTCCTGGAAATATGCCCTTCCGTAGAAATGCCCCATGAGGTCCTAAATACTGACAAAAATATTCACACGGGAACAAATTAGTCTTAAATACAATAGAAAAATTGTTGGCTCCAGGAAGCTTTGGATTAAGTAGCACCTAATGCCCAGTTTCAGTAAGTGCTAACGGCATTGTAGGCATTAAAATAGTGAGATTCAAAATGTTTTACTGTACCATAGTAAATGAAATTGTGCTTGAAAAACTTTCTTTCTTTCAGACCTGTTCTCAAAACATCTAAATAACAGTGCAGCAGTTTGTTGTTTGCTTTTTTTCTTGGGGAAAGATACTAGAGTGCCAGGGTCTGCATGAACAGTCACAGCCTCTGTTGTAAAAATCATGACACAAAGGAGACTGCCTTGACATTGGCTATGATGTTGAAATTGCTCTTAATTCAAATCATGTGTTTTAGTTTGAAGTGTAAACACAGGACATTGCTACAAAATTTGTAGATACAGGGAGTAGAAATAAAGGAAAACAATGCTTCATATATTGGTTTTAAAAGGCAAATCCAAAAGTCCTCTTTCTTTTTATTTCCAGCTGAAAATCATAGGTACTTATCCACTGGTAACTAGATCATAATGGATTCAAAGTTGGCAAAATATTCTTCTGTTATGCTCAATTTTCTCTTTAGAAACTCTATTCAAATGAAGATCACTGTACTCACAAAAGAGGAAACAGCTTTGAAAATCATCCTATAATTCTGCCTCCCCTTTGGAAATGTCACTTTTGCACAGATAGTATACTATTTCTTGTATTTGAGGAATCATTTTGCAGTAATCAAAATCTCTCGCTAATTTTGCCCTCATCTACTAAGTAAGGCAATGTGTAAATTTCCATCTGAAGCCTCTCCATGCATTGGCTTTTATATTTCAAATTAAAAAATATATTGGTAACCATTATCTGATAGAAGCATACACATGAAAATATTACTCCTGGGTCGAATGAGACCAGACACAACAGTAATCAACTTTAAGATGATAATGTGCTTGGAGTCACTAATCCCCCAGCTTTATCTCTGAAGGAACTGTTGTGGTTTAACCCCAGCCAGCAACTAAGCACCATGCAGCCACTCGCTCACTCCCCCCTGGTGGGATGGGGGAGAGAGTCGGAAGAGTGAAAGTGAGAAAACTCATGGGTTGAGATAAAAACAGTTTAATAAGTAAAACAAAAGCTGTGCACGCAAGCAAAGCAAAACAATGAATTAATTCACTGTGTCCCATGAGCAGGCAGGTGTTCAGCCATCTCCAGGGAAGCAGGGATCCATCACGCGTAATGGTTACTTGGGAAGACAAATGCCACCACTCCGAATGTCTCCCTCCTTCCTTCTTCTTCCCCCACCATTTATTGCTGAGTGTGATGTCATATGGTATGGAATACCCCCTGGTCAGGTGGGGTTAGCTGTCCTGGCTGTGTCCCCTACCAATTTCTTGTGCACCCCCAGCCAATGCGCTGGCAGGGTGGTGTGAGAAGCAGAGAAGGGCTTGACTCTGTGTAAGCCCTGCTCAGCAAGAACAAAACCATCCCTATATTATCAACACTGTTTCCAGCACAAATCCAAAACACAGCCCCATACTAGCTACTATGAAGAAAACTAACTCTATCCCAGCCAGAACCAGCACAGGAACCCATAAGTGCAGGCCATTATTTTTCATCAAGTTTGTTTGAAGATTTGGACATTAATTTTTCTGGTTTCCTTTCTCTCCACCATGAGAAAGAACAGCATCCTCCCACCAGATGCAGGTAACATCCGACCACATCCTTGTGATTGAAGGGAAAGAAACGGAAAGATCAAAGGGCAAAGATGGCATACAGATGCAGTCAAATCTATCATGTGAATTGGAGAGCAAAAAAGCTGTCAAGAGCTGTCAAGAGGACTCAAGATAAAAGTATAACATGGCACCCAAAAGATAAATATGCAGGGAAAGAATGATTATGAAATAACAAAATGAAAAAGACAGTAAGTTTCATGGATCGGGGTCAGGAGGAAATATACGAGGAAAGACAGCTTTCATGGCTGTGAGTTTGTCAATGATGGCTTTGAAAACTTATGTGAAAGACTGCTCTTTGGATGATTAATACAAGTTGGGTACATTATCTGACATACTACACTTCTTTAGCCTCTTTCTATAGTGGCATAACTGGAACTATCTAAACACATAATAAAAGTAACGTTAAAAGCAACGTAATGGAGAGATCACACTGAATAGGAAATGGGAAGATTTGGATTTGGGTCTTTTTGTAAGTAGTCCTTAGACTAACAATTGTGCTTGGCCCTTCCCCACATGCTATGAATAACTTCAGAAAGCATGATGCTGAGATTTTGGAAGGGATCTAAAATAAGAACCTGTTAAGAGCTGTAAGAACAAAGCTGCAAAAATTTTAGCCTATTATTCTTTGAGCACAGATTCACAATATCCAGTTGAATGATTTAATTCCTCAGTGGCAGTTATTCTATGCTTTTTTGCTTTCTAAGCAGGTCCACTAATTGTGATGATGTGAGAGTTTAATACAGTAATGATTGTTCACTGTTAATGTTAATCCACTGACCTTAAGCAGCTTGAGCTGAAGATATTTATAGTTTGGCACTGCCTGAAGTCTTGGACGTTGAATGGGAAAGCAATAAGTGCTTCCTTCAATTGTTCATTTCTGACTATCAGCTTGGACTCTTGGCATTCCATCAACATCTGGGAGCAGCTGGCCTATTTTGTCTTGTATGCACTAATGTTGATAGAGTATTTAAAATGACATTAGTAGGAATGGTCTGATGACAGTACTGTGCTACATGACCCATGATCCAAGGTCAGTTTCCACTTTTAAAGCACTATGGCAGAGGCAAGTGCAGAGCAGTACTACTTTGAGCAGTTCTAGAGACACTAATGGCCTCTGAAAGACCAAACAACAGATGGAAAGGAGCATCTAAAGCATTTCTTTTCAGAGGAGGCCTAAGGCAAGTCATTGTTCTTCAGAAGAAGAAACCAAAGAAGTAGCTATTAATGCTTGGATTCGTTCATTGCAGACACTGCCTCTTTTTTTTTTTTAAATTTAACTTCAAGAACACAAATGCAATCTTGGGGGAACACACTAATTCTTCACTGCTTCTATCTCCTTTACAGCAAGCCTGACTTTCTCACTAGGCTTAAAAGTCAGTTTGCAAAGGAAAGTGTGCACAAAAATAGGGATTCTTACAATGGGTTTTCCTTTTAAAATGGATGTTTAACTTAAGAAGCATAGACCAAGAAGTAATGGAAGCAGAGCTCAGGGCGGAATGTCAGTACTCTGTTTTACCCAATGTGCTGAGCAAGGACTGCACCTCTAAAAGTTTAAAACCAACTTTTAGAAGGTCCCTCAAGTACGCAGAGAGAGGTACTCCCTTTTATTAGATATCCAGACTGGCATACTTGGAAAAAGAAGTCTTTTGCACAAAGTCATTGAGACTTCTATATGTACCAAAAACCTACCTGATTTTCCCAACCATATCTTTTGCTCTAGCAAACTACCTATAAAATATGCTCTGTGTGCATTTCAACAAAATGTCGTGGGTACTCAATTAAATACAGTTCACTCTTGCTGTTTACATACACAGTGTTTATCTCTTATGGAAGTCTCACTGGGACTTCAGCAAAGCATACCTACATTTATTTAACTGGGAGGATAGACACCATCCCTTTCCTAGCATGTTAATCAGATCTCTTTTTCCTTTTATTAATTGATCTGCTCTCCCAAAGCATCATCAGCCTGTGATCTTTCTTCCTCACTCCCACCTAATATTTCCTTTAGAAAGTGAAACACTTTCCAGCAAAAATATTATTTTAAAATGTTGAATATTTATAACACTATAGTTTTTATTGATTTTGAGGTATTGTTTTGGCAGTGTAGAATAACTTCAGTGTAAATCAGTGCTATATATAAAAGACAAATTTATTGATCAGTAGTGAATGTGGCATCACTGACAAACAGCACAGACATATGTTGCACTGAGTACAAACCCACAAATGACGTTTCTTTTAAGACATGAGGAAAAGGCATGATTAGAAAGAAAATTTTGCTTCCAGAGATATCATACATTTTTAAGTTATTGATTTCTTATTGCAATAACTTTTCTTCCAGATATGACGTAAACAACCTTTGGTTTGAGACTTGCCTCTTTAAACTTGCTATTGGACAGGAAATAATAGGTCACTTACAATTTTTTTTTAAAAAAAAGAACAAGTGAGTTTTTCAAAAAGTATCTGCGGTCTTCAAATGCTAAATGATACTGAAGAGTATTTGAAATAGCTGAAAACTAAAAAAAAAATGTATTAATAAAAAAAGAAGAGGAACTTTCAAATTAGGTTTCCCCAAATATTATCAAATAGGCAACATAAATTAAAATGCTTCTGTCTCTAATTATTTCTCTGATTAGCTCTCCAGTTTCTCCTTTCCCCCTCCATCATTATGAGGTTTTAGGGTTATTTTTGTAATGAATTAAATAATATCTTCATAGTGGTTTGCAGTCTCTCTAGGGACGGAATTGCATCCTTTGGGCCTATCAGCTGAGTTGTGAAATCCTGTCTGAATTCTGTCTTGAGAGCCTAACATTGTCTGATACGTGAGCGCCAGCGATCAGTTCAGTCATACGATCTCCAGTTAGTAATAAGTAGAATCATTTCTGTTTACATCTGTACCATTGCGAAAATCTGTCTTCTGCATATCTTTTGTACTTTTAATATAATAAACAAATGTACTTGCCCCCGTCCACCCACACCGTCTTCTCTTCTCCTCTGTCCCCAGCAATATTATTACCACATAAGTTTAGGCATCTGCTTTGTTAAAAGTCTATGCCAAAGCTACTGTCTAGTTATCTTTTAGAGTCTATTGAGACAAAAGGCGTATCTGCAAGGCAATTCATACCATCTGAAAACAGACAAATAAATCAGGTAACTTCTGTTGTAGAAGCAAATCTCTGTCTCTGTTAATTAAAAAGAGAGTTGTAGAGATAGTTTAGATGTACCCTCAGCAAGTCTGTGGATGACACCAAGCTGAGTGGTGTGGTCGATACTCTGGAGGGAAGGTATGCCATCCAGAGGGACCCTGGGAGGCTTGAGAGGTGGGTCTGTGCGAATGTCATGACGTCCGACAAGACCAAGTGTAAGGTTCTGCACCAGGGCTGGAGTGATCCGAAACATGGATACAGGCTGGGTAATGAGTGGATTGAGAGCAGTCCTGTGGAGAAGGACTTGGGGGTATTGGTTGATACAAAACTGAATATGAGCCAGCAATGTGTGCTTGCAGCCCAGAAAGCCAACCATATCCTGGGCTCCATCAAAAGAAGTATGGCCAGCATGCTGAGGGAGGCGATTCTGCCCCTCTGCTCCACGCTTGTGAGACCTCACCTGGACAAACTGTGTTCATTCAGCTCTGGGGCCCCCAGTTTAATAAAGATATGGGGCCCAGAGGAGGGCCACAAAGATGACGAGAGGGGCGGAGTACCTCTCCTATGAAGACAGGCTGAGAGAGGTGGGTTTTTTCAACGTGGAGAACAAAAGGCTCCAGGGAGTCCTGATAGCAGACTTCCAGTACGTAAAGGGGGCCTACAGGAAAGATGAGGGGTAATAGTTTTAAACTGGAAGAAGGCAAATTTAGATTAGATATTAGGAAGAAATTCTTTACTCTGAGGGTGGTGAGACACTGGAACAGGCTGCCCAAAGAAGTTGTTGACCCATCCCTGGAAGTGTTCAAGGCCAGGTTGGATGGGGCTTTGAGCAACCTAATGTAGTGGGAGATGTGAGGGGGGTTGGACTAGGTGACCTTTCAACCTAGGTCCCTTCCAACCCAAACTATTTTATGATTTTATGATTCTATGTCTCTGCTGATATATCTAAAGCCAGGTGAGAAGAGTACTACTATTCCTGAATGTTTACAGCTTCGTGGGGTTTCTTCTCTTATTTTCAATACCAATACACTTACCTGATTTGAGGATGTCCATTTTTTACTACCTTAGTGATTTCCATAGCCTCCAATACTGCAGCACCTTCATGCAAATCAGAGTTGTACTTAAAACACAATGTGGGTTTAGCCTTTTGACATCACACTTGAACACAAAGTAGAGGAAGGCTAGCCCATTGGAAAAACTGGGAAAATGCTTATAAATTTGCTAAATACTGTGTCTTTGGACTGTATAATCCACCACCAAATAGTAAAAGACACTTTTCTTTGTCTAACATTTCTTTTGTGCAAGGTGTTTCAAATATTACACAGATGACTACACAAGAATACAGAAATGTGGTTACAGTATGTGGAAAAAAATGCATCGTTCTGAAATTACAGGTGGAAGTGGTTGTGAATCCTTGCAATAGTTGGATACTAAAACTCTGGCACAAGGTGATTCATAAGAACTAGCTATTTTCTGCATTCTCCTCAAAAGTATCACTATTGTACTCTGGAATAAGGATGTTTGTTGTGGGTGTATATGCTGGAGGTGAGACAGGGAACGCAAAACTGCAACTTTTGGCTATAATCCAGACAGGAAGGAATTGAATGAGCTAGCCAGTGCTTCAAAGAGACTATGTATCTCAGAATCCCAGAGATCATGTTATATTATAAAACACAGGCTAGGCAATAGTCATGACCTCTTCAGGCTGCTCAGCAAAGGATGGGTTGGGAAGTTTGCACAGTGCTCAAGATTCACTCTTTTCTCATTGGCTTTCTGCTCCCACTTCTTATGAGGCATTTACATCTATTTTTACAGAGTACTGAACACTTGCACTGCTGTCTACTTTATTGCACTTTTGGAGTTTATGAAGTCTAAATACTGGAGCTTTTCTAAAAAAATATTGTGCTGTGGTAAGAGCCTGCTTTTATGAGGCTCTGTCTCCTCTACAATTCAGTGCAAGCTCAAAAGAGGTGTACAGGAACTCTGCCTTTTCGCCCTGCCTGCTCAGGCTGCATTGACTCCTGCATGCAGGTATAGAAAAGGTTATGAGAAAATAGTTTGATAATCCTTTTTTTTTTGGACCTTTTTTTTGAGTTACCCTGTTGCATTTTGGAGGAGAATGCCTGAGAAGCCCTGTAGTAAAGGAGCAGATGCTGTAGAGAAGAGAGAAGCAATCCTTGTTTCCACAGCATAAGAACAGAACTGTTTCTTGGTATTTGTAGTCAGTTGAGGTGGGGGACTTTTTTGTTCTCTATTTTGTTCCTGTAGAAGCAGCAAAATTTATTCCTTTTTCTTTTTCTCTCTAGTTTAAACGGTGATTCCTAATCAATTATACAAGCCAATTTAATATATAGCATGACTTCACTGTAGCCACTGGAGATGCATTGGTGGTCAATTCTTCACTTTCTGTATGAACTCTGTTATAACTTGAGTTCAATCATATAAAAGGGACAAAACCCCCTATACTGGCATTTTGAAAGCCCCTCTTGTGCAGGGAAAGGAAGGAATATTAATCATCTTGATAGCTGAGAGAAGTGTGCTGGTTACTTAATTAACATAAAGGAACCTATAAAGTGAAAGCTATGTGGGTGACGCCAAGGTCTGGTTTGGATGGTCTCCCTGTTTCAGCTTCTCTCACCCAATGATCTGTGCGAGTTTGCCTATGATGGGGAGGGTAGCACAGGACTGAGCACCTGGGGCATTCCGGGCTTATATTAACACAGGAGCTTTTACAGTACCAAACCAAGTGAGTGTAGGAACATTCCACTCAACGGGGGCATGATGTAGGCTGCATAGCAAAGGCCTCTTTCTTTCCAGCTTGAGCATCAAGGCTAGAGAACTCAAGGCACATCTGTTTGTGATTGAGGTCCCTGGCTAGTACTTAGTTGGGATCTGTTACATGGTACAGTACATAGCATTCTTAGATGATATTTACTGCAAATTTTTTACTGGAGCTAGTAATCCTTACCTACCTAGTGGAAAGGGGAAAAAAAAAAAAAGAAAACAAAAAGGGTCAGAAAGGAGGGGGAGGGATTTCATTCACACTACTAAATATCCAAAGCAGCAGGTGAAAATCAAGATGTTCCAGGATCATCTTGTTTCAGCTGAAGCCTTTGAGTACATCAGTCGCACTTTCATTGCTTCTGTTGTTCCTCATCTGGCCTATTTGATCCAGACAAAATTCTCAGAAACACTCAAAAATGCAATCAGACCAAACTAATGTTAATTTTCAAGCTTGTGGAGCCATATGCTTGCATTAATGTCTTAACATCATTCTTGCATTAAGGACCGCTGGGAATAGGTCATAACATCTGTGAACTTCATTACTAATCTGTGTCAAGGGTGGCAGAGAATTATTCTCAATACATCAAACAGACACAGATGGGATAGCCTCTGAACCTGTGGACTACAATACGAACAACTGGACGCAATATGATTTTAATGCTGTCTGATTACAGTTATTATTGGACATTCAACAGTACAGAAGGACCAGTTGGTGCCCAAAACCTCACACAGATTTGCAGCAATACTGTGAAACACAGACATGCGGGCAAGAAATTGTGCATTTTGTTCTGACAGAGGTTAAGAGCTAATGGCACATCACCGAACCAGAATTCACTGCTTCACTTATTGCCGTAGAGCTGGAAGAGCTGTTTGTTCTTTAAAGCTCATATTCTAACATAATTTGCTATGAAACTTGGGTTGTTTCATGCTGACTGCACTGGTAATTTCAATCTCTGACGTTACTTTCACCTTAATGATGTCCATAAAAAAGAGTACATTGGAGGTTCCTTAATTCTATCTAGTATTTCTGTAATTCTGTCCCACCCTACCTGTCTTGAAGATTTTGTGCTCTATTAACCAACCTATGCTTCCGCAAAAGAAAAGAAATTTGAAAGGTGAGCAGAAAGTCTGGAAAAACTGGCCAGTCACTGATTGTCAGGGCTTATAGTCTCAAGAGCCAGAAGTTTCTTTAGAAGCTCTACATTAGTTTGCATTAGCTGCACATGCCTCACAATGAGACAAAGATAACAGGCTAAAAGCTTCTAAAGGTTAAAATACTTTAAAACACCTCCAATGGACTAAAAATAAAAGCAAATATAAAATGGTCACTTAGGTACAACTGGAATTATAGCACAGAAATGAAAAACTGAGTAACAATTTTGCAATGTGTGTATATATATTCGTCCATCCAAGCAATTGTGATTTCTCAGTGCACAATCTCTATCTGAACAGATCATTATTTACCTATATGTACTGTAAGCTGCAATGAACCAAACAGATGAAATATATCAGTATGCATACATTGGATTAAGTTATCTGACATAAGACTGTGTTTGTTGCAGTGCTTTATTTATGAGTCTTGCTGATACTGTACTGCGAGGGACTGCTCACCAACACGGACACCACAAGGAGCACTCAAGATAACTGCAGTAACAGATTTGTTTGTTTCCTTTATGTTTCACGCTTACATGGGCATGATGTTCCACCCTTTTTTAAATTGAGCATTGGCTTAATGTTCATATGATTACTCAGTGCCTGCTGATTTAGACTCCTTGAATTCACCCATCTTTGCTAGCTGACCTGTAGTAGAGTAGCTCAGATTAGACTTCAAGTAAAGACTCATACATAAATTTTAGTTTCTGGCTTAATTTCTGACTGAGTTACACAGTTCCTGAGCAATTGTGGGTGATTGACTAAACTTCCCCTGGAGCCTTGAATTGCCATTCGTAAGGTTGTTTTATATTTCTCTGTCTTGCACAAGCATTGTGAGGATAAGATCAACAAAGATTTCATGTAAAATCATTGACAGAGCACCATGATTAACTTTACAAATATCCAAATTCTTCCCCAGTGAAATGTCAGTGAACACTCTAGGTACACTTTGGTATTTCTGTGTTACTTATTGTGAAAAACTTGTATTCATAATGCCTGATGGTTTGTTTCTTGTTTTATTATATTGACCTTTGGTTTTCCAATGTGTTTTTATTACTTAAGTGCTGAACAGGGTGATTTGCTTCTGCTGCACATTCTGCAAGGACCTAGAATATGCAGCCACACCAACTTCTCCTGGAATTAAGTTTTTTGAATTGTCTGGCTCAAGTACTTTTTCCTAATGTTTTTATTGTATTTCTGGTATTATTTTTTTTACCAAGGGATTTTATTATTCCTTACATTGCTTTGTGCTGTTGAAATATTAGCTGAATTTTAAGGAAAACAAAAACTTGTATCAAAAAGTTGTATCGGTCAAATTCTTCGGGATCTACTGTAATAAATTTTTCCACTTATTTCCCAAAATGGCTTTCAGAATGAGAATAGCAGGACCACTTTGCATAGTAGCAAGATCTAGTTTTTAAAAAAGACATTTAACCTGCACAGAATGTGGGTGTGATTTACAAAGCAAACTCAGGAGACAATGGTGCTGTTCTTCCTTCTGACTAAAGTTCTCCGGTAC
>NW_009649951.1:3549350-3552532 GCF_000708025.1 Charadrius vociferus
AGCTCAGTTATGTGCAGCAGAGTTGTGCCTTTAAATTACGAAAGGAGTTACACCAGCATGAGGCCTATTCCGCCTCATGCCACTGCTGGAAGTTTCCTAGATTTCCACCGCTATCTCTGTTGCAAAGACTCTAGCAGTATCTGTAGAGGCTGAAGTAATCTGGAGCTCTGCTATGCACCTTCATCTCCTGACGCCAGAAAGCGAACCAACCTCCAAATTCCTCCAAACGTCCCAGTTGTGTTGCCCCTTTACTCTCTGTCTGTAAATGGATTTAAGTTCCTTGGAAGAAAATATGAGGGAGAACTTGAGAATTAATCTAAGAACAACCAGGCAATAGGAGTGAAACATCCCTGCAAAAGAATGAGATGAGGTGTTTGAGGAAAAAAATGGGCACGTTTATTTTGTCTGTGCCCAAATGAAGTAACAGAAACTTAAGGCTGAGATCAGGTGCAAAGTGAATGGGAACAAGGCTTAGACTGTGTGTTAAACAAAAATACTGATTACAGCCAACATTCAAATGTTGCAAAAAATTAACGGAAAACTTGTTCTGCCATTAGGCTTAACATTGCAGTGTGCTGCAAAATTATACAATGACATTTATAAGGAATTTATTTACTATCTAGCTAGCCATAAAAGATTTTACACTATGTTTTGCTGAGTAACACAGGTTAGATAACTTACATTTTCAAAAAGATCGTGAAATTTAGTGCATCCTGCTAAAGAAAGCCAAGGTACAGTTTTCAGAAATGTTCTGTCCCAGTAACTCTGAAAATGCTTAGTTGTCAAGAGGTTCTGAAAAACTGGCATCCGGAATCAGTAGCTTAACATATGAACTACCTCAAATTAGTTGTTTCTTTGAAGATCAAGTATGAGATTTTTTGGGTCGGGTTTTTTTTTTTTTTCCCCTTCTTTAAAAAACTGAAGAGTTCACGACAGGGCAACTGGCAGAATAGAGAAGAATCTTGTTCTTCTAAATTCTTTGGAATGATATTTTCATGTAGGTTAATAAAAGCATTTCTTCTATAATCTTTACCACGCTATCAGTATTTACAAGACCACACTACAACTTTTCAGTAGTCAAAAATGCAATTGTTTCTGTGACAGATGGGTTATTTCCTATGTATTACTCCCCACTGTACTTGCATGACAGGTTTAAGTTAGCAAAGATTCTTGCTCTTAAAATCATCAGATAATGCAAACAAATATTGCTAGAAGTAGCATGCAGTTCTAAATTTGCAGAATCTACTATGTGTTATGTAAGAGTCATAGTGATTAACAACCTAAAGTCATAACAGTGTGCACAAAAGACAGGATTAGGGTTGCACCTTCAAAAGCACTTACTGCATTTGGTTATTGCTTGGATATGCAACAAGGACATTTTCTTAATTTATTTTTTTATTGTTAGAATTTTATTTTGCCATATGGAATAAAAACAAGTGCTTAGCCTATTACTTTTATTCGTGTTAAAATGGGATTTGGAGTTGGAATATACATAGATGCAAATATATACACATAGCTCTCATAAATACATATAAATATTTTTAAATGAGATGCGATACATTATAGGCAAACATCATTTGTTACTGTTCACTAGAGTTTATTAAAAACAGAAGTCATCTCACTGAAGCTGATTTCAAAGCATTATTCACATAGATTGCTCCAGAAGAAGAAGTCACAAATGACATGATATACCAAAGAGCAGACACTAAATTAAGTTCTCTTTGGCCGACAAGTGTCACCATTTAATTTACTCAAAGTAGTTTTAAGTCCATTGACACTGACACACATAAATTGTGTTCTAATAATAAGACTTTCCACTCCCAGGAATATAGATGTTCGGAAAAAAAAAAAAAAAAGAAGTGTGAGCACAAGTAAAAGTGTTGGATTCTGCTGTGTGAATACAAATATGCACAGCCAGTAATACAAGGTGAGTCAGGACATTCAACTACTACTTGGGCTGATTTATAGCCAGCCAGCATACTAGTAATTTCTATCAACATGCAGTGAGAGCTGCAGGGGCATAATACCCTTGAAAATGAGGCCTTGTATCTCCAGCTGCTCACCCAGAAACTGAATTCGGTGGACCTTTCTATGCCCACATTGTCTCTTATTTATTCTTTTATTTATACAATTTTTCATGTAAAATTTGTAGCAGATGGGAATGTACTCTTTTGAAATAGCCAGCAAATGACAGATCCTGAAATGTAACCATCCAATTCCAGTTATTTAGTAACATAGAAAGATATAATTAATTTTATATAAATAGTTCAAATTATGGCATTTATGATTTTCATAGGTCTACTTTCCATCTCCCACTGTGTTTGCAGACTGTAGAGCCCTTTTGCGAAGTACTAGGTACAGTACAATGCGAGTATTCTGTCAAAAGCACAATGGCTAGCACAAGAAACTCCCACTCCTTGCCTGGAATCTCCATATGGTCTCATTTTTTCATAATTTAAAATAATATTCATACTAAAGTGGATGGAAGTGTTTCTATGTGGATTTGGGACTAGGCCAGAAGGTGGTGCCTCCTACTGTGCCCAGGACAAGGCTGTTATAATCTCCCCACTCTACAGCGTGCAGAGGGATATTCTTGGTTTGCCATCCTTCACGATGAATAACTTTGGTAATACTTCCAAAAGCACTGTCGTGACTCACGGTCAAGATCCTTTCCCTCATTGCAAGTCGCTTCCGAGAACCGAATTAAGCCAGTAAAACTGGGCGATCTGGAGGCCTTGCTCTGCCTCTGGATGCCCAGATGTGTGGTATAGTTGCCTCCCCCACACCTGACAGAGCTGAGATGGTATGTGGGCCTGAAGAGCACGGCAGTGTAGCTTGGCAAGGTGCACCAAGCCTGTGCAGTGCACCATGGTAAGTCCACACAGAGTTTAGGAAGAGCTTTAGGTACTTCTGAAAATGCTGTCATCCTGTTTCACTATGTTTTGTTGAGTGTTTGTTGTGTTGGAATTAGAAAGTCAACATACATGGCTGCTTTCAAACCAACTGATAAGAGCAACTGTGCATCTCGGTTGTGCTAATTTGCAGCACACATATGCAGCGGCTGGTCCAGCCTGTAGAGGAGGATAATTATGTTTGGATCACATTGCTCACGTTGTTTGGTCTTTTGCTGGCAGAGCCTAATAATTGTTAATTACTGTTCTGCTAGTGTTTATGACACTGAA
>NW_009649951.1:3552578-3553096 GCF_000708025.1 Charadrius vociferus
AGCCGCACCAGCAGGTTGGAACAGGCAGGCTTTAGGTTTGCTAAAGTGTCACTGACATTGTGGTGGAGGAAGAAAAGAGCACTTGTTGAGGGATCCCAGTTGGCCAGGGTTCCACTACCGTCTGTGCTCTGAGGCAAATCAGGCCTGAAGAACCCGGTTCAGCGACAAACGTTCCTTCAGGTATCTGGACCACATTGATCTTTCTCTCTGCAACTGCTTTTCTCTTTTTCCCCATTCCCGCTCCACGAATTTCTTCCTTCCAGGCTTGTTTCCGCACCCCTCCTCGCCGGGGATGCTGCTGGGGTGACCCTGAGGTCCGCACTGGGGGCGTGGGAGGCTGAGGAACCCTGCGGCCGTGGCCCAGACCGCGGCGGGGGAGTGGGGAAGGCCACACGGGGGAAGGCCACCGTGGGGGCTGTGCGTGTGTGTGTCCGTTCAGGAGGAGCGCGTACCTTGGTGCTGGAGATACTCCACGGGGGGGGGGGGGGGGGGGGGGGGGGGACCGACCGTTGGGGCCA
>NW_009649951.1:3553996-3568036 GCF_000708025.1 Charadrius vociferus
AGGTACCTGCCGTGGGCCTCGGACCTTCTTTACCGACGTCTGTGCACCGCGTTTCCATCAGTGTATGCTTATCCTGACGTTGTACATCGGCAATAAACATGACCTTTTTTTCTTTTGTGTGTGTTGTTTTGTTTTGTTTTCTGGCTCCGGAGTACAGCTGAAATCGGAATAATGAGTTTTGGTCCTGTTGCTCTAGGCATGCTGTGATAGCGCAGGAAGGTCAGGGTGGATGTTTCACCAGGCTTCAGATTGTTTCGTAATACAGAATCTCTGTTTTATAGTCCGTGAGGGTACAGGTTCTGAATCAGGTTCTGACTCAGCGTGCTTTGGGAATGGATCTTAAATGGTTGGATAGAAGTCAGGGGAGTTTCTTTGGATTTAGAGATTTGAGACCAAGATCAGTGTAATGCGCCTTTTTTTTTTTAATTTTTTGTTTTGTTTGTTTGCAACTAAATACAAAATCCCCAGTTATTTCCTGCTAATCGCCATTGCAGGCATCTTCAGGTAACAGTCTAGGTCACTGTAGGCAGCCTGTAGGTGTGGGCATGCAACACACAGCAGCCGTTATGCTTTTCAACACCTGTGTTTTTCTCATCCGTCTCATTTCCTTCACCTCATCTCTTGTTGTGCTGTGGGGAAGTGCTCCTGAAAGAATGGTCCCTAATACAAGAATTTTTCTGAATTCTGATTCTCAATGCCTTACAATTTCTCCAACACCCATTGTGACTCTGAATGCAATGGGATACGTCAAGTCCTGCACGGGCCCACGCAGGCATCGGATGACATTACATCTCACCTTTCATACCACGTTGTGCTGCATCATTGGTAAAATAAGCTTCACAAAAAACCTGCCGTACTCATGACAGATGCAGTAAGGAGCAGTTAAGGGTGCCTGAGCCTGTCCTGCAGTGCCCATCTGCTGCTGCTACCTTGTTATTTCTCCCCCTGCTACCTGCAGTGCCTGTCAGAGCCCAGGAATCATCACTTCTGCACTGAGTTCTGGTACCGAAAGTAAGAACTACGGTGCCTGTCACATCCACATTTAAGAAGCAGGGAAGCTGAAGTTTACTGAATAATGATAAAAGCCTCAGTTCTCCATTATTGTAAGTTAATGAGTATGCCTCTGCAGCAGCAGAGCTAAACATCTTTTTTGGAGGGAGCATGGTGTGAAAGGTCTGTGCATGCTGTTCTGTCCTTCAGATGACACTCTCACACTGATTGTCAGCAATACTGTCATTTAGAAGGAAGGGTTTTAGCTGTCTGGAACCAAAATATTAAGTTTCTGGTGCCAGATTTAGCCGCCTGACATCAGATGGCCCAGGGATTTTTGGGCCCTGTCTTGGCTTTCGCAGATTGTTTGTATGCAGGCAGCGAAGACACATTCATGTATGAGAATGACTCACAAGTAGGTTGCAAGACTGATCTGTTTATTGGCTTGTTTTCAGTATGAGTGAGAAATCCAGGACTTAGTTGTGCTGACATCACTCTAGGGAGTAATCCTTTTGACTAGAGATTAATTCCCAGGTGAAATATGGCTTGACATTGCTGGTATGAATGAAGCTTGCCAGGTAGGACCAAACAAATTGGAAGTTTTAAAAATGCTGAATTATTCCTTTGGTTCTTATTCACATAAGAATTTGTGTGTGATATACTGTTATAATAGAGTCCCAAATCATACCAGGAACAATTTCAAGTTATTTCTCAGGTTACTGTGTCCTTTAACCCAGTTTAGCATTGTGAAGTCTGGAAGTCTCTGGTTTAGTTTCTTTCTATCTTTAGTGGTATTATTCTTGTTGTAATATTAATACCCCTTATACACAGACAATTGATGATTATGACTGTAAAATATTAATACAAAATACAGTTCCAGTGAGAAGTATAAAGATTTGTGGCACAGTTTAAATGTTTTTAAAAAGTTTTTCTTTCATCCAGAAGTCTGTTTTCCCTAGCACACAACTTAAAATTATGTGACTTCCATGTATGAATTGTTTTATACAACATGAGCATTTTGTTTTCATTCATCATTTTTTGACTCATAAAATGTTAAACTAACCTTCATGAAATACTGCCATTCTCTTTTTTAACTAGAAGCCATGCTGAAGAACCTAATGCTTGTCAAATTCTGTGCATCAACTGCAACAGCAGTGAGTCATTGAAAAGCAGGAGGAAACTTTGTTCCTTCTAGAATGAATGGAGTGTTCACCATTTTGCCTTTCAGAAAAACTTTAATGTTTTTACCTCTGTGCAGCATGATAAAGTTTAGAAGAAGTATTCCTGAGACTGGAAAAGGAGGGTGAGTCTTGAAGTCGTGACATTCATGCAGAACTACAAGTTGTTAGATTGGCAAGTACGGAGCAGGTTAGATTATTCATTTATTGCTATTACCCGCAGAGCACCTAAGAAGAAGTAAACCCATTTGAATGTTGACTGTGCTGCTGCAAATCTGTCAGACATCCTGGAGCTGAGAAGATTGCTCCAAAGAGTGTTTTTTCAGAAATGGGCAACTAAGTGCCCTGCCACCAAATGGTCCCTTTTTATTTAGGCATGCAAACTCCTCTGCCATTAGTGCTATGCCAGTGTGAGCGAGAGACTGTTGCTTCCTGCAGGTTTGTGCGCAGTTTTAAACCCACCAGAATCATTTTGGGTGATACAAATTTGACAGTCTGGGACATTTGAACAGAGTTGTTTGAAAATAGCATGAGCTTTGTTTCCACATGACTGCATTCATTGCATAATATGGCTCTTGTGAGGCACAGTCAAAACTAAGCTTTCTGAAAGTAATAATTTCACAGGGAAAGACATTAACACATTCAGAAATGAAACAGGTGAAGAAACTACTTCCACTGCACTCAGAGTTGTCAGTAGCTTGTTACATGTCCTGCCTTTTAGGTGGGAAGTACCATGCTTCCCTCTTTAACAAGGCAGCCTGTGAAGTGCACTGTAAGAGACTGGCGTTAGTGTTTAATAAGGAAATGAGCCTCCTGCCTTGCTATGTGATTACTCACATAGCACAAAGTCCTGTGGGCTTCATACGGATTCTGCATTGATTCAAATCTGTCAACATAGGTTCATTTGCAAAAAAGAGCACATTAGGGTTGAAGCGGAGTTTGAAAGCGTTGATAATCTGTTTTGAAAGTGTCCTGGAAGAGTGCATGGATCCAGCAAACCTTTCTGAGTGTCATCATCATAAACTTGTGAGCAGTTCCATTGAAATCAGTGGGAATATGAGTATTCTGGAAATTAATCTCCTTGTTAAACGATTTTCATATTGTGGTTCATGTTGCTGAATGCTTTTTAAATTCCTTGGTCAGAAACGTGTAAAATATTTTTCACTGGAATGGGCGAAGCAATTGTCCTTTATACACAACATGCTCTCCTCACTTGCTAAACTCTCAAACTGCAACTAACCAGTTGTTACGATTCCTTTCATACTGATAGAGAATGTGGACAGCGATGTGTTGATATCAGTATTTTCTTAAATCCCCATCAAGCCCATATTCGTAATATGTTCCTGACCATCCCACAGTGTTGAGTGGGACCTGTGTGTGCTGCCTCTGAGACTTTTCCAGTGGAAGCACTTCACCTGTCTTTTCCCACTGGCTGTGATTGAAGCTGGACTCACACTGGGTCTGCCTGTCTCTTTCCATGTTTCCTCTCAGCCTTACCCACCAAATTACGGTCAGTTCCAATGTAAAGGTATGTGTGTGAGCTGCTCTGGGAAGTTGGACAATGCTGTATTTTTCCTACTATGGCTGCTGCACTGTGTGTTGCTTGTGTTGATCTTAAGAGCTCCCTCCTCCAGTGGTGTGGAAGCTTGTGAGCTAGTCTGGGAACTTGTGAGCTGGTGTGGAAACTTGTAAGCAGGTGGAGGAAAGAGGAAGAAGAGCCATTTGCAAGGTGGTGAGTCTCTGAGGATAGTGCCCAAACTGGCTGTTAGAAACCTCTCTTCGAGCTGTGTACCGCTGTCAGTCTGTTGGTTTCTCTCAGTGTGGAGTGGTACATCTTGAGATCAAGGAAAGGGCGCAAATTTTTGATCTGGGAATAAAGACTATTTTTAGAAAAAAAATATATTTACTTAGCTGTGAAAGGGATTATTTCCACAGCAGGTAGGGAAATTCCTTCTGTTTGTGCACTCTAGCTTGATTGCCAGATACAGTATTCACATTTGGCACCATTCCCATGTGTCTTTTTATTGATATTACATAATTGAAAGGGTGAAAAATTGAGCTTAATCTTTAGCTGGGTACTTCTGAGTTGCTGATGGCTTAAACAGTCTGCTCTAGTTTCTAACCCTGTTTCTAAATCTAATTGAAAGAACTGCTGCTTTGCGTACAAAAAAGATAATGGCTTGTTTTTTGGTGAGGATTTCTCAAACATCTGTCACTGCAGTATCTTTCCACCTGATATTTGGCATTTCCATTTTTATGTATGTATGTATATATAAAGCTGGGGTACTGATTGACACCCGTCTGCAATTTTTTTCCCAGTGATCTGTGGAGGCAAAGATTGTCCATGGATGCTGTGCTCAAAACACAGCCTGCATCAGACTTTTGTTTTATATCTTGACTTTCATCTTCACTGGAAGTATTACAGAGCAAGGAAGAACTGGCTGCTTTTGGTCATTCGTGCAAAACAGCATCTTTAAGATTGAAATGTGCCCTCGTGACTAGCATGCAGATTGATAGCATGCTTCATAGAAGTGCTGAAGCAGCGTAAACAGGTTTAACCGAAGCAGTTTTTGCAGAGGTTACTGTGCAGAAGACTCTGTAGTTTTACGTAGCTGTCAAGTGCAACTGTAAGGGAGGTGCTGGGGTGGTCTTGCACGTTTCTTGTGGAGGATGAAGCGTCGAGGGCCTTGAAGGCTGACTGTCATGAACTAGTACTGTGTCAGTGAAGTCTTTGCCTTTTAAAAGCGCAACAGGAGGGAAGGAGTTGAAAATCTGCCTTGCAGGCCACAAGGAGCTGTTGCCACTGTGTGAGTACATCTGAAGAGAAATTGTGAAAGGACAGCATTTGGTGGGAAGCGCCCTAATGAAGCAGGCCCATGGCCCTCTTTTCCGTGAAAGTCTGTGGTACCCTCAGGGGCAGACGAAGCATCCCTCCAACAACCTTTTCTCCTCGAACTAAGAAGTCTTGCTTTGTGCTGCTTTCTGGCAACTTCTCTGACTCTGGTCCTCATTTTCTTTGAACTTAGTGGTCCGTGATGGACAACGGTGGTGCTTATCCTCTCTAAAATATATAGAGGTATGCAGATGAAAGAAAACTGAGATACAGCATGATGTTATTGTGCTGATCTTTGCCACTGCAGAATTACCTAGCCTTCAGTGCTTATTTAATCCTGCACTTAATCTTGGAGACAAAATAGTAGCTTTTTTTAAACCTGAGGTTATAGCACATGTCACAGGAATCCATCCAACCTGTCAAAGAAGTGACAGGAATTAAAATAACTTTTTTTTTTTTTTCTCCTGAAGTGGAGAAAAAAAGATGGAAATTCATTTTTAGTGTGCTACCATTTTCCACAAGCTTTCCCTTTGTAGAGGCTCTATAGACCTGCATGGGAGAAAATCAGAAGTGGCCATTTGAAGTTCAGCATAATTTCAATTTGTGTGGGGGTGGAACCCACTGAGGCAAACCTGGACAGAATGATTCATGGATATGTAGCTGCACTTGCTGTAATACTTATGATGCTTTTGTGCCCATGATGGAGGCCATATCTATATAACTAAATAGTGTTTAAAACAATTTCCTATTACGTAGACCAAAATTGGCCTGAAGTAGTGGTTGCAGTATTGCATGGGACACAATGAGGGGCAGCAGTTTGCTCTCACCTTCTTCCCCCTTCACCATTCTCCCACCAAAGGGGTGTTATTTAATCCCAGCGAAGGTGCTGTTGAGGCAGCAGCAGTGTTACCTTGCTAGTGGCAGCCTGTAAAGGTGACTTGGTGTGATGCCAGAGGGCCTCCTGAAAGAACAAGAAATTCAACCACTGGTTCAGCTAACAGGCCTGTCACCAGGGGAGGGCTGGTGAAGTGAATCCATATCTGTTTCAAAACAGATAGGTGCCACTAGCTGGGTTTATTCTCAGCAAAACAACGGGTATCATATTGATGTAATTTCCATTGGGCTGTGTTTGGCCATATGTCCATTTGGTTTGTTATCACTTTGTCAAATGGGGTAACTATACTGAACCCTTTGTAAGCAGAAGTTCTAAAACAAAGAAAAATGTTGGCTTTGCCTTCCTCTTCTTCCCTTACTCTGATGGCAGAAAAGTATTCTATGCTGTTAAAATGTTTACATCCTCCTCTGCCTTCTTCATCTTTTTGTGGATTTCAGTTTGATTTTTTAATCATTTTTGTTATTTATTTATTTATCTATTATTTTTTTGATTGGCTGAAT
The DNA here is from genome assembly GCF_000708025.1 of Charadrius vociferus. Lineage (NCBI taxonomy): Eukaryota > Metazoa > Chordata > Aves > Charadriiformes > Charadriidae > Charadrius > Charadrius vociferus. The sequence goes on from NW_009649951.1 coordinate 3,560,393, forward strand.
TCCAGTCCTTACTTACTGCAAAAGGTCTTTAAATGTGAAAACAATTTTCTAAATGTTTTGAAATAAGGCTTTTTTTTCCACCTTTGTGTTAAGAAATTGTTATTTTTACCTTTGTGTTAGGAAATCTGTTTTTTTTTTCACCTTTGTGTTAAGAAATTTTCCATTTTGAAGTATTCTTGAGCACTGGACATCACTTGTGTTCTGCTTCTGTGGGGAAGAGTGCCGCCACAACAAAATAGGATGATAATAGAACATGTTCCAAAAGAGATGAAGGTTTGGGGTTTTTTTCCCTAGAAAGAAAATTCTCCAGAAAATTATTATTGATTTCATCTTTTATGACTTTCAGTAGACTAACAGGACTTACTCTTTTAAGCAGCACTAGCCAATTAGAATATTTTTGCTGCATTCTTTTCTAGTCTGTACCATTTTCAGCCTTCAATGTATGTGCCAAAAATTCCTTTTCATGCAAAATCAATCTAGATGCAGCAAATGAGTTAATAATTCATAAGGTATAAATGTCAAAAATAGTGTTTGTCTTCCAAGATGAGTCACTCAGAGCTTGTCCGTCTTAGAAAGTTATGGCACTATAATCTAAGGACTTAATTTGAATTGCTGCAATTTTACAAGTATGACTCTGCAATGGATGGTTTTCTTTCTGCCAGTAGAAGAACAGTGTTTCAGTTTAATTGATTTTGTTTGGAAGGGGATCCGAGGACAGCAGATTAAGACTGATCCTTCCATTGGAATGAGAGTGTTTGCATAGAACTGGCCAAGGCATTAGACATGACCAGTTAGTGTCTTTTTCTCAACTAATTCACCCGCTGAATTTGTGTTTTTCTAGCAATGCTATCTTTGGCATTGAAGCAGAGCTAGTTAAACCTGAATCTTATTGAAGGGAGAGGAGGTTTCAGTACTTACGAGCAGGTCCTAATTGAGTTTTCTGTTGGTTGCTTCATCCCATTTTTTGTGTTGGGCAGGAACGGATGGAATTTGATTTTACTTTCTACTGTTTTGTAAGGAAATTAGAACTTTAAAACAGAGCTGAGGCATGAGGAATGTTCAACAATATGCAAATATTTTTAGAACCCAAAACGATTGAATGTGGAAGTGTGCCTTGACATGCAGAATAACCAAATGGTTTACAGATCAGACTGTCTTCCAAGGAGCCTTCCACTAGCATTAACAAATGGAACTTTGTCTCTCAGGAAGGATGGCTGGATCTTATGGTACCTCTATTATTTATGGTCTAAATTTGTTTTTTAAAATATGACCATATTGCTCTGAGGCTGGCAGGGAAAGCTCCTTCCTTTTCCACAAAAGTGCTTAAATAATTCTTGCCTTAGATGGGGCAAATCCACCACTGTCAGAAGTGGATATGACTGTTGCAGGCAGTAGGTGTAATATGCCATACATCTGGCCTGTCTTAAGTCTAGACAGGTAAAATGTGAGTTTCTGGAGGAGAGAAAGACTTAATTGCTGAAAGCAGAGGTAAAGTTAGGTAAATAATGTAGATCTTTAACTTTTTAATGCAGAAAAATGTATTTTCCTCTGTTAGTTTTGTCTGGTTTGTTTCACCTATCTAGACTGCTACAGAAAGGGCACATGGTAGCAAAAACTAAGCTTTGCATGGTAGGAATGGGGTTCTTTTACTAAAGTAAGAGCCACGAATACCTGATACCAAAATATAAATAACTTCTTTCCTTTGCTTTGCATTGCTGCAATTAGAAATAATTTAAGTCAGGGTGATTTGGGACCTGTAATTTTCACAGATGTCATGTTCCTTCTCAAAGGTCTGGATTGGCACATTTCAGAATGTCTCATTTTGATGGCCAAAAGGCCTGTAATGCTTGAAATAGACTGTAGAGCTTTTGGTCTTCTCTGGAGAGTATTCTGGTTTTTATTTAACTGTAAATATGGGTGGGAGTAAGGTACCCGAAAGGTATCGAGGATGAAAGGGTGGGGAGGTCCTCAACAAGAATCCTTGAAAACTGAGCAGAGGGAAATTCTGTGCTCCGGTACGTATGTATAACTTGGAGGAGAGGCAGAAGAAATGGCAGGCATTGGTGAATGAAGCCAGCACTTGCTCTTTCCTGCTTCATTAACCTACTGTATCCAGGGTCCTCAGTTCCTGATCTGGACTCTGCGATACTGTGTATTGTTCCAGCCCAAGAGAAAGTATGACCAGTGTTCCCAAAACATATACAGCCGAAATAACGCCAGTGGGTCAAAGAGGTCAGCATGAAATCAATGGTGTCTATCAGTGTACGTGTAATCAAAAGTGACTAACAGGGGAAAAGCCAACCTTTTTTCTAAGATGATGACCCCATCCGTTGCAGATTTCCTGTCTCACAGGGAGAAAGAATAAGGAAAGGGAAATACTCCTCTGCAGCTCTGATTTGGGGATAGTCTTTTAACCAAACTTCTGGGCAGTCACTGGAAAATAAGCTCTCCATAACTGAGGTGCTTGTTCCTTCCCCTGGGGAGAGTTTGCTGTCCTGAGCAGACTGGCAGAGTCCTCATGTTTTGCATGTGAAAAGTTTCCCCAGCGCTGACTGCCAAAGGTTCTGCTTGGTTTTGATCAGCAAAGTGCCTGCTTCAAATCATTGTTGACTCACTCAAACAGTTCAGTGAGGTTCAAAACTGTCCTGGACAGAAGCCGAGCTCTGTGTTAGCATATTTCTGGGGCTCTCTGCAGTGCCGTGACGTCTGCGCTGGTGCCTGAGGTGCTGTCGGTGACTGAAAGTACCTGGGTAGGTTGCAAAGGCAAAATGCAGTAACAGATTTACTAGCTATACAGATGTATGGGTCCCAGTTTGTCTTGCTTCTCCATAACCCTGATGTAGGGGGAAGACTCTGTTACTTTAATGTGAGAAAGCATTGGTGCAGATAAGAGTTTTAGTATACCTTTAGTAAAGGAGCTGTCCTTCTGCTCTGGGATGCTCCGTACTTAGCATAGGTGACTAAATTATATATCCTTCTTTCCCATATCACTGTTAATCTCTGGTGGCGCTTAAGGTCTAGAAAGCCTCAGCTCCCAGAGCTGGGGTTTTGGCTGTTGTGTTTCTTGATGCACATCCTGGATGTATTGGCCAAGAAAGCAGCCAAGGATGCTTGGGTTGAATTTCTGACTGGGACCTACCGTACCACTGCAGAATCCATTTTAATAGTAAATAAGTTCCTGAGATAACAGCAAATTGGAATGTATATGGACTTCAATTTGAAAATATCTGCCAAACTATAGGAGAAAATTCAGTGATGTCCAAAGGCTGGCCTTACTCTCATTTCTGTTGCTGTAATTTTGGCTCTGGTAGCGTAACTGCTGATTTATTCCTCTTATCTTGAGAACAAGACCACTTCCCAAATCGTACATTAAAATCAGCTATATGGGATTTTTAGCGACTTTTATAAAAAGCAGGCAGTCTTCCCAAGCAGGTTTGGAAAATTCTCTAGAGACACGTAGACATGGTGCTGTTATATCTTGTTCACTTGCATTCTGTGAAGGACTTTTTCTCACTCTTCTTGCACAGCACATTGGAGCATAAGACATTTGAAAATTTAATGAAGCTGCAATAAAACAGGCTATTCTAGTTCCATATTTTTCTCATTTGTGTTTGCAGATTAACTACACTTGTGTCCAGGGAAGCTTCTTCATCTACAAGAACTTAAACAGATTCACTGCTGTAGACTTTCTTTTCCCCCCTGATTTCCTCCTGATATTTCTTTCAAACCTTTATAAAATACTATCACTGAGAACTGTATTTCCTTTAAATGCTATGTTCATTTTCTTGCAATAAAATTAAATTTGGGAAGGTAAATTAAGCAGTTGGGGGAGAAATCATGCATTTCAAACGAGCCTTTTGTTAAAGAATAAAGACCAGATCAGAGTATGACTAACAGCTCTGTGGACGGCTGAGCCAGAGGCAAAACATACTTGAAACTTAGGGCATTTTGAGAGCATGTGAAAAAGCAGGTAGCAGAGAGCCAGCAAGAGTGAAGAGTAGGACCAGGTGTTGACTTTGCGTGCTGTGTTTAGAGAATTTTATTAGCACTACGCTGAGGGCTTAACAGAAAAACATGTGAGGAAGATTATAACTTCTATTGTTTTTTTCTATTCTCTAATGCAACATCATGCATGTAGCCATGGTAGGACAGCCAACTTGCTCCTTAGTGTTCCCAGGTGAGAGATGAAAATCCTTCGAAGTGTTGTTGCCCCATTTTTGCTTGCCTTGGAGGTTACCTTCTGTACATTGAAGAAGGAAGTAGTAGCCATTTCTGGCTGCCCTGTGCTAAGCTATGGGAAAGCCTTGAGGGAAAGATATAGGAACTCAGTCCTATACTGTCATAAATAAACCTACCTCCCTGACAAAAAAGCCCAGGGATGGGGGGAAAGAGGGGGGAAAGAAAAAAAGAAATCAAAGTATGGTTTCCTGCCACAACCCTCCCAAGACTGTGCCAACAGGGAAAACTCTGCAGTGCACTCTTTTGCAATCATTTCTTTTCCCACATCTCTGCCACAAAATGACCAGGAGGGAGGAAAAAGCAACTCTTGCCTCTTTTTCTGTGCCATTCCTTGACATCCGAGGAATTTCTGGCAGGGTTTGTGGACCTAGTTTCCTGTGCACCATCTCAATGTCACCAAGGAGCTGGGACTTAAGAAATTGATTTGTTGTGACTATGATTGTGACTCCTTGGCTCTACTGAAATAATGTGTTTGGTTTGCAGGCTGGAAAGGTTGGCATTTGTTCTGATACCTTATTTGTTCTTAAATAATCAGGGTGCTGTCATTAACATGATATGCTCTAAATTATAAAACAGTGTAGTATGGCTTTTAATTCTTAAACGTAATATTTAAAAGGTAGATAAATCACAAAGGCAGAATGTGTTCTTGTAATATCAAGGGTCTTGAAAGCAAGCAATGCATAACCAAGACTTCAAAAAAATTTCCCAGAATTTTGTCTCCTACTGAAACTTACTGCAAATGAATAACAGAGGTGACCTGGTTGTTGATAGGAGGCATTCACTAATATGTGTGCTATATGCCTTTACTCAGCAGCAAGAAAACATTCTGCAAACTAAATTCTGCTGATTTGGGGTATTTTGCTTATTTATTTTAAGTGTTCAGAGGTAATTTTTAACAAAGCTTTTTTTGTTTGTTTGTTTTTAAATCAAGTGGTTTTGCAGCATATAATCCCAAATATTAAGAAAAAGATTACAGAATCAAGATGTTTTAAAAATTAATAATGCTGTCTCCTTTTTCTTCTTTTCTGAATTGCTTTGACTTCAGGGTTTAAATTTTCAGTTCTTTTAAGAGTGAAAGCTAATTTTTTCTTATAACCATATGATTATAAGACTTAATAGTTTTGAATGGAAAACCACACATAGCAGGAGACAGATGACGGCCATTGCAAAGACCTGGCAATAATTCCTCGGAGCCATTTTGTCTCCTCACAACTTACCTCCTGTGGGAGCTGTTCCAGTTTTAAAATATGTGCCACATCTTTGATGGATGCATGGTCGTGCCCCTCCCTCTTGCTTTCTTTCGGATTGAGTGATGTAGTAGCTAACCTGAACTTCTGAGACTGCCTCTATGTTGGAAAATCATACAGTGCCAAAGGCATGGGTCTGTACAAAAAAACTGTTGACGCAGAGGACGCAGTGTCCCCTAGTGGAGATTTATAGTTTGATTTTGGACTAACTCTGGTCTGGTCCTATGGACTGAATGCCTGCTAGTGGTTGAAGGATTTCAGGTGAGATCTTGAAGAGAAATTTCTGCTTCTGTTTAATTCAAAAGGAATCCAGTTCACATGCTACAAGACTGCTCTGCAGTCTAAATCATAGTGGAGTAAGTGGGGATGGCCATGAGATTTATTTTAAAAGGTTAACTCCTGATCTGCACTGAAATGCTAGCGCACCTGCAATCTGGAAAAGGTATTTGGCAGTTGCTAAGCATTTCGCTTTTCAATTTATTTGCACTACTTAAAATATTTTCACAAGCCAAATGCTTGTGAAAACTGCAGGACATAATCCAAGTCCAGGAGGGCTTTTCTATGTCATATGAATATTTAAAGTCTTGTTTTCACACAGCTGTGAAAAGCTGTTGGTTCAAGTCAACTCGCTTGACTTGAGTTTTAAATTTAGTAAATTGCTTGGCTACTACTAACTTTCTTTGCAGGCAAGGATGTAGATAGGTAAAAGAAGAAAAGTAACATCATCCACAGGTAAAAGAAATACATATTTATGGACAGAGAGGGCTGTATTTTAAGGAATGGTGTAATAGTGAACAGATGTGTCAGAGCAGGTTTCTTTACCGTGAGCACATTTTAAAGAACTAGATTGTATCTTCTGGGGCACAGACCTACATGGGGACTCTTACAGAGCCATGAAATACTAGGAGGCCATTGACTCCCAAGGAGCAGCATGCCTCACTGTGGTCTCTGGTGCTCTGGGTAACAGTGCTGTCTTGCCACTGAGGAGTATCATCTTCAGCAAATCTGAGGTACTGGGTGCTGCCCTACAGCACTGATTGTTTATATCTCCAAGGTTTGGATCGTGCAGTCGTAGGAAGCTGGTGAAGAACCACTTCAGTGCTCTGTTGTGAGCTCTGATATCTGCCTTAATTGGCCTAAGAAGTGAAGGATGATCCTTAAACACTCATTTTCTGTGCACCCAGATAAAATCTGGGCCATAGGTATTCCTAGTTTCTAAGGGATCCCCACTGGCAGTGCAAGCTTTGCTGTGAATTCCTCCCTCTGTTTTTGTCACTTTTGTCTCACCGGTATTCTAAAGCTGTGACACTGAAAAAACAGCTGCAAACTAGTGGGGAAACTGTGAATTCTTGATCTCTTAGTATGCCAAGAAGGATGGCTATTGTAAATGTGGCCCTGAGGGCAAATGTATATTTATGCTGTTTTTTATTGCTGTTACATATCTCCTTGTTTATCTTTAATGGGAATCTTTGCTCTCATGCAACCAGAGCCCAGTCAGTAGAGTGGAGTGGAGTATGACCTTGCTGTACACTTTTCTTGCTGCAGAGGTGTGCTGTGTAATTCCTGACTTGCTAAATTGCCTAAGTGTACAGTGCTGGTGGGTAATGGTACTGCCATACCTGTCTCTTGTCAGTGATTTGAAATCCGTTGTTTTACAACTATGCTTTTCAGCCAGAGATAGGCTTACCATTTCTCCATGAAATGCCAGCTGAGATTTTGCCATTGATCAGTGGGGCTGGAAGACCTAATCTACACTCAATAGGCAAAGCTCCTTGTAAGAACTGGAACGTCTTAGGTGAGTATAGGAAGTCCCTGGACTCTGCATCACTCTGAAGAGTCAAGACCATGATGACCCTGGGTCTCTGGAGGCTTAATCTTTCGAGATACTTCCAGTCAAGCAATACACTTCATCAGAGCCACATGGCTTTTAACTACCTTCCCATCCTTCATTTGCACAGCAGCTAATTTGTTGTGTATGGTAGGAGAAAGATGGGACATCCTGTACATTTATATTATTTTTAATCCTTATATTTAATTTCTTTTTAGAGATGAAGATTTAGATGAAGAGAGTTTATTTGGAGAGGTAAATTTTCTGCATTGAGAATGTGTTCATCATAATTCGTCATCATTTTAAAATTTGGGCTGTCTGGCTACTCTT
>NW_009649951.1:3568063-3586979 GCF_000708025.1 Charadrius vociferus
CTCTTTCCCGAAGTTCTCCCAAAAGCTTGACAAATTGTAATAAACACCACTTCTCATGAATAATACTTTAATCCATCAAGGAACTTATATTTTTATTAATGTATGTGATGAGAACCATTCTCTGTTTAAACAAATTGGTGTACCTCCTATTTAATCATAGGTTTGCTCAAGACATGGAGGTTAAAGGTTTTTCCACAGGGACACTCCCTGAATTTGCTTTTCTGTGTGGGCTTTCTTAACTTGCTGGATGTATAGGTGGAGCTGACTTGGCCCTGAGGTGTATGAATGTGACTTTCAGGTTTAAAAACAGAGAAAGAGCATTTTAGGGTGCTCTCTGTTTTATCCATGCAAAAGCGACGTGTCAACTAGCATGCGAGAGTGTGTTCTTGGTGAAAAAGTGGGAGATGCCTCAGAGCATCCCTAGGTGTGTCTGTCAGCTGTGGGGCTTGGAGAAACCCTAGGTAGTCAGGCTGGGGTTTACAGTATTTGCTACAATGAAAGGAAGGAATCATTCCTTGGTATGTAACCTTTTGTGCCCATCTTGCCCTGCACTCTCAGGATGACTATGACCACTCAGAAATTAAGTTGCAAGGAAGACTATGGGATATTTCTTCTATGTCTGTGCTGGCCATAGCAGTTCAAGTGCAGAAGTCCTATTGCTAGTACATAAGTGAAGTGGTGCCAGCCTGTGCAATTTTAACCATTGTACGTATCCACAAGTATATTGTTCCTGATCTTTGAACTGGAGTTGTGGATTTCAAAAGGTTTGAAAGATGACTGATGAGACAGCAATTTGAACAAAATTGAATTGTTTTGACCATGCAATTTTTGGGAACCTTTTCTTGTTTGATCATGAATTGTGTTACAAATTTGAAGAAGATAAAATGATTTTTAATGTCAGAACTTCTATTGCATGCAAGGTCCAAATGGTACCCTACAAATAATTTTGAGAACAAAAAAAAAAAAAGGCTGAAATTCAGGAGAAAAAACCAATCATTTCTTTTTCTTCTTTTTTAACACACCATTAGCATTCAACACTACAGAAGAAGTTAAAGGAAAAAAAGTATTTTAAAAATGCAGTAACAGTTTGCTACACTGCCCCAAAAGGATTAAAAAGAGACACTCCTACTGCAAATTCCCTGAACAGTGTTAGCACTGTGCCATTTTCTTGATCTGTTATCTTTCATATCTGTGCTCCTTAGAGACAGATTTTATTAAGTTTTAATTGTGTGGCTTTTGTGCTTTCGCTGAGACACAACAATAGAATGGTATGGTCATGCCAATAAAACATGTATGTAGCTAATATTTTCCATGGATCACTTAGATATCTTGTGTTTGGTTTAGCCTGTATTTGCTTATGATGATACTGACTCCCAGATCTCGGTGTGCATTGAAGCCTGAACATATTGATGAGTGGGGTGAAGAAACCATTAACAATGCTCTAATTCCTTTTCTTTATGTGATGGGACATTTGTATCCCTGTAAAAAGATGTTACAGCGTATAGGAGTAACGGCGGCAAATATGCTATTTTACTATATATCTCATTATATGTCTGATTCTATAGTGTCATTGTGATCTCTGCGGTCTTGCTTGGTAGGGGCTTGTGGATGTCAAGATTTTCAGGTCTGTGTGCGTCTTTGAAGTTTTCAGAAAGCCCTTTTTGTTGCACTGTGCATTCATGTAAAGTGGGCAGATATTTTCTTTTCTTTGAATTTTTCTAAATCAGATATCAGCTCTGTGGTGTACTGTACTGTCGTGCTGCAGAAAGGATGCTTATGCAAATAGCCTTCATGAGAGCACTGTTCCTTCTGTTTACTTGTGTTTTCTAGGGTTATTATGATTTTCTGCACATGAGACTTAATGGCATCGCTGAGCAGCATTTAAAGTGATCTTGGTTCTTTAACATGAACTAATCGCTTGCAAAGAATTGTCCAAGCAGTGGACCTCAACCTGAATAACCTCTGATGTATTTTTTCAGTGGAGTGTTGAAGGGAGCTGCATGCAGCAGAGGTCCAGGAGAGCGTGTGTCTAGGTAACACCACAGAGATTGCTTTGCCCTCAGATTGCTACAGCTGATGCTGCAAATAACTATAAGGATAGGCATATCCCTGTGGCATTCTACATATACACCCAGTCCTCTACCTGTCTCCTTGCCACTGTGAGGACAAAACCAGACAAAACCAGAGTGTGACAGACACTTTCTTTATACAGCTTCTCAGACACTTCCTTTATACAACACTAACTTGGTATGCACAGCTTTACAGCTTGATTGCTTGAGTGACATAATGAAAAGTAGCTGTGCCACTGAGACTAACCCAGCTTTCTCTATTTTCAGATGCCTTGACAGTTTGCTGCTTTCAGGGTGATGCTGTATGTGGCAATTATTCATCCTCTGTTCTGGTCCTGGTCCTCTCTTAGGAGCTATGAAGCTCTTAGGAGCCATATAAATACATTACTTGTACTTGCTTTTTTACACTACAAATGTGTTTGTTTTTATAGTGGTTCTTCTGCCCACATAACCCTCATCTTCCCTGCTAATTTCACCTCTGCATGCTCTGCGGAAAGGCCTGTGAGTCACTCTCTGCTTCTCTGCGTTTGGAGGTGGATTTAAAATTCTTGAATCCAATTAGAGTCTCCCTGTAGACATGCAAGCCTTTTTCATTTCATGTTCCTCTGCTTTACTTGTCCTTGTGGAACTAGCAGTGAAATTACTGCAATGCATCCCCTATTGACAGATCTGTGTATGATTATGTATCAAGCACCCCCAGCCATGAGGATGTGCACATTATACTCAGACAAAGGAGGTACGTGCTTTTGTGTATATGTCTGTTTTTTTCACGTGTCAGCTTAGGAGATTTAGACATATACATCCTACCTCCAGTAATTTGCAGTACCTCTTTGGGCAGACTTTAGAATGAAGTGGTAGGTCAGACAAAACATCAAGCTACTGCTACCATAGGACCAGTGCAAAATATCTAAAAATTATGCTTCTGTTGTATATGTGTCTGCTGTAAACATAAACAAAAGGGCAAAATGTGGATACTGGCAGAAAAGACATCAGCAAGCCTTTTGGAGGAAACGTAAGCAGAGCATTATCCTGTTACAAATTAAGGGATGAAAGTGGCTTCTGAAGTGGTGATTAATATTTTATGTTGCATATCCAAGTTGTAAATTATGGTAGTTTAATGAGACAAGCAGTACTATTTTGATATATAGCATAGTCAGCTGTGAACATTTAAAAATCATGAGGTGGGCTTATGAGAGGGTGGATTAAAAGCATGGGTTTAAAAAAAAATACGTCTGGACTGGTTTCGTATTGTTCTTGATTTGAAGCTTTGGGTGTTCATGTTTTCAAACCTTCCAGCAAGTGCAGGGGTCAAATGCTTACTTTAAAAAGTCCATCAAGTAGACCTTTTCAAGTAATCATTTGCCTCCAAGTTCTGGAGCTTTTAGGAGAAAGCTACATAAAATTGTAAGTTTTCAAACTAATAAAAGCTCAGAAATTTCAAAACCAATAAAATGTTTTCCCCCGTAGAGGAAATGTAGTATATGGCCTGGGATAATACCTTTCACAACAATTGATGTCAGCTGCTGCTCATAAGTCTTGCCCTCGAGACCTTTCACCATCTTTGTCGTCCTCCTTTAGACACACTCTAATAGTTTGATGTCCTTCTTATATGGAGGTGCACAAAACTGCACACAGTAGTTGAGGTGGGGCCACACCAGTGCAGTGTAGAGTGGGACAATCACCTCCGTCGACCATCTGGCTGTGCTGTGCTTGATGCACCGCAGGACACGGTTGGGCCTTTTGGCTGCCAAGGCACACTGTTGACTCATATTCAGGTTGCCATCAACCCAGACCCCCAGATCTCTTTCCACAGGGCTGCTCTCCAGCCTCTCATCCTCAATTTGTATGTATAACCAGGATTATTCTGTCCCACATGCAGAATCCTTCACTTACTCTTGCTAGATTTCATACGGTTGGTGATTGCCCAGCTCTGGTCTATCCAGATCTCTCTGTAAGGCCTCTCTACCCTTGTGGGAGTCCACAGCTCCTCCTAATTTAGTATCATTGGCAAACTTACTTAATGTACATTCGATTACTGTGCCCAGATCTTTTATAAAAACACTAAAGAGCACTGGCCCTAAAATTGAGCCCTGGGGAACCCCACTGGTGACTGGCCGCCAGCCTGGTGTGACCCCATTTACTATAACTCTTTGAGCCCAACCTGTCAGTCAATTGCTCATGCAACGTATTATGGATTATTATATTGTCTAGCTGTGTGCTGGACATTTTTTTCCAGAAGGATACTGTGAAAGACAGTATCAAAATCATGGATAATGGATGCTTTAATTAAGTACTACACATCTTTTCTATTGCATAATATGTTTTTAACTATTTATGTTCACAGCAGCAGAACGTGAAACTTCTTTAACCAATCCTTAAGACTGTCAAGAAAATTATTCTTGAGTCCTCTGTAAAGTTTCCTTTAAATCTCAAGTCCTCCAGTTCTACTTTGTGAATTGTTTTCCCGTATATAAAACTGCAGAGATGACTCACCTGCACTGGGTGATATGTTGACCCTAGTGGTGTAGTTTTATAAAAACAGCAGGATTGCAACTCGGTTCTTCTGCACTGAGCAGAGGGAGTCAGCTCCGGGGAAATTTCACAGAATAAACTCTACATGTCACAGACTGTGCCTATAGGGTGTTGTTCAGTGGTAGTGGGAAAGGAAGGCTCTATCTAAACAAGGATCACTGTACCTGTATAGGAATATTAGTATATGACCCTGGGAAATACCCATGATTGCTGTATTAACAATACCATTGTGATTAAAGCCACTATGAAGCCCATACAATTAAAATAAACTATAGAGGAAAAAATTGCTTTGCTGCTTCTGTGTAAACAGCTTCTTTTGGCAGAGGCCTGGAGGTCAGGAGTCAAGTCTGTTCCCAGCCAACACTTAGAGGGCTGTGTCAGGGCAAGTATACAGTGTACGTCTGCCTCAAGTGGTGTGTGTGAAAAAAATAGGAAGGACAGGAGGGTGGTCATGTAGTGTCACTCATGCTGGCCAAAGAGGCTGAAGATCATGAGTTGCGCAGTGATAGGACAAGAGGTAACACATGAGGAGGAACTTCTTTACTTTGAGGGTGGCAGGGCACTGGAACAGGCTGCCCAGAGAGGCTGTGGAGTCTCCCACTCTGGAGCCATTCAAAACCCCTCTGGATGCCATCCTGTGCAACCTGCTGTAGGTGACCCTGCTCTGGCAGGAGGGTTGGAATGGATGATCTCCAGAGGTCCCTTCCAACCCTCACCATTCTGTGATTCTGTGATTCTGTGAGTTATGACTAGCTTGGGGGATAGACCAGGCTGCAGAAGGCTGCTCAGGGGTACAGTGTCTACGTATGTCTTGGGAGATCAGCCCAGATCTCCACATTCTCAAAGGATGCAGGGCCTGGTCTTCAGGAGCTGTGCAGGTGATAAAAATGTCATGCTTCCTGAACCATTCAGTTATGCTTTCAAATTTTTCATTTAGGCTCAAGGTTTTGATTTAAGGCTAGGAAGACAGATTTTGATACGTTGAAGTAAACAGAAGCTTGAACATCGCAAACATTTTTGTATAGGTAATTTCCAACTACAGAAGATGCATGGAAACGTTTAAGCTCTTAAAATCCTAATGTTTATTATTACTTTATTGTACTATATTACAGAATTTTGTTCTGCATATTTTTGGGGAAGAAAATAGATTATTTTTCCACTTCAAGTTCTGCCCAGTGGTTTTCTTTGAACTTGAGTTCTCAAATAAGTGGTTCTTCCTTGAGCTACTTCTGACATGTTAAAGAATATTCAAAACACATTTTTGCTGAGAATTACAAATTTCCACAAAATTTTTGTCAAGTGCTGATAGACTGCAACATTTATCTGTGTGATGTAGAAGATGTAGACATAAAGTCCTTATAAGCATTTGATTGGGGCACAGAAGTTTCAGTTTGTGTTTGCAAGTATTTTTTAAGCCAGGGCTTCATTGATCGTCTGCTGCTCTTTCCTAAGCAGCTTCAGTTTCTTAGAGTAGAACAGGTTATTTAGAAGTGAAAGGCTCTGCAAGCAAGAAAGACATGTAGTGATACTGCAAACCACAGCCTGCTTGTGAGCAAGTAGGGTGTAGCATTGTAAGAGCAAGGGAGCTTACATCGTGAGAATTTCTGTCCCTCCCTATGTAATAGCAGAGAGGACCACATCCTCTGGGCCTTTCCCTGAAGCCCTGGTGCTGCCTCAGTCAACAAAGTCAGTTTTGATTCAGATGGCTAAGTGAGGGACCCCTCAGGATCAGGGATGCAAGTGCTAGCAGAATTACTGTTGGGGAAAAAAAGGGGGAAGGCCTTGGTGGAGTATCACAGTGGAAAACACTATTCAAGAGACAAAAACAGTTGAAGGTGAGCACAACAGTGAGGATTAGCATGCAAGACTGGTAGATGCAGCCTCACTGGCATTTTAAACCAAATATAAAAGTATTTATTATCCTTCTTCACAGGACTGCCTGTGGAAGCTCTCTACTTGTGCAATACGAGAACTGGGGATTTAGTTGTCCTAAAAAAAAGGATATTGAGTAAGTCCTTTCGTATAAATAATGGCTGTCATAGGAACAGAAAAAAAGACCTCTTGAAAATTTCAATTTCACTTGAAGCTGTCTGGAAGGGAGAAATACAAGCATTCAAAGCACAAATGCTGGGGTTAAAAAATACACATTTTTAGACTTGCTCTGAGGGAGGGAAACTGTTGATACATTTCCAGATGGGAATGCAATCTTTATAGGATATGCTGACACACCACAATAATCCCCTTCATGTTCACACAAGTAACTTTAGGAAATGGTGGTAAACAATTAGTAAAGAAATGAGGCATGCGTGGTAACACACAAATACTTTTGACTGTACAGTCCAAATTACAGCAATGACAATTGGTCTTTCAGCCTTGTTTTGTGTGATGAGAATGTCTTTGTGATGCAATGATGGCTAAAGTTCTGACACATCTCAGGCTCTGACATATTCAGTGATGCTTATTATCAAAGTGCCATGGCACTGCTAAGCCATGGTAACTGTTGTATTGCATGGTTTTAGTCTGCAGCAAGCACAAATTAAACTTAATTTAGTGAATAATTTTAAACTGCTTTTGAGCACTAACCTCTGCAGAATCCAGCAGCGTCAAAGAGATTTGTTAGAGGCTTTCAAGCTTGTTGTCTTTTCTTTGCTTTTCTTCCCCCTAAGCTATGTGGAGGTCTACAAAGGGAATCTGAAGAAAGTGAATCTGTATGGAAGATTCAAGGTAATTGTGTTTTGTAGTAATAGCATATCTGAGTAAGACAGAAAGGGAAATGAATTGCAGGGTATTTTGGAAGTTCAACAGCATCAATGAAATAATAACTTCATAGTTTGACTTTATATAGAAAAGTCCATTTTACGTTTCAGTCATGTTCCAAATACCCAAATCTCAGTATGCATGCTTCAGATTTAGGTACTTGCTATGCCAAGTAGATGAATTAACAGTGAACTAAGGGTTAAACGAGTTCTGATTTATTGTAGTCCATAGGTAGAGGAAAACAAAAAAAAGGGTTACTCCATTTGTCAAGGGAGTTTTCAAATGAGACAGTAAAAATAAGTGCATTGATTTATTGGCTTTATGGATGAGACTACATAAATATATGTATTTTGAGCTTTGGCAATTCAGGAATCACAGAAGATGTTCAGTTGAAAAGCCAGTACTGACCTGAAATTTGCATCAATATGTTAATGGTGCAATGTCTGTGGGACGTTGCAAGGTCACATTTCTTCTAGGGTTCCCCAGAACACTGCTCATGTAAAAATGCAGTGTTCCCCTGTTCTTTCCTTTGTGCCTACTTGCGCAGAGATCAGTGATGTTGGAACAGCGATGCCTTTTTTGGCTGGGAACACTTTCAGTCAAGTCGGTGGTTTCCAGTGTAGACTGTGCTACGTGTTGGTGTCCCAGAACATATTGCTCCCCTGCAACGTCTCCGTGAATTGAAGCTGCACTTACTGTCAGCTC
The DNA here is from genome assembly GCF_000708025.1 of Charadrius vociferus. NCBI lineage: Eukaryota > Metazoa > Chordata > Aves > Charadriiformes > Charadriidae > Charadrius > Charadrius vociferus. The sequence goes on from NW_009649951.1 coordinate 3,576,127, forward strand.
TTGCGTTTGTTTTATTTCAGCCTAAGAAAAACCTTGCTGTGGAGAATCTGGACTGCAGGCTACTTTTACCTTTCTTCCAGGAGAACACTATTTAGTTTACATCCCTTTTTCATTTGAAATATTTCAAATGTCCACTACAAGTGGGAGGCTGAAGGAAATCTTGTATTTCTGTGTTCCATCTTTCCTTTGAACTTTTCCTGATGCTGGTCTTGAAGAGGCATTGATAAAATTACTGATTTGCATCCACTAACAGCACATGCTAAGAGAAGAAAAGAAGTTCAGACTTCTTGAGAAATCTGTCTTGGCATACTCATGTTGCAATAAGCTGGTGGAAGACAAATCCAACATTACTGCTCATGTATCTGGTTTGATGGTGTACAAAGACACAAGCATACAGGAAAACACGGAGTGTTCACAGAAGTATCAAAGACATCTTCTTTTCTCTAAAAATGTAATAGTAAGCATGTTGAACTAATCTGGTCACTGTCATAGTATGTAATAGTAGTATTATCATTTAAGATTAATTCTTGCCATGGCAGTGAAGTCCAATGAAATTTAATAGGAAGTTGAATTCCTTCTATCAATGCAGCATTTACTGTTTGGTTCTTTAGTTTTTTATAGTACCTTCTGTAGAGCTCATTTTCATTTTTGATGGAATCATGTAAATTTCTCATAAACAAATACACAGAGGAATAGTTTGCTTTTAACAACAAAACAGGAACTTAGCTAATTTGTGCTGTTGAGCTGGTGGAAAATAGTCAACATTTTCAGCAACAGATAAAAGGTTTATTTTCTATTATGTTTTCTTTCCATGAAAAGATTTATTTTTTAAAAATAGCGCCATCGGTCGCTTACTAGATGAACAAAATGATCTGTATTTCCAATGACGACAACTACTTGTTTCAGTAGGGAAATTTAGAGCTTCAGCCAGGTATTTGTGGGTTTATTTTTTATTAATTTTTGCTTTTGCAGGCTAAAAGGGGACAAAAAATGAAACAGGATTTTGCATAACTGTTTATCCTCTCGTTTAGCTTTTAGCATCATGTCTCACTAGGAAAGAGGTGAAACTCTGATGTAATAGAAAAGGGGAGAGGCTATTCTGAGCCGTTATGTTATACATACCATCCCTCTTCACTTAGTTATCAGTGCAGACTGTTGCCAGTAGTTCAAAGGGAATTGAAGGGTTTACAGCAGCCTGTTCTCTGCCTTGCCACCTTGTGACAGCTGGCTTATGAGTGAGCTGGAAGCAGTGATGCCTTGGACTCTTATCCCAGGATTTCTTTGCTGAAAGTCTGCAGGATGTTTAAGGCAAGTTGGGTGATCTCAGTGGTAAGAGTACCCCTGTCGTTCTAGATCCTGCTAAATCTCTTTGACAGAGATAAGTTGTCATTAGAGCTTATAAAAAATTCATAACCAGGAGCGCTATGCCGCTGACATGAATCTTAGACTTCTGATGGGTTGAAGTGGTAGAAGACAGCAGGGAGAATTTCCCATTTGTGGAAGTCCCTTACTGATACGCACTGTGCAAGGTACCAAAGAAGTTTTTGTAGATGGCTCCTAGAAAGGTGCTCACTCATCTCAGAATGATCATATATGGTATCTTAAGATAATTCAGAATTAAGCTTGGGCTCTGATTCTGGAAGACTTTGCGCTCTCAGTCCCTAGGGTTTTTGTTCAAGATGTCCACTGTCATTTCAGTACATTCTTTGAACAAAATAATCTAGGATCATCAGTTGACTAGTTGCTTGTCACAAGAGCCAGGAAAGGGAAAAGACTTTGTTACTGTCATGTAGGGCTGGATCCCTTCTGTAATTGAAAGTGGTAGAGAAAACTGCAGTTGTCTTCAGTGACGGAGAGATCATCTTAGACTCAATGTAAGCTGGTTAGAAATGAAGGAGTTTTTATTTTGTTACCAGCTTCCCCAAGCATCTCATGCCATGGTCTGTCTCTGTTGTAACTTGAGAGAGCCTGGCAGCACAGACACACCGTGTGGGGATCTAAATGTCCACTGGTAGCCGGGAAATGGCTTAGGGACAAAATCATTTAACTGGCATTTTATTACATTAAAAAATGTGTCCTAATATTTTCTGTATTCTCTGTGCTGACTAGAAGACTAGTTAGTGCTTTGAATAGTGATGTGAACTGGGGCTGCCCTGAGGGGAACTGTGACATCGTCAGTGTAAGTGTATTGTTCAATATTATTTTCCATTTAAACCTCACGCTCTTGCAAAAGAGTAAAAAGTTAATAACACTTTGCTGTTTGGACATTGCATTTTTAGGCTACAGAGAACACGGCTACAATTTCATATCCTTGCTATTCCTTCACTTTTTCACTATTAATAGCTTGGAAGCAGAAGCACTTGGGAATTTGCTGTCACATAAACGCTGGTTCCTACAAGGATTCACTGAGGAAAAAGGACATCTCTGCAATATTTTGCCTCTCTTTGCATTTCTGGCTATAAATGAGTGAACTTCACATTCAAGACTGCGTATTGAAATTAAAAGTTCACTTTTTTAGTGTAAAGTAATCCATTTATTTTTATATGCATATAAACGGGGGAAGAATTGTTACAGTCTCTGCCAGAGACCTTGGCTCTGGCTCCTGCTTAAATGGTGATTGCTATTGTGGCTGACTGTTGGGTGCTAAATGAGGAACATCCGTGACTAAAAGTGCAAGATGGTTCAGGTTAATCTTGGATCCGTAGGCTCCCTGGCTGAGGTTATGGCTGGTTTACGTGCTGCAGAGATGAAGGATAGGAAGGAGCTGTCATTAATGGGTCAGAGCTGAATCATGTTGTCTATCCCTTCAAAAAAAATTGCACTCTTTTTATTGGTGTTTGCCTCAAACAGGTATAAACCCTTGGACAATGAGAGCAGAAAAACCTCTCCATTTTTTTTCTAAGAGACACAAGTCCTTCAATTCCTGATAAGCTGTGCTTCGACCATGGTTTTGCTGCAGAGGGTTTGTCACTGTTCTCATCTCCAAATAGTTAAATATGCTATTGAGGCTGTGTCAGTAACACTAATTAACACATTTTGTCCTGCTAGGACTTCGGGTAACTATCCTGAACTCTTTCAAATTCATTCTTCAAAGAACTGCATTGGTTGGTTGTATCAGTCTGTTTTTAGGGTGTAGAGCAGCACATCAGCGAAAGAGTTTCAGCAGCCGTTAGGTGAATTTTAAAGATGGCATCTTTGATGCCTGCAACGCCTGTGGCTGTGCACACTTTGTCTCGTGTCTCTCACTGTGAGCACCCCCTTTGCCTGTGTTTGGTGTGATGTGGGGCAGCTCAGGGTGGGGGAACGATCGTTGGGGAGCAGCGCTGGGTTCCCCCGTGGAGAACGCTGTGCCGTGGGAGCCGTCGGCATCAGACCCCAAGCCCCGTGCGGGCAGCTGGGAGCTGCTTAGTGACTGCAGCGTGGCATCGAGTCAGGCCCTCGCGTAACAAATTTCAGTTACCATCAGTTATAAGTGCTGAGGGAGGAGGGGGGCGAGAGAGCCATGCTTCACCCTGTGCCTGGCATTTTCCAGTTGACGTAAGAGTATTACAGAGCTTAGATAACGATGCTGTTTGCGGTGTCCCAGGAGTCACGGGCAGCAGATCGCCTACTGGAGGTCTCCTGATCGGAGACATCACGGCTTATGAACCCTTGTCAGACAGTCGTGCACCCTACCCTCCTGAACTGATTCATTGCCAGCTCATAAAGCGGTACAAGCCACTTTTATTCTCTCGATCTGCCTGATAGGAAGTAAGACTGTGTTTAGTCACGGGGTATGATAAGCTGTATACGGCTTATCCGTAGGTTGCATAATGTCCTGCAAACACAGGCTGGGGGCTCAGCTGGGCTTGTGCTGCGGCACTATTGTATTTATCCATTTATTTAGAAAGGGCTCTTACATTTCATATGGCCTTTTATAAAAGACGTTAAGGACAACTCTTAAGAAGCCAAGGCATCTAGCATAAAGTCTGTTTTTCATTATTATAATTATTATTACTTACTTACAGTGCTGCATGCATGGAAAGTTACCACTGTCTTGAATTTAGTTACCACGAAGATACTATGAAATAGTTGTCAATGTTTTGCCATTTCTAAACTTTCATGTACCTTGGTGAGACCCGGGTTTTGCCTGACATGTCTCCAGTTCTGTTTGCTTAAATATGGAATATTTTCTATTATAATTTAAAAATATTTAAGAGCATTGTTGTTACCAAAAGCTGACATGATATTCCAATAATAAAGACTCTTGAATTCTTGGATGTTTGACTTAAATATCATCGTTAAAAATGAACCCTGAAAGGATTTTTGAACTCTTTTCTATGTGCTTTATGACCACTGCTGTTTGATGTTTTAAAAATCCTTTTATTAATAGTGAACTTAAATCAGGTAGTGCTGCAGGTATTTGTGAATTTTGTATCTCTTCTGCAGTTCATTTATCTTATTTCCTTTATTAAGCTCTGTTCTTTTAAGGCAACAAAGCATGTCTTTAAAGTGTTCAAAGGCTGCTTACAAGACTTTTGCTCTTAATTAAAAGAATGACAAAAATAGGAATTTAAAGATTCTTACCAGGGGATACTATACTGCTTGGAAGTTGTTTAAAGACGTTTTTCCTGCAAGAAGCTTGTGTATGGAAACTTTTTTTTTTTATACATAATTTTTTTCTGCAACTTGCTATGCACTGGCCTATGATTGTAGACTCACTTGCAAAATACTGTGTTCCTGAAGTATGCTTCTCACAACTACAGCGTCTTACAACGTAGCACTACTGTAATGACAGTATGAAGCAAGGAATTCTATTTAACTTATCAGCCTTGACAATGTCCCTTTAAATTTGTGGGCTCTTGCTATTCCCTTGAGTCATTTCTCCTGGTTCCTAATCTACCAGAAAAGGATGCTTCAGAGATGGATCATAATATCAGTGTGAATACTGTGAAAGATCAAGGAATCTGAGGCTATACTACTGTAATTCAACCAGTTAACTAGTAGTTAGCAAGTTGCTGGTGTACAGCAAACGTTACTTTCTCCCAGGATTATTTCCATTGCAGTCATAAGCAAGGGTGGAGCCGTAGCCCTCCTCTAAGTACTTACAGGTGGTAAATAATGTTTCAAAAGCTTTCAGATCTTGTAGAAATTCTCTTCATCACGTTTTGACGGATGAACTTTAAATGGCTGTAATAATAATAATGTGCATGGGGAAAGCACGGTATTTAAATGGATGTGGATTACTTATCTTTTAATGCTTACCTGTGAGCTTTCATTGGTATGAATTTAGCTGCTTATTTATGTCATGAATATGCTTGCTTCTGTATGAAACAGAATGTCCCTGTGTTGAAAAGCTTCTGTTATGCAGATGCTGTTAAACACCTTGTGTTTCCAGGGAAATGCCACCAGAACTTTAAAATGAAAAATAAGAACTTAGGGTAAAAAATCACGATCATACTGTAGTTTAACTGATTCTCAGATTCAGACCCAGAAACCAGTTAATACTGCAAAGATTATTTGTTTCCATTTCTAAATATACAGAAACTTTGCAAGTCACAGTTGCACTGAAGTAATATTCTAACTTTTCATGGATGGTGAGATGGCACTCTGATTCTTAAGATACTGACCTACTAATCTATGCTTTGAATACAAGTCATCAGTGTGCAAGCATGGAGATGACAAGGTTTACAGATTAGATATTCCAAAAGTAACTATCATGATTGCCTGAAGAAACAAAAGATGAGTCAAGTAGTGAAGATGTGAAAACTCTTAAAGAAGAAGCTGAAGTTGTCCCTGGGGAAGGACTTTTTACTAGGGCATGTAGTGATAGGATGAAGGGGAATGGCTATAAACTGGAAGAGGGCAGGTTGAGGTTAAGCATTAGGAAGAAATTTTTCACTTTGAGGGTGGTGAGGCACTGGAACAGGTTGCCCAGAGAGGTCGTTGAGGCCCCATCCCTGGAGGTGTTCAAGGCCAGGCTGGACATGGCCTTGGGCAACCTGGTCTAGTGGGAGGTGTCCCTGCCTATGGTAGGGGGGTTGGAATTCGATGATCTTCAAGGTCCTTCCTAACCTAAACCATTCTATGATTCTATGATTCTATGATATAAGGAAAGATGCCGTTACTTACGCTTTGATCATGCAAGGAAATTTTAAAAGGCATGATTCAGGTCTCAGTCAAAAATATACTAGGGCACAGGTGCCTCATTTTTGTGTGGAACTGATGCTTTATCCTTGGAATAGTTTTAGTCAGTCACTCCAAAATTGGTTAATACATTCTACAAATAAATAAATCAAACTGCAGTAAACAGTTGGATATTCTTGCAACAGTATTGGTCATTTCCCTCTCTCTGCCTTGTCAAGAGTTTCTGAGGAATTACCTTTGATAGGATCATGCCTACACCCTGAAATAGATTCTTGATAAATTAAAATGTCTAGTGAAGTTATGTGGTAGGCACGTGGGAAATGCCTGGAGGCAAATGTGAGTAACTGATGAACACAGTTCACCATAAGCTGTCTTTAAGTATTTCAGTTATAGAGTAAAATATAGGAGATATATGCAAAACATTCTCAAAAAAGTTGAAAATGTCAAATTCCTGTGTTTTTAATCTCTTTAATTTATACAAATCTGGGGTATTAATACTAGTAGTTATTTTTGAGAAAGAATTGTCATTGTTCAGAAAATAAATTTGTGTCTTTTTTTTTCTCCCCTGGAAAACAGTAGCCTTTTAGAAATATTTCCTTAATGTCCTAAATAGAGAAAAGCTGGACATAGCAACTGGGTTCAGTAATAGCAGCAGTGCTGGCTTTCACCAGCCTAACAGTGGTTATCTTTTTGAGTGAATGAGTAATCCTCAACCTAAATTGAACCCAGCTGTCTTAGCTTGTTATTTAACTGCTGCAGCTTCTGGAATAAGCATGTGTTCATCAGAGGCTTCCTGGAGATTATCCATGCCAGTGAATAGGAAATTGTAAAACTCTGATATGTGCCTAACAGTACTGGAAAAATTCATTTGCAGTCTGATAATCTGGGCCAAATACATAAAGTTGATTCAACTGCCTTCTAATTTTGATGTGTTATGATTATGTCATTAATCTCGAGACCTTTTCTTTATGTGTCATCTTAATAGGCTTTGTCTTTTTGTTTGTTTCTTTGTTTTTAGGAAATAAACATTCATAGATCTTTGTGAAGCAGATGGAAATTGATTGGAATAGTGGTCAGTATTTGTCAACCTCTAGTAAAGTGTATGGAAAGCTATGCTTCAAAAATTGATGCTTATTTCTGAAAAAAAGGAAGGATAAACTTTGAAATCTCTGTGGCTAGCCAAAAGCAAAATCCCTGGAAAACTGACATCTTAAAGATGCCATTATGTCTCTGGTTCTCTGTGTCAACTTGTATCAAAATGGAAAAACACCAGTAACATCCACTCCAAAGGATTTCTATGATTTGTTTTTGAATTAAAGCATTGATTTTGGGGAACACAGGAAAGTGTACATCTTAGGAATAATTTACATGCTTTCTAGACTTAAAAAGGTATAAACACTATTTCTGTGGTTTATTTGTGAGTCTGTGAAACCTACTGTATGTATACCCAAAACATTTTTCCACCAATGAAAGAGATATATGTGATTTAAAACAACTTTCCTCCTGAATGGCTTTGGTAGTCTTCCTAAGCTCTTGCATGCTAATTTCCTGAAATAATAATTCCTACTGGTGAATCTCCTTTCTAGATTTCCCAATGTGGCTTCATTTCGAAATTATGTTTTATGGCAGGAACTGCATGGATCTCATGTCAATCCCTTATCAGTTAGTGATGACTTCTACTTAGTCTGAAAGTCTTAATCTTCCATTCTCCTATTTGATTTCCACTTTGCATATGAATCAGGGCTCCAAGAGGGTGTTTCCCCTTCTCATTTTCTTAGATTCTGACTTGATTTTCATTGTAGCTAAAACCATAACCGAAGGAGAAGTTAGGAGAAGAGGGAAACCCATACAATCTTGTAACTTCACGCTAACACAGTCCTCTGCTTTCTGCTGTGGTAGAAGTTGGCATTCTTTACTTGATAAGAATACACAGTGATCATGGAGCTTGGTCTGTGTCTCTTTTCCAGACATAAACAACTGCATCCAAGAGGGACTGATTTTTTTTTTTCCCAACATTTGGATAGGGGTTGTAGGGTTTTTCTTTTGGTGTGGTTGTGGGGTTTTCTTTTTCCTAGTGCAGGCTTAGTGATGTTGACTGGAAATTAATGCACAGGCTGTGCAAAACCCATCTTCACTGAAACTGGTACATGGGAGTAAATAAGCAGGGTTAAAATGTTTTCAGTAAAACTCCATTTCTGCTTATGTTTTTTATTTTTCATGAAAATTAAACTTTCAGGTAAACTTCACTTTCACAAGAATTGTCAGCTCTTTAAGTAAAATTTAACTTATTTTATTAAATTTTAAAAAGTATGATTAGGAATATTTTCCTCTGCTTGGGAGATGTATTTCAGATATATTTTCCCCTTTATGTGCTAAGCTCTCAAGCTGAACTACAGATGTGTGAAAAGCGGTATGGTCTGGTATGCTATGAGTTACATTGCTTATAAAGCCTTCAAGAGAAGAGTGGGCTGTAGGAGGCTCTTAGATTATAGTTCTTAAGGACACTATAATACCCTTTCTGAGTCATGTTTTTCTACCTAGCAAAGGTAGATTTTGAATATATTTGATTTGATGCTATTAAGAACGATTATCAGACAATAAAACTAGCTTCATTCAGCAAGCTTACTAGTTCTCTTGAACGAAATAGAGATGAAAATAAGACTGTGAAAAATTAATGTGTAAATGTTACTTCTTAATGCAGTCCTTTGGGTTAAAGTACTAACGAAATGTTGGAACTTCTTTTTGTAGAGTAAATCTTGATGCCTTTATTCAGTCTTTACACAAGAAATAAATCCATTGGCTTCAGTAAGACCTTGCCTGACTAGTAAGTGTGCAAAACTGTGGACATTGTGTTCATTTGAGGGTGAGCTGCTCTGAGATTAAATCAGCTGGTGAAGTGGTGCAGGACACCATTTTTGTGACATTTTACCTGTATTTTCTTTTCCTTGCTGCTGATTTGTTTCTGCACATGTGCAGACAAGCAAGAAATGTTCCTGTCAGCTGTGCTTTCCTACAACACAGGAGCTGCTAAAAATAGTATGTCATGTAGATTTCTTTCAGTGGCTGCCATTCTGTTATTTCTGCACTTACCTTCACACAGTTAACCTTTTTTTGGTAAACAGGGACAGTGTAAAAAGACTCACTAGCTCATTTTTTTTCCATGGTGGTTTTGGTTTTACCAGCAGAAGTCACAAAGTCAATTTTTATCATTGTCATCTCAGTGTCTCCATACTTAGGTCAGCTGTATACCAGTACTTGGAAACGGGTTTGATTGTTGGAACTTGGGTATTTTAAAGGAATGTAATGTTATTTTGAATATAGGATTATTTAATGTTCCCAAATTTCAGTGATTTGAAATCTGCTTGTATACCACAAGCTACCTATCTCTGTTGCTTTATGCAGACATATATAACAAAGAAACCCAACTAATGAGAAAAACTTCTGTTTGATACTGAAGATCAGAATCTATTAATGGCATGCTGCTGACTTTTATGTAGAAGAGCAAACAAAATCATCTGTATTTTCCCTCAGTTTCCCCACTTGGAAAATGAGTGGGATGTCAATCATTCATCTTGGAATCCAAATTACTCTGATATTTGGGTATCTTCCACCATGACCCCAAAATGGGTATTTTAACACTTTCTGCAGGGAAAACCACAGGCAGAAGAAATACTAATGAAGTTCCTCGTTACATAATGTAATGTGGTAATACTGTGAAACTACCAGAGTGTATGCAGTAAGGAGTATCTGTTAGGTAAATCATTTTAACTACTTGCTTATACAACTAAGTGTACGCATCCTGAGCTTCCTCATAGCTTCTGTGAATTACAGAAGAACCTTTTGGGTTTTTTATACAGAATTTTTCAGTTTTGTGGTATTTTCAAGACTCTATGAAGGCACACTCTTTTCCATAGGCTTTTTATTCAAGCATGTATCATAGTTGAAAAGCATGGCAGAAGTACACATTTTTATTGCAGTGGCGTGAAATTTGGAGATACATAGCGTCTTAGCATCATCTTCTAATACAGTCTTTTCGAGGCTCCTCTGAGGTCCAGACTTTCTACCATCTAAGAACTTAGCTATGTGTTTGTTTTGAATTAAGGACAAGGAGGAACATGTTTAAAACACTATGGATGGTCCCAAACAAATCTCTATGCTCTAGAATAAGAAACATTTTGCCATAGCTACTGTGTTAACTGCTAGCATGGCCTACCGTACATATTACAGTTATTCCAGAGGATCCATCATTTGTTATGTAATAATTATTTTTTTTTCTGAACTAAAACAAAGTGCATTTTTGAGACACTTAAAGTTTTGTCAAGCAAAATAAAAATGTGATACAGAGAAAATGATATGGAACTTATTGCTTGGCCAATTGCAATATTTCAACAAATGCAAAATAAATTTAATAAAAAGTTGGAACCCTTAATAAATCATTGTCTCACTACAAATATCAAGTTTTCTTGTTAGCTGCTAAATTAATCTGGCAACACCTGCTAGCTGAGATGCATATAGGTCTGCAGTCATGTGTTCTTAATGAGTCATTCTGATTATGCTTACCTTTGTGGTAGCTAAAATAAGTATCTCACCTATTCATTGTTATATATGACATTTATCTGCTTATTATACCTTTTCTCCAGTCTGACTTTCTTTCTACAAGGTCTATCATGGCCTCCTATCAGTGAATCTTCTTAAATTGTTACATTTGTCATTTCAAGGGGTAAATG
>NW_009649951.1:3587021-3604695 GCF_000708025.1 Charadrius vociferus
TGAACCGCTTACAGGAGTGTGCCATCTGCTTAAGCACCAAGTTTGAGTAAAAATTAAGGATTTCATAGAAATATGATAGTTACACAGTGCATTATAATGTAAATCCAAAATGACCTGAAATGGTAGATACACTGGAAAAGCATTATGTTCTGATAATAAAGGAATAGGAGCAGAAAAAGGTGTGTCTCAGTCACTAGGCTGTTTTTCTGTCTGATTCTTCCTGGTCTGTTTGGATGCAGTTTGCACTGGTCTTGGACAACAAGTCATTACTAGTTTTCAGTGGAATCATGTGACTTTTGCTTCCTTGAAAGTGAAGAAGAATAAGCGACAGTTCCCTGTCAGTTGACTTCAAGTACTTCTGCGGGCCAGTCTTACTTTCTTTGTCTGAAGAGGTTTTAGCTCAAGCTTTGATGGCATCAAAATCATTAATGAAACAGACACCCGTTATTTTTCATTTGGGGCACATCAGGTAAAACAGATCATTGACTTATAAGCCATTTTTATTCCTGCATAGGTTTACCATTCTCTGAGTCTAGGGGAGCATCTTGAAATTCTCTATGTAATATGACTTCTTGACCAACAAAGTTTTGTGAAGGTGCTGCATTTCAATGTTAGATCCTTACCATGCAGTTGAGTAGTTTTACTTTGGAAGGTAGCTAAAATTGACTTTTATGGTTTGTTTTTTTGACATCCTAAATGCAGTGATTTTTTACTTAACAATGTCAGGCTTCAAACTTAACTTGAGAAATAAAAATCAGGCAGGTTCTTTTCTCCAATAAAAATGGTAATAATATATGTTTTGCAGTCCATTTGTCCTTGCAGCTAGATCCAGTAGCAGATTTAGCTGAAATCTGTCCCTGAAATTCCAAACTTGAAACCCTGAAAAATCCTATTCAGCTTACCCCTAGGCTGGAATGCATCCAAACTTTTACTGGCTTTTAAAATCTCTCAGTGACTTTAATTCTGATTCTGTAGATAACCAGCTAAATTGTAGCCTTTAGACAATTTAGTAGCCGAGCACCTTGATTATACTCCAGAAGAACTGGGGTTAAGAAACTTAATGTTGGTCTGTCTGAAGCGGTAGATGCATCATTATGCCTTCCATGCTGCAGTTAGAAGATTTGATCTCATATTCACTTTCAGATGGTCATCTCTCTTTCTGTAGTGGATTCATTGTACCACTTCTCTTACCAGGCTTTATAACACTCATTCAGAAAATGGAAGAATTCTCCTTGAGGCTTCCGGGATTCAATGTCCACATCTTCTATTCTTCTTCATGGTCTTTCAGTCACCCAAACGGGGATGTTACACCATATTCCTGAAACAGATCTAACAAATGAACAAGTAATCATTTGATTGTCTGGGGACATGGCTGTGAGATGTGATGTTACCCTACCTGGTTTGACCATGGTGTATTTGGAAGATTTCTGTCCAGGGGCAGGGGGAAGGGCAGGGAGTCAACATTTGTAACACCTCTTGCTTAAATTATTTTACCACCATATAATTTTCATTGTACAAAATAATTATTTAAAGCTAACCAAGACGCTCCAAAAAGTCTTAAATGTTAGTGTTGTAATAAAAGCCTAACTGAAGCCATGGAAGTGTGCAGCTACTGAAAGTATTTTTGTCTACTCCCTGCCCTTAACCATTCTCTAAGGGCTTGGAAAGCTGCTAATGGAACAGAACCCTGGCTGCAGACGGAAGGTGAAATACGGGAAGAAGAACAAACAAGGTTGAAAATTGAGCTCGCTCTGGTTCATGTGTGCGTAGTGGAACTTTAAATGGTCTCCAGATGAGTGGATTGGTACATTTTCCTTTTCAGCAAAACATCATGAACATTTAATTCCACAGGACACCAGAGCCTGCTGGCATCTGTAGGAGCAAAGCAGGTTTTAGCAGTAACTACAGTAAGAAAAGGAGAGGAAAAAAAAGGAAGTCTAATGTTTTGGCTTCCTCACGAGGTATTTAAATGCCTACTGTGTCCTGGGCCAGCTGGTTACAATTAACCCTGTGCATTTAGAACAATCGTTTTAAACAGGTTTGGGAGACATCTGCTGCAGTATAGAAGGAGGGGAATGAGACTGGGAGGGAGATCAGTTTACAGAATATGCGTCAATGTGTCCAGATGTTGTAACCCAAAAAGGTACCCTGTCTGTCAAATGCAGTCAAGCAAGAAGTTTATGTATCTGTTCCTATGCTCTTTATCATGCTTGTGTAGCTAGGCCCCACAAAGCACAACTCAATAGCTGTTCGTCTTTTCTGAGAGGAACATGTGTAGCATAGCATCTGTTAAGTCTAACTTCACCCACGGTTTGCTTTACATTAAGAAGTTGCCTATAATTTCCACTGCTTCCATGAATATTTGTGTATGGATGCAAAGTTCTTCTAGAAGTCACATGCAATCATTTTTGCAAAAGCTGCTTTCAAAAATGGGGGAACGATGTAGAGAAAATGGCCTCATAGAAGACCAGGAGATTTAGCCCTACAAATTCTCTTTCATACAACAATAGCACTTTTCACTTACAGTGCCTCCCATGGAGCATCTTAATATTTTTTAATCTATTTTTCACAGATAAGGAAACTGAGGCAATGGGATAGGCAATTTACTTGATCCAAATTATTAAGACAGTTCTCCTGTGCACGTATTGCTTTCAGTGGGAGAATGGATCATGCAGAGTCCCTCAGGATTTTGGACACAGCATTACTCAGATCCATTTATATGCAAGTAGAAGAAATCAACTCTAAAAAGCACAGTTTGCTCGGCAAAGGTGTATCATTGCTACCGATATGCAGTCAAAGAAATTCCTTCTTACACAGTTACTGCTCTCACAGCGTCATCTGTAGAGTTAGAAAGTAGAGTAAGTCCGAGACATTCAGATTGCTAGCACATCATTTTTACCCTCCTGGACTTGTGAAGCCCTTAACAGAGAAGAAGAAGTTGGTACTGTGGTTTCAGCCTTCAGCTTTAAGATATTTTAAGTTGAGAAGGAGAGGGAAGGGAAGTACTTCTAGTAATTCCTGGATTTGTTAAAAAGTTGAGTTTTTCCATTTTGATACTATTGTCATGATCGCATAGACACCTGCACGTTTATTGTGGCACGTTAAGCCACATAGACTTATCACCAGACAGGATCACTCTAACAGAAGTTTTATTTGTAGACTGTTGTGGGCATGATAAAATCTATTTCTGGAGGAATGGGGCAGAGACATAAGCATAAAAACAGAATTGTGATTATCTCACAGCTACTTACATCTGTATTAGTGAAGATCCCTGGTTAACTGTCCAAATGGACTTGTTCCCTTTCAGATAAACAGACACTGCATGTAAATGAACAGCTTGTGTTAAGAAAGTCAATCTGCTAATTAAACTCTGCATTAGTTTTCACATATATTTCATTTAAACACAGAGTGAATATTATCCTCATAAGTGTCTTGCAAGAAGGAAACGTACTTTACGAAACTCCAGATTTGTGACAGACCCGGAATAATAAATGGCTCTTGACATCCAGGTATCTCCCTATCTGGTTTTAAAAGAGAAAGTCTGCAAGTACTTGACCTTGTATTTGATTATTCACGTATCATCCATAACAAACAGAAGCAATAAATCATCTCCAACACTGATGATCCTTTATAATACTTATAGATTAAGAAGCAGGTTCCTGTCTTAGAACTTTCTAAAAATAACCATTCAACAAGTGTCAGAAGGACTTCTGTCTCATTTCTTTTGTTTTCCCTTTATTATCATCAACTGTATCACTGAATTTTAAATTAACTAATAGGTGGGCCCAGGAACTCATTAAGAAATCAGTCTCTTGGAAATTGAATGTGAGTAATGACCCCCCTTAAGTGGGGTGGGTGGCTTAGTGCCAGTTGAACATGGCAATAACGGACTGTGATCATAGGAGTTACCTTTTGATGGAGACACAATGCTATGCAATTAAAGACAGTGTCTGGGTTCTTCAGATGACTGAACAGTATCGGCTCTTGTCAGCAGAAAGTAACTTATTTTTACTTGATTTTTAAAGAGACTGAATATCGCAAAACAAGTCTGTCAAGTAACTTTAGCACATGGAGTATTGCAGGAGAGTGTGATGTGTAGCTAAGGTTATGCAGACAGGGAGGCTTGAAAAGTATTCTGTTTCTTTTGGAGCTGTCTTTAGGAGAAAGATGGCATCTGTTTCCTTTCAGGGAAAAATTAAAATACATATCTTCTGAAAAACATTGAAGACTAGTAAGTGGTGCTTTTTCACCTCCTGCTCTCATGCTGTGTCCTTAGAAGTGCTCATTTTTCCTCTAGTACAGTGTCTTTTGGTGGTGTTACTCTAGAATAAAAGAAATTTGAACATTTATATGGTGAAATTTTAGAAGTGTGTTTCACCTCATCCTTTAAATGCAAGTGAACAGGTGTGGAAAGATCATCTGCTGTTGGCCTGTATGCACAGCTGTTTGTACATATCATATGATTAACAATTAAATTTTTATTCTGTAGAATTTTTTATGATTATAAAACAGATGAGTGCACTACTTTGTATGTTATTTTTTAAGTGAATTATATTTGAAGTTCCAGCACTGGCTTCTATAACTGCTGGCTGCTGTGGTGGATGGCATATTTCCATATGGAGCCACTAAGGAAGAATAACTAAGGAGTAGGTGACTTCATATTTGGTCATTAATCCTTCAGGGAGGAGGTGATGACCTCAGATATCCTTTTTTTCAAGCTGAGCGAGGCATCCTTGGGAGCTAAGTCATGCCAATGTAGGTATAAGGTTGCTCTGCAGCTGCAAAGCGCAATGCCCTGGACCTGCAGGCTGCAGATGGCTTACGTGGATGGCCAGGAAATATTTTAATATGTATTTCAAATGGCTGACGATGTGAAAACTCAGCTGAATGGTAGTCAGCATCCTTGAAGCTGACTCTGGATTTAAATGTGGAGGACAGCAGTTTGCCTGGGCTGCAGTTTGCTAGACCCTGACCAGCAGTCTCCCTGCTCCCAGCAGTGAGTGCTAGCTGCTGCCCTGCTTTGCTTTAGGGTGGCGTTTTTCCTTTAATGAGGAAAGGGACCATGGCCAAAACTATCTCTTTCTGAGGCAGTTTGACCTAGGTTGTATTCTTTGGCATTTCTAATGGAAAATACTGTAGTAGTGTATACAGTATGAAAAGGCACGTTTCATGGACTAAGTGCAGACCTGCCCACAGCTTTACAGCAATAAAGGCAGGTATGAACCGGCACATATTTTGTACTAATTAGTTACATCTGGAAAGAAAAGCTATTTTGTTGTTGGTGCCTTCTCTTCAGGACTTTCACAGCTAATTAAGACCCAAACTCCTCATGTCTGTTGTGTGATGCTATGTGTCTGGGTTAGCTTCTGGGTCCTGAAGATGTGGGTTTGGCTTTGAGTGCTTTGTTCATGTTTATACTGGTAGTATTCTAAGAATCCCAGTTTCCCGATGTTGGTATGTTCTTAACAGCTTTAAAAAGCAGCTAAGGTTTTAATGCAGCAGTAAGACATCTTGCATAACACCTAGTACCTTACATACACCTTGCATAACACCTAGTACTATACAGCACCTTACAGTAACACCAGGCCAGACTGTCTAATAGGGCTTTGTAATGCAGATACTTTCACTTGAACCAGGTGAAGCTGTATAGTCACATTGCAAGTGGCAAGGATAACTGCAGTAAAGGCAAATTCAAAGACCAGAAACCTGAGTTCCCATCTCAGTATTCCCATGGGGTGTCTGGACCCAGGTTCTCTGCTGTTCTCTTCCTACTGTAATCTATCACTCACTTTCTGTGCTGTATATTCTTACAGATAGTAATGCTTAAATTCACTTTTATGCCCTTTCAGCAGTATCAATGGGCATTTTGTACCAATATGAGTAGCAAATGCCAAATGCTCAATTAAGATAATGGTTTATAAGCAGTTCATTCCCTTAAAACTCAGTCATGGAAGTGGGGAGAGTATTATGGTCTTTAGAGTATGTTTCAATTAATATAGGTCTCTGAAGGTTAAAGACATTGTCCTGGACTTTATCTGAGAGAATATGGAACTGATGCAGATCTTGAAAATAGTAGTCAATCACTTAAATGTAATGTACTCAATTTTTGCACAGACATTTCAGTAAAAACATCCAATTTTTTTTTTTTTTTTTTTTTTTTTTTTAAGCAGAGCCCTTTTTCAGTAACAGATGGTACACAAAACTATGTAAGTCTTTGGTATGTGAGCTTCTCTATTTTCCAGGAGCATATAGGTGTAAGGCATTTTCCCACTTGCTGCCATATTGACCAGATAATGAGTGTATTTCCAACAAACCAAGCCCCCATAGGAATTGACATGTACATTGATTTTGTTAAGAAACAGTTTGGCTTAGCCATTAACTGTCTGTTTGTAATAATACTGTTCTTCATTTTATATTGATACTGACAAGAATTGTTCTTTAAAGAATTACTTAGACCCCAAAGATTACTTAGAAAATATCAGACTGTCAATGAGCAGAGTAACAGCAGAGTCTTTTGCAGCTATTGTAAGTATCTTGGAAACTCATCTCTTTAGAATACAACTACAACAGTGTAAATTTTCTTCTCCTAAAAGGACATACTTTTGGATGCACATTGAGGAGAAAAGTCCTAAATATAACAGTTCAGATAGATACCTTCAGAGGTAAACGAGTCTCTTCATTCTTATTCATGTTAAGGTTTTCAGTGATAAAGTTTTGGATTGATGTCTATTCTTTTTTTGCTCATTTTTTCAGGAGCGTTTTTTTTTCTTGTTTTCACTGGAGGTTAGTGGGTGTTACCTGGTGAGGATGCTGTTGAAATTGTGCAGAACATTAGAGGTCAAAATCAGCTTTGCTTTGTACCCTTTGCCTCCATCCAAAGTCAGAAGCGACAGCTGAAGTTAGCCCTTAGGATTCTTACTTGCTATTAGTATCAGGAGCATTTACAAGGTTAGCTCTTATTAAAGCTAATCAGTGTGAAGCTAGGTGGGTGCTGAACATTTTGTCCTTTTGACATACTCAGTAGCTCAGACATGAAAGTATGTAAACATTACCATTCATTGAGATATAAGATGCTGAAAGTCTTAAACCACTGAAGAAATAGAGCCTTACTGCACCTTTATTTAACTTCTCTGATTCTGTGGTTTGGGGCATTGTCCCCTAAAACTGAAATCGCAGAACAAGAAAGGAAACATTGCTGCTGGATGAAATAGTGTCAAGCCCTTAATTAGTCAAGTGACTAATACAACCATTTTTACAAAGCATACTGCATCGTCAGATTAATCCTTCCATATTTAGAAGTGTAGCTGACATTTCAGCCTTTTAACTCCAAGGTTAGGCAATTTTGGTAAACCATGTAAAGTCCAACGAGTAGTCTTACTTGTGAGAGCCTCTGATTGAAGCTGGCTTTGCCACCAGGTAAATGCAGCTGGGCCAAAATGCACCTACCATATTTTACAAAATCTTCATGCAAGGTGATGTGTTTCCACCTTAAAATGTTCATGTTCTTTTTTGAGTATCTCTTTGATGTTGTGCATACTGCTGTTCAACATCATCCTAACAAAGATAATGGTTTTATTGCAGTTGTCTAGGAGCCACCATATCCTAATATATTTCAAGGATTGGGGGTTTAATGCTGTACCTCCATTAACTAATAATAATTTTTATAATCTTTGCTGCAAATTACATTTGATTTTTAAATTTTTTTAAGATGACTTTAAAACTGTTTTCATAGAACCACAGTGTTTCTGGAACACATTCTTGTTTAAGCAAGGCTTGTTTCAGTTTGGTTTAAATAATTGTTGCTAAGTGGGTTCAAAATCACATTACATGTTCTAAATACTGTAGCCACTTATGGTGGACAGACAGCTAGATAATCCATTTGATGTTAGTTCAGAAAACTCACTGCGGACAGGGAAAAAGGGAAGAAAGCTCTTGACCTTTCTTTTGATACTCAAAGAAAACCCCAAACCTCGCAGAGATGCTTCTGCACAGCCCTTACTCGTTCTGCAGGCCACGTCTCCAGCAGGTAGGGAGAGGGGTAGCTTCAGCAAGGAACAAGAACAAATGCAGCATGAATAGTAACCATCCTAACCAAAAAGTGGGTTTAAGTTCTCTCCAGCTGCCAGATTTCAACTGATGCGGAAATGGTATAGCTTAATTGATTTTACGGGAGATATATTCACACTGAACTTCAGCTGGGAATTGAACTTTGAGATCCTAAAACCTCTCTTTACTGGCTGTGTATGCCCTATCAATATCATTAGGAGGAAGAAATGTGAATTGACAACAGAGTTGAAGGTAAATTAGGGTCAAATCCTAGCGTCGAGTAATGTACGTCATTGCTGTAGTGAGTAGCAAGCTTTTACGTATGTCATTAAAAAGTAATAAAGGCTCTGAAGTTGGCAGTTTCAGCAGGGAGAAATCCCCATGACTCGTCTTGCGTAAGTAGGGCTGAGTCCTTAAGCCCAAAATAGAAGAAAATACTTGCGTTCCTTGAGATGAAAGCAACATAGTTGTAGAAAAATAATAGGACTCTTTTTTTTTTTTTAACTTTTGTCCTTTAGATTTATTTCAGTCATGATTTGGCTCTTTATTAAGCAAGACTTTCAAAAATTTGTAGAGATAAAGTCTCCCCATGGCATAAAAAGCAAACTAGTCAAATGTGCTTGCGTGAGTAACAAATCGTTGCTACAACCAGATCATACAGTAACAGCTATTTTAAGCATGATAATTTTTCACATTTTTTGTGCATTTTCTTAAAAATGGACTTTACCCTGTGTTCCACTTTTAGAAATTATGTCTTTTTAAAGACATTAAGGAGTGTTTTTACTAGATATATGGAAAAGCAATCCAAGTAAGTTGTTTTGTTTTGGTTTTTTTTTTTTTCTTTTATATAGTATGATTGTAAATGGTTTAGAGAAGAAAAAAAAAAGGGCCAGCTTTTTACTGTTTGCCATAATGCAAACCATGCACCATGCCCAGAAGTGTCTTTTTTGTCTCTTATGTTTTGTCATAATACTATTTTTAAACATAAAATGTTAGTCATGAAAAGTCAAGACTTTTGAAGTAACAGTAGCTATGACAACCTTCTCTCTTGGGGGTGCAGTACAAGGTATTTCGCTGTGTGACTGGACAGCATATGCTACAGGTGATTACATGAATGTTACTGTATATACTGAAAACAATTATAACTTCATTAAAGACTACTTTTTCCAGGTTATGCAACAAATTCACAGCAAACTGCAATTCAGGAAATTAGTTGTAAGTGCTATGCTGTTCCATCAAACAGTAGGTAAAAGAGACTGCTGTGCAAGCAAGGACTATTAAAAGGGGCAGGCTTTGTGCATTTTTTTCTTTCTTTTCTGTTTTCTCCTCACATTCTGCTTCCTTTTCTTCCTTTCCTCCCTTTCTTTTTCTTATTTTCCTATTTTTCTTCTTTGTTTTTCTGTCTTCTGCTCTTGCTCGTCCTCTGTACTTAACGCACACTTCACGGTTGAAATAAAGTAGGCAATTTTGTGCGTATTGGATGAGGTCTTGAGGAGAGAGGTATGAATCACCCGAGGTGGCATTTCTGTTGCTGACCTCTTGAAGCTGAGACTAATTGAGAATAACATGAAGTTAGAAACTGATAAATTTGCTGCAGTTATAACTGGAAGATGTAATTAATGCTGCTTTGATATATATAGTGCTGCATGAGGTTAATACTAAAGATGGGAGTTTTTCAGATGAGTGCCTATAATAGTAGGTCTTGCAGTTAAAGCCATACAGTAGCTTCTATAGTTGTAATTGTTATCTGGGAGTCAAAGGAAGACCTTTCATCCATCACTATTAACATTTCAACTAGTCCTGTGAATTGGAAACATAAGTCTGGCTGAAAAACAAGCAAATAGCCTCTTTTTTTTTTTTTTTTTTTAAACTTACTTGGGAGGTGTGTATGTTTTTTAACCTCATTTGAGTTGTATTGCTCTTTAGCTGCTTAATTCTCATGACAGTCAGTTGGAATAACTCAGATGTCTTGTGATGCACACCTTTCATTACTTTGGAATTAAAATGTGACGTATTTTCTGAAGGGACCCACGGGCACGTGGGGTTCACCAAGGCTATATTTAGATGAATGATGTTCACTCGAGTACCTTCGGTAGTCAGCAATGCAGCTAGGAATGGCTGAGTAAAACTCTGAAGCCCCTGTCTCTACTGCAGTGGGAAAAAAAATTCTTTGAGCAGGCATTAAGCTTCGTACATAACCCCAGATCATGTATTCTTGTCAATTTATAAATACTAGATTAACAGAATATCAGGAACTGTAATTAGCAAACATAAAAAATTAAAGTTTTCCACAATCTTGCAGAGTTATTAAAATAAATTAAAACATGGTTTTGTAGCACTCAGTTTAGCGATTAATGAATATAGTTGGTAAACAACATTATGAAAAATTTAATCTTTATGCAGAATATGGTTTTGTCGTAAGACAGTTGTCCATAGATTGACGGTAGAGCTAAAACAAAGTAAAACTCAGATTTTTGTTAAATGAATACTGCCCATTCTGTACGGTGAATGAGAAGATGATAATGAAGCTGCAAATACTGCAAAAATAGTAGCAATTTATATCATAATGCATATATACAGTTACATAGTAATTAGAGTATTTTGTGTCATTTCATGTATCTTTTAATGTCTCTATAAATCCTTCATTACCTTTAAAAAAATTTTATGCATGCAGTTTGGTTTATCTCTTTGTACTCTGTTACAATACAAAGTTACATTAACAGTATTTTAGAAATTAGTATATAGATGGTATTTTAGAAATAATTGTAGATTTAAAATAACTGATTAGAAATAAAATTGATTATAGATAGAATTAATTATTTTAGATAATATTATAATTAATTTATATTAATTCAATTTTAAATTTTAAATATATATCCAATAAAAGAATAAATAGCTTCAATTTAAGACAACTACTTGATTGCCTCTCTTCAGTTTAAGGAATTTTTACTTTTCAGTTGAACAATAAGAACAAAGCTAACCTGGATTTTTTATAGAGTCATTTGGGAATGAAATAGGAAAAAATTGTATCCAGGCAACAGCACTTTAATAATTTTATAGCTTCTTAGGTCCACTTGCTCAACGCGAAACCATTTTCAGAGCAAAAAAGAACATTTTATATAAATCACTTGTTTTGTATGCTCTTCCCGTATCTGCCTTTCTGGTGGATGGGAGAGTTCTTCCTCGTTAACAGAGAGCTAACAGTTAAGTTAACAGTTCACTTGTGCCTTAGAAGCACACACATCAAGCTACGCTGACAGCAGTGTAAAGAGCGATGGATTGACAGGCAGTGGCCTCTGTACTTGAGTGCAGGTGGCACTGGCTTTCAAATGGCAGAAGGAGATTCACGTAAAAACCATCCTTCCTTTTCTGTGGATCTGGTGGCCTCTGCTTCTGGGGGGGAATCAGTGTGAGACCCTGCTGTTCTTGCTCTTTTGGGGTAGTGAAGACCTGGGGACTCCCTGCTGTGAGCCCGCGCGTGGTGACCCTGTCTGCTGGGAGGCAGGACAGCACGGCGCTTGCCCTCGTTCCCCAGAAGCAGGCTTGGAGAACAGGGGCGACGTGGTAATGCACTGTGGACCATGAAAGTTAACGCAGTTGTGTGTGCTGAGCAAAACACCTGGGAAATTCTAGGGCCGGGGGAGGGCGGCGGGGAGAATTTGGGGAAGAGCAAGGTTCACTGAGGCATTTTGGATTATTCAGTGTGGGGACAACCGGGCATGGCAGCCCTTCCCCAAGGGAAGTAAAGAGTAGCCTGGCACTTAGAGTGGTGCTGCCTGAGAGCTGTCAGTACCAGCTTCGCTGTCAACCAGGTCAAACTGGTCTGTACTGGAAACACCCAATTAAGGGTAACAATCCCACTTGTGATCCAGCATCTTCAATTAGAGTTTGCTTTTCCTTTTTGTTCATTTGTACAAAATAAGAGATGAATCAGGTCCCCAGGAGAGCTCCTTGTGATCAGCACAGAACACCCTGAGAGGGCACACAGAGCAGTTACGTGCTGCGTGTTTGCATCTCACATGACAGTGTGAGCAGGACGACTAATCAAATGATTATAGTGGTACAGTTCATATATTAGTTATGCAATAACCCTTATTTCTTTAACTGAACTTGGACATAATAATGTTTTCCTGTATTTTTGACTTCACACCTGCATGATAGATCAGTAACTTCTGTATTTGAAGACGGTCTTTTCTAAGATGTTATAGCATATAGTATGTGAGCACGTGAAAGGTGAGCATGGACTGCATTATATTTACTTTAAAGGGTGATATATGTCTCTGATTTTGCTTTTGATCTGTGGCAGCCATGACTACTATGTTTCTTTCTCTTTGGAATTGGTACCTACCAGCCAGTCTGTGACACTCCACATATAAATCTATCTGTGACAGAGCTATCACTTCCAAGAATATGTTTTGTCAGGACTACCAGCTTTTGCTGTGGCTTCTTTGAAATACTTCTAGTTCTTAGTTCTAGTATTTAATTTTTTCATTTCCAAGACTGTCCCTTGGACTTTAAAGTCTTCTTTTTTTTTTTTTTTTTTAATTAAAACCCCAGCCATACCAGCATAAAGGAAACCTGTCTCATATACTAAGAAAAATGTGCATCTGGAGGGCAAAAATGGAAAAGGATAAGTACAGGAGCATATTGAGATCCTAGGCTTTGTGGTGCTAAAGGTTTCATTTTCCTTGAAAGAAAGAGCCTACTCTTTTAGGAAATACTGTTTCCAGCTAATTTATTAAAGTAAAAGGCCCTGACATTTTTCTAAGTATTTCAGAATGGCTCAGGAAGCTCATTAAACAGCGTATAACCATTGCTCGGGTACAACAGTGGAAAAAACCCTGGTCCTAATTGTTGTATTTACTGATGGGAAGTCAGTATACTTCTTTGATTCTAATATGATAATGCAAAATATCCGGTAGTTCTTAAAGGAGAGTGGAGTTTCCATTTTTACTTATGTTTTATAGCGGCTTGGGAACACCTTATTTGGGAAGTTTGGAAGAATTTACCTCTTTTTTAACTCTTGTCTGAAATCTTTTTTTCAACTTCTGCCTTATTGAATGCTTATGACAAAGCCACAGAATAAATTTAAAACACAGATGATTTATTAATGATCAATGACCTCTATTTAAAATTTGCTAAACTTTTCTGTGGCAAAAGTGACAATGTTGAAGTTGGATATCTTTACAGAGATATGCAGTCTGCTGCATGTAGCAATCCCATGTAAATTACACGTTATCTATTTTGAAACATTCAGGCAAAATTGCCCATGAAAATTTTTTAATTGTGATTTGCCTAAAAATCAGTTGAAAATTGTTGATAAAATAAGGCTAGCAAAAACTGAAAATTGACTTTTGGTTGTCCCTGCCTGCTTTCTTACAGATTTGAAGGTATGAGGCATCCATCCTTGGGCAGTATTTGCTTCAGAGACTCCCAATTCTGACCTACACTTTTTTGCTTTGTAACTGCGTGTGCAGCTCTGCACCAAACTGCAGAGAAGATACATCATAGACTCAGGCCTGGGGTATTAATTTTCACCTCTGTGGGCCAGGTTTTGTTTTTACAATGTATAGAGCTCTAGAGCAAGAGCTGTCATAGCTTACTGAGTTCTGTATGTTTCTTCAGATAAACTATTTTCTTCAGATAAACTATTTTCTTGTGACGTGTATGACTCTTATGAACCATGCAAAGTTGTGACAGAGATCTGGGACCTCCATCACTCATAATCTCACAAGACAACAATTTAGTTTTAAAGCTAATTCAGAACTTCAGCAGAAGAGAAAGAACAGACTTGACCTGCTGCTCCTGGTGAGAAACTGATGAGCTCTATTCTGTGTAACTGGAGCTTATGGAAGTCACTCTGAGCCTTGCAAATAACGAATTGCAATAGTGAAGCTGAGAAACAGCAGAATGTTAAATCACTGTCTCAGGACTTTCCTGACAAACAGGCACCTCAGCTTGAAAGCACTCTGCAATTGATTAAGCTCTTTTGCTCAGTGCTATGTTAGAGAGGCTATGAAAAAGCAGGTACTTCTTCCAGAAAACAAAGCAGAATTTAAAGCCTCTTCAGGGCTGAGAATCCAGTGTCATCATTATCTTAACTCAAAAAGTTTTTGTAAGGTGAGAACAAGGACTGATAGTTTCCTGAAGCAAAATTCTGTTTGGTATAAAGAGAAGAGGTTTTAAGACTAAAAGTCTACACTATAAAGAAACAAAAAAAGGCTTGTCTGTCTTGGCTTTTATGTCATCAGCTGTCACAGTGGGTCTCTGTAGGCAGAGGATTTTCTGCATAGAATGTGATCATAAAGTTATTCCTCTTTTCCAGATAGTGGTAGGAAAAAAAATGAGGTGTGTTTTTGATTTCCTGCTTTAAGAGAACACAGTGGTCCTATTTCTTACACTGCTGAAAAAGCAATGTGAAATAATATAAACCATGTACAAGAAAAGAAATGGAAAATGGGTCCTGTAAATTGAACTGATGCTTACATGTTTGAAGAAATTGCTTCAGGAAAGCTGTTTTAAAAGGGTATTTTGAATTCTATGAAGCAACAGGTGGACATAAAACAAATCATTTAATGTAACCTAGGATAGCGTAAGTTCTGTGAATATGTTTTTACATGATCTATGAAGGTCATTAAGTCTATGAAGGTCTGAAGGTGGTTAAATAACTCAGCACTGGTAATGAGGTTAACAGAGTTTGATCTTTAAGTCACCAGTTTGTATCAAGATGACTTGTGTAGGTGGAGCTAAAAGTAATGATGCTTTTGGTCTGCTGCAGAGCATTCTGCTATCCTGCCTATTGTTACCCGGAGAAATGGTAAAAGAAAACCACGTATAGGGAATTAATTAGTCTTTTAACTTCAGGGGTGTTGCTGTGAACACAGTGAGATAGCAGCTTATAAACAAGCTTCTGCTGTTACCAGTCTGGATGTGTCTAGGCTGTTGTACGGACTTGTCCCCCTGAAAAAGCAGTTTCTGTGACAGTTTATCTGAGTCTTCGATTCAAAAAGAACAAAGTGTTATTTCTAATGGGCGTTTTTGATAGCATCCTTGGGATTGTGTGTTTGGGTGTGTCAAAAATGTTAAAAGTCAGTGCAGGGTTTTGCCTGTGCTGTGTTAGAAATGGAATCTGGTAATGCAGTACAATTTCCTTGCCCATTTGCTATTTGTGACATGGATTTGTTTTTGTGATATATTAGTGCACAATTGTATCAATACCCTGATTCTACACCTGCAGAACGAGAGCAGTTTTTCAAGTTATGTTCCCTGTGGGCCAGTTTCATAAATTGAAATTGCTTGCTAAAGAACTTGGCTTTTTGTGTTTTTTTTTTTTTTCAGCAATATTGTTTATAGACTCAAGGTTTCTTTGATATTCAAATGGATTGGCATTGGCAGGAAGCATATTCTAATGTTTGTTTACACTGCAGAATTCAGAATATATTGTTGTCTTTTGCATTTTCAACACAGACCTTATGGTGTTTCTACCTGTTGATAGAATTGACCCTGGGGGAATTAATTGGTATGTGAGCGAGCATTTGGTAGACTTTCTTGGGAAAGTGTAAAGAGCTGTACTAATTATTTTTGTTTCAGCAATGTGATTACACAGGACAATTAGTTTCACATTCCTTTTATATAATTAAAATATACTATTTTAACTTTTGGAGAAGAATCCAGCACTGTTCATTCATCTGTGAAGGTTCTTAGGGTGTCACTCATGGGAATAGCAAATTTGGGGATCAAAAATCCCGGTTTAGTACTTTCAGTTATATAGGAAGTATTCTTGCAACTGGACAATTAATTCCCATTAAAGCTACTATAATTTAGGAAAATTAATCTAACCTGTATATTTAGTTATCTAAATACCCAAGCAGGTTTTAACCTTATTATCTATAAAAATTCATGGAGTTCAATACCCATGAAACTGAAGCTATTCAGCTTTGAGTAATGAGATACCATTAGAGACTTGCTAAGTAGTAAAGAATTGGTACAGAATGCTAAGATGAGAAAACCGTGAGTTGGGACCTCCTATTGGTGTTGGTAGATGTGATATGTGGAGGCACTGCATCATTTTGGTACAAAGGCGTCTTTTTACCTGTGAGGAAGTAAAGGGAGTGTTTATTGTGACCCTTGCTTTCCCATCAATCTTTTGCATTTGTGTAGTGAAGTAGAACTGCGGTGTTTACTTTCAGAACTGAAACCCTATGGATTTAGAAACTGGCCCAGAGTTTGCAGATGTTTTCTGCAGGGCATATTGTGCAACGTGTCCTGCTTGTGGGCTGTAGAGCCTGGTATGGCCCATTGTGTAGGTGATGCTTCGGAGTTATTTAGTGGGTCGGCAGTCAGCTGTTTCAGGACACTGGCATTATCTAACTCTTCTTTCTAAGGTACTCTAGGATTGAAAATACTCCAAAAACTATAGTGGAGTTGTGAGATTTCAAGTATGTCATGGAGAAAAATGTGGGGAAGGTGTCTTGGACGAGTAACTTCGGGTTGGCATTTTTTCAGTTTTACTTACAAGCTGTGTGCTGCACTCTTCATTTGGGAGGAAATATGTATAGTCTGATGAGCAGGTATTGAGCTGGTATATGTTAGGCTACACGGTTAATTGATGATCACAATAAACACAAAAACCCACCAAGGATCAGGGAAAGATCAGAGGAATGATAATGGGCAGACGAACCCCTGCAACCTGATGTGAAATACACTGAATCAGGGACTTGGCATCAAAACCCACCAGATAAAATCAAAGACCATCAGAGGTCGGTGGTTGGACCATTTTACTTAGTGCAAAAGGTAAGATAATTTCAGGAAAAAAACTCTCACCCCACTAACTAATTGAGGGAGGTCCTCCCTATGGTTTGAACTTACAGCAGAGAAATCCTCTACTTTTTGGGGGGAAATCTTGCACAACTTAATCCATTATCAGTCTGTGTCCCTTCAAAAGATATAGTTGTTTCTCTGACCCAGAGGCTCCCCATCCACTGCATGCAAGAGTAACAAGTATGAACAAAATTACTTCTCATGCAGGAAGTCTGTGAAACAAAACCAATTATAATGTGTTGTTAAAACCATTGCCAAGTGCTTAGCTGAAGGTGAGACTGCAGATGTTGAAATGCTCTTCCAGTTCAAGGTCCTGCAAAAATTCAGCTTTCTTTTTGTTGCCAGAAAAATCTCTTCCACCATAAAAAATCAGCACAGCAAACATTTTAGATAGTGGAGAAGACCTAAATGGATGGTATAAAACCCCAAGTTTGTACTATTTCAGATTCCAAGTGTCACTGTAAATTTAATTTTATACACAAGAGGAAAATGTCTTATCTAGTGGTTTATTTGAATTTACTTCCTGTGCAACTACAGGAACTACTTTGGTAATTTCTCTTCACAAAAGTCCTAACATTAGTACTGCCAAAAGACAGCATTATGATCATACACACCTTTTCTTGCTGTTACACAGCCAGGCAATGCACAGGGGGATTAATTTGAAAGAGAAACAAACACTGAATCCATTCAGGATATTGAATATTTGCTTGGATGTAATCCTTGTCCAGTAGCTTTAGATACTGCTCAGATAAAAAAAAAAAATGTTTTGGGTGTGTATGAAAGTGAGGAAGATTAATAACCTGAAACT
>NW_009649951.1:3604720-3637582 GCF_000708025.1 Charadrius vociferus
GGTAAGGGCATGATAAAGAATTTTAACACAGTATTTACTCCTTCTAGGTCCAAGTTAGCAAAGAAATTATTTCTGCTTCTCCAGCAAATATTCTGTTGTATGTGACTATGGCAACAGCGCAACAAGATCCTGATCCCTGTCTACAGCCCTAAGGACTTTTTGTAATAGAAGTCTTTTTTCCCAGGTCTGTGGCAACACATCACTTTCTTATTTAGTTTCTACTTAATAGAATTATTTTAATTCAGCGGCTGTCTATCTGGAAACCTTAACTCAGTCACAAAATGAAAACTGGAGTGTGGAGCACATGAAGGATTCAGCTCTGCGGAAGACCCTGCCATAGCTTTGAGAGTGGTGTGTCAGCATTATTAATCACAAAGATCCTGCAGAAAGCATGAGCACCACATCCTTCTGTTTGTAGGTGTCACTGGGTAGTGTTCTTAGTGCTGCAAGTCTCAAGCCAGCCTGCTTAGAGCTAGCACTGTCTATCAGCTAGGCAAATTCAAACCAGTCCTTTGTCACTACCCAAGGCATTTTGATGCCTGTTGCAAAGATGGATTCAGCTCTATATTGAACTCTAAGAGGGGTTTAGAACTTCAGTTTATAAGGAGAGGTAAAATTTACCCCAAGAAGGAATTAGTCCAGTCTCTTTCAAGTAAAAGTACTAGAAATTTTCCATCATGTCCAGTTTAGCTGAAATGTAGACTGCAGAATAAGGATAGTTTTGCATGTTCTCTTAATCTATTAGAGATTTTGTTTGTATTGCCTCCTTACCTGAAAATCACCTGTTAGCTGCCATTTTCCATGCTCTCTGGGACCCTCCTCCCTCATGTTCAAACCACCTGGGCTGGTATTTTTTATGCTGGTGAATACGAGCTGCACAGCTCCATGCTTGCATTGCTGTCTCAGGTATCGTTTTCCATTTTAGATTTGTGTAGCTGAAAAATCTATGCATGCATTGGCATTTCTTTTGCTCCATATAAGTTGTTTTATTCTTGCTTCTAGCAGTTTCTCATGAGTTTTCTGTTTCCACACTGTTCAATTTTCAAGTTTCTTTTTTTTTCTGCAGCTTTCAGTGTTGTTTTTATTGCCTTTACAGTTCTGTTCTGTGTGGTTTTCACTTGTACTTTTCAGTAGACCTCTTTCATTTCAGAAGTTAGAACAAGTAGAATTTTAACCTGTATTTCTTGGAAACGTTATTATTGGGAACTTTACTGACAGTTTGAGATTTGTAAAATGACATTATAGTTTGAGAAGTACTTTAGAACTGTCCTTGAACCTAGCTTGAGACATTGCGTAGGGAGCTGACAAAGATAATACTTAACCTGAGTTTTTTAGCATCTGAATATAGGGAGGATGTTATAGTCAACTTCTTTGAACTGCTTGTTTTCTCCAGAAGTGGGGCTAAAGTGCAGTCATAATCCATAGTGGAGAAAAAAAGGAGAAAGGGAGGAAATGGCAATAAATCCTGCCCAAAGGAGTAAGCGCTTTGATTCATTTCTGCATCTAATAGTCTGACGTGTCCCATTTCCTGACCCTCTCTAGCTCCCTGGCCGGTTTGTTCGTCTTGCACCTTGCAGACGACTTCCTGCTTTTCTCTTCTTCTTCTCTCTCTTGCACTATTTTTATTCCTTTACTTTTTTTTTTTTTTTTAAAGGAATTCCAGGTAGGAAAAGCGTAGCAATGTCTGGCAGGTCAGCTATTAGTAACAGTGACCTGAAAATCTCTAAGTCTTTGCACTTTCAGATCACAACATCTCTTCTATGTCAAGGGCACTGAGAGTATTAATCAGTACATGTGAAGTCTTTGCAGTGTCATGTGGTTGATAGCAGTAGATCATGACCAGCAGCAGTCTCTCCATCTAAGATAATGCACTTCAGCCATTCTGGGACCTTTCCTAGGCAGAGATTATTAACCCTGGATAATGATTTCATTGTATGAACAGGTGGTCTCTAAAAGCTTGAAACCAAACATGTTTTCCTTTATAGAGTTAAACAGGATGTGAAATTAAGCACTGAAGTGAAAGTGTAGTGTACACACATAAGCTCTTCAAAAGGTGAACCCAGACATAATTATTTTCATGCACAAAAGTCTGCAGATGCTCTTTTATTGTCTATTATAGAATGACAATTAACCATCTACTGCTGGTTTTTAATTTTTGTTTTATAGCTACCCTCTGAAAAGTCTTTATATAGCCCTTACAAAGTTCTAAAAAACCTTTCATTTTAGTAGTGTTAGATGTTAGCAGCATGATGAACTTGCAATAAATCAGTGGCATGTCCAAGAAGAAAAAAAGTGCATCACCATCTGTAACGAGGGGAGAGCTGTGTCCTGGTTATGAAACACAGCTCAAAGATAGCATTCACTGAGTCACAGCTCTACCATACTTCATATAGCTGATGTAGGTGAAGCTAAACAGTCTTTAGAGATACATCTTACAATTTTTCAAATGAAAGATTAGCTCGTCTCAGGTACAAATACAGCACGTGCTTGCAAAATGAAGCTGGAGCATGGTTCATCCTGAACAGTCTTCTGACAAACGTAGTAACTATTAACATGTCTCTACTAGCTGTGGCAGACAATAGCATAGTATGTTCTGTGTCTCTCCAAGAAAATAAGATCTTCTGTATCATCATCTTGAATATCAAAGAACAATTACGAGATATCCTTGTTGTTGATAGTGGCTAAATTGAATATACATTGAATGTATTTTTCATCCTAAAGTGTAAATAGTGGTCCTGAATAAAGGAAGAAATGCACTATAAATACATACATGCTTTACAAAGGAGAGTAGTATTATTCCCCTTCCTCTGAAAAACTAATACACTGACAGGTAAAATAATGTGCCCAAAGCAATGCAGCCCTGGTGACTGGCTGAGCCTTAAGACAGGTATTTAAGTTTTTCACTGTCACTTTACAGTAGCTTCCCTGAATTTCCTCTTTGCGCACGTTATATATGTAAGGCAAACAACTATAATGACATAAGATTGTTAACTAAGGTTGCTGGTTACAGTATATATTTGTTGCCTTGTGTACATGTAAAAGTATCATACATAACATTTAATATATATTTTTGTATGTTAATTTATACTTCCTTTTATGTGAAAGTTCTCTCTCTATTGAGTTCTGATTTGGTAAAAAGCATTGTCATGTGTCTTGCAACTCTATATTTGACACAAGTCATGTATAAATGTGACCAAACTGTGCAGCCAGTCTGAGGCTTTCAGTGCAGCTTTTCCTTCTGTCTCATAAGAATAGCAAATTGCATATTTTATGTGCAGAAGCTTCAGTGTTTGTGATTTCTGTTTTTTTAGTGTCAGTCCTGCTGTACACAGATTGTTCACCAGAGGTGTAGTTAGTAAAATATTTCAATAGCTGGGGTCACTGGCAGATAGTTCATCTCTGTTTTACAGATATTTAAGGGAGAGACCTGTGAGAGGGTGGAAAATAAAGAAGTGTCTGCAGTACAGAGAAGCTGGGATTTGAAGAAGGGAAATGCAAGCATGTGTAATGGCTGAGAAGGGTATGGGGTCACCTGCGGCAGTAGAAAAGGTGCAGGGGAAACTCAGGGGGAAGAATAAAGTTCAACAGTCACTGGACCTTGGATTATTATTTTACTGTAGGCTAGTGGTACAGTATGGCCAGATAAGGGAGCTGTCTATAGCTGAAAATTTTTAGGCCTGAACAGGTCTGAATGTCAAATACTCTTATAGTACCTGTTATCTTGCATCTGTTACAGAGACACCTTTTAATAATACCATGTGCCTCCTAGTTGGATTAAGAAGAGGTTGGGCAGGAATTACTTCAACAGTGGGGAAGTTTGTGCACAAAACCCATGTCAGGATCCATTTTGTATCAGGACTGGGACTATTCCAAGATGCTTCAAAAGTTGTCCACAGTGATTGAGCCTTTTGTTCGTTCTTTCTCCTTGCATCCTGTTATTTTTGTTCATGGCATTGTATAATATCTGTCTGGTGACTCGTGGCTTATCTGACATCCTCCTAAACAGGACTAAAACAGGCATGGCTGACCTGATAATAAATTGGACAAGCTAGTAATAAATGCTACTTGTGTGGGAAGTGAGAGCAAGATTGTTTGTGTAATACTGAGTTATGATACGTTAGAGAATGCCCCTCAAATCTAAACACTGGGGAGAAAGCCATGTTAGGATGGATATGTCACTGACAGCATACCTGGAACTTCTCTGCTCTTTAGCTGCCATTGAGAGTGCTTGCAGAAAAAACAGAACCAAGTTGTGGTCTGAATGCTGGTTTTAAACCTTTCTACTGCTATGTTGGTAGTATGTTTCTTTTCTGAGAGAGAATTTTTTATAAGGCCTAAAATTGTACAATTGTAATAAAAAAGTGAAACAAATTTTGAACGAAGACACATTTTACTTCCGAGTTGTTGCAATAAACCTATATCTATGCTAATTTCTGTGCTGTAACAGTTATTAAAGACATAGTACAAATCTCTATGTGATGTGTACTCTTTCCTCTCTGTGCAGTCCTAATTTAGGTCTAACACACGGGTGG
Organism: Charadrius vociferus; assembly: GCF_000708025.1. Lineage (NCBI taxonomy): Eukaryota > Metazoa > Chordata > Aves > Charadriiformes > Charadriidae > Charadrius > Charadrius vociferus. Next base: position 3,609,253 of record NW_009649951.1, read on the forward strand.
GGTTTTTTTGTATGTGAAATTAGCAACAGGTAGATTTTAAAAATAAAGTGTATGTCTGCCGCTTTGCTTGAATATGTTTGTGTTATTGCATGACTTAGTGACCTTTCTTGGCATGAATTCACTGTTTCTTCAAATAATTAGTGCTCTTTTACGAAAAACAACAACTAAGTTCACTCTTCACTGATTTGAGGGACCTGCCTTGTCTCCCAGTGTTTTCAACAGGCGTCATTATTGGAGAATGCAGCTTTAAAAAGATGTTTGGGTTTTTTTTCTTTGAATGTGCATAATTTTGTATCCTAGCACTCTTTTTTATGTTTTCGATGCATACTCACAGTTTATAAATCAGTACAAGATGATGTACTACACTTCTGAAACTTTACATTAACCTATGGTGCTTGGTGATTATCAGCCTTGAAGCCAGCAGATTTCTTTTTCTGCATGTATTTTGAGATGATGCCTCTGTAGCTTTGCACCACAGTTTTGGCCTAGTGATGCCCTGCTGTCTTAAAAGCTTTTCTTCTCTAAATATTTAATTTGAGACAAGCTAATTTAGGAAGCTTGTGCCACTGGCATTCCTACTGAAATTGGCATAATGCGGAAGTTGGCTTAATGAGCCTGAAGACAAGAACTTAGGTCTGGTTTGCATGCATTACGTGCATGCAACAGCTGCTCACCTGACCAGGAAATACCTTATATTCAAATCACTGAGACCCACCAGTTGGAATGTAGCAGAAAGCAATTAAAGTTAGTTTAGCAGTGACCAACACAGTGAAAATTCTATCCTTCATCTCTTTAACAGTAATTTAATAGAAAAATGGCAGTATATATGTGCAGTCTGAGGATGTATTTATAGATTTACTTTTTTTTTTACATGTAGATATAAACCAAAGGAAAGTCCTGAGCAATTGCTACAGCAATAAGTAATAATTCTGTCTCATATTGTATAAAACGTTACATGATTTGGTATGCTGCATTTCTGTGCATACTGGACTATTTACTGGGAACAGAGTCTGAAGCTTAAATACTAATTTGTGGTATGTTTTCTACAACAATCAGCATGCTTTTCATCAAAAGAGTATCCAGCTGTGCGGATCAGTTTTTATGACAGATTACCACAAACTGCTGTTGCCTTCACAGTTTACAAGTTAATTGCATTGGTCAAGATTTTGTTTCCGTAGGGGAAAGGCTTGATCTGTTCCCTTAATGGTAATTGATTTAGGAATGCAGATACATTGCTTATGATTTTCAAATGCAAACTTCACTTAAAAATTTCTAACTTAAGTTTTAGAATACTTACATATTCTGCAAGATGATTTAGGCATTTGCTTTCTGTTTTGCCCAGAAAATCAACTATCTAGCCACTGCATTTTCTAAACAGATGAACTGGTCATGTAGTAATTTTGCACGAATGTTTACTTTAAATTTAGATCTTTCCAATTTGCTTTCTCTACCAAAAGATTCTTAAACTTCTGATTCCAATGTATCCTACTCTGGTTTTAGGCAGAGATCATCTACAACATGCAATCTGGTAGGATGTACAAAATCGGTATTTTACCATATCTCTTCATGTATACTGATGTTTCCACTGTTCAGTTAGTCAAACAGTTCTTATATTACAGAAATTTCAGTAGTCCTAAGAACAGGGCTGAAGTCCATAAACACAGCTCGAAAAAGGACATGAAATGGTCACTATGGCTTGGATGAGTGTACTCTTCATCAGGTAAAAAATATGCTGCATGGCCAGGCCCAAAGAGTGGTGGTGAATGGAATTAAATCCACTTGGCAGCCGGTCACAACTGGTGCTACCCATGGCTCAGTATTTGGGCCAGTTCTGTTTAATATCTTTATCAATGATTTGGACAAGGGGATCAAGTGCACCCTCAGTAAGTTTGCAGACAACACCACGTTGGGCAGGAGTGTTGATCTGCTTGAGGGTAGGAAAGCTTTACAGAGGGATCTGGACAGGCTGGATCACTGAGCTGAGGCCAATGGTAGGAGGTTCAACAAGACCAAGTGCCGGGTCCTGCACTTGGGTCAAAACAACCCCATGAAGTGCTGCAGGCCTGGGGAAGAGTGGCTGGAAAGCTGCCTCAGGGAAAAGGACCTGGGGATGTTGGTCAACATCCAGCTGAATGTGAGCCAGCAGTGTGCCCAGGTGTACAAGAAGGCCAACAGCGTCCCCACTTGTATGAGAAATAGTGTAGCCAGCAGGACTAGGGACATGATTGTCCCCCTGTACTCCGCACTGGTGAGGCTGCACCTTGAGTATTGTGTTCAGCTTTAGGCCCCTCACTGCAAGAAAGACATCAAGAGTACCAGTCTTATGAGGAGCAGCTGAGGGAGCTGGGGTTGTTTAGCCTGGAAAAAAGGAGGCTGAGGGGAGGCCTTACCGCTCCCTGCAACTACGTGAAAGGAGGTTGTAGCGAGGTGGGGGTTGGTCTCTCCTCTCAAGTAACAAGTGATAGGACAAGAGGAAATGCTAGGTCCCTGGTAAAAATGATGAGATTCCAGAGCAGACCCTTGAGGAACCCCAGTTTATAGGTAGAGTATGAACCTTAGCCATGACCCTGTGAGACTGAAGATCCAGCCATTTTTAATTCACCTACTTGTTAATGTAGATGGTAGCATCTCAGCCTTGTTACTGGGATGCTCTCAAATACCTCATTAAAATTACTGTAGGTGACGTGTGCTGTGCTTTCATCATGCCCAGATTTAGTCATTCTACCATAGACAGCAATCGGGTTGATTTGCCTTTGATAAATCCATGCTGACTGTTTCTAGTCACCTAGAAATGTGCCCAGAAATGGCTACTGAGAGGACTTGCTCTATGATTTTCTTAAGGACCAAAATGAGACTGTGGTTCCCTGGATCTGCCTCCTTGTCCTGTCTGGAGATGGGTGCAATATTTGCACTACTTCTGCACCAAGGGTTTCTTCTCCAGTCTCCATGACCTTTCTAAAACGATAGAGCGCAGCAGCTTGCTCAGCAGCCATCGATGCAGCCCATCTGGTCACATGGATTCATAGTAATCACATTTTCTCAAGAGAGCCCTGACTTACTCCTCTTCCACTCCCAGTAGCTCCTCTCCTCTTTGAACTGTGACATAAAGAATGGAAGAAATTACTGGTGAACACCAAGGCAATGAGTGGACCAAGTATCTTGGCCGTAGCTGCACCCCTTACAGTAATTTCTACCCCATTCAGCAAGGGGCCTCCATTTGTCTCATTCATTCTTTTAATACAGTGATAGAAGTTCTTCCTGCATCTCTTGGTGTCTCTTGCCAGTTCTGGCTCCAGCTGAGCTTTCAAGTTTTCCTGCATTGTCCCTGCGTACCCAGGCAAGGTTCCTATGTTCCTTCTCTGTAGCCTGTCATTGCTGCCATCTCCTGTGTACAGCACTGAAGCTCAGCTGTGAGTGCCTCCCGTAGCCAAGCTGATCTCTTGATAGGTTTGCCTGTTCTCCTGAGTATGGAGACCATACTTGTGCTCAGAGGTGGCTTCTCTTCAAGGCCTGCCAGGCTCACTGCAATCCTTTGCCTTCCTTTACCACCTCCGTGGGACCACATCTACCATTTCCCTGAACAAGCTTAGGTCACTTGCTCTCCACAGCACTGTGCTATGCTCTGTTGATAAGCCAGCTTTCCCAGAGGTACCTGGATAGCTTTGACGTGGGGCTGCATTATGTAGTACAGACATACACGTACCTCAGCAGTGTCAAACAAGACATATTTGACACTAATCCAAATTTTGCAGCTTTGTCAACATCCTTAACATCAGAAAGTTTTGTTGCCTCTGTTGGTAAAAGTATTTCCATGTGGTAATTAGTATATAGAATTGAAGGTAAAACATGAGAGCGGGATGTCTAGGCACCAAGGTTTCACTTGTTGACTTAGTCCTTAAAAAATTTTACACATGCTACCTTGGGTAGAACCCAGCAATCCTGTGCGTTTTATTGGTGCATTTGTCTAAAATCTCCACAAAGCAGCAAAACCTGTCTGAAAACCCTCACTGCTTTCTCCATTGGAAAGACTGACAGAAGTAAGGGAAAATTACAGTTCTGCTGTGAATAATCAGGACTTATTTTATCCTTTGTTAAAGCTGATGATTTAAAAGCAAAACCTTTTATTAGGTGCAGGAGACTACCATAAAGTAATTCAAACATCTCCTTACAGTGCAATTGAAATACGTAGTTTATAACTTGTGGTTGCATACAAAAGAAAGGTAGATTTGCTGTGTTTTAGCAGCAGCAAGCTCTGTAATGAGTGCCAGAATGCCTTTGTCTGAGTAAGCACAGTTGATCATTTAACTTCTCAAGAGCTACAGATGAATAGGTTTTTAATGAGTAATTAAATTAAGAAAGTTCACGGGTCATGAAGAATTTTCCTTGATATTTTTGCTGAGCAAACAAATTATTTGTCTCTTGGGTATTTAGTTACTGTAGCTCTTTTGGGTACCTTTTTAAGTGGGAATCACCCAGTGAAACCTCACTGATGCCATGGTAAGGCAAACCAGGGCTGGTGGTTTTTGATTTATACACATGGAGGGATTCACACATTCTGCATTTGCAATGTTATCTTCTACCCTTTTCACCCTACTTTGTAACCTGCACATATTAACTGCTGACTTAGTTCTCAGCGCTATCAATGTTGTGGTAGAAAAGGGATTGGGGAACCAACTTGTCACCAACCTCCAGAGCAAGGTATCTTCCATAGGGTCTGTTAAAAACACGACATACCTAGAAACTCTGTAAGGCACAAAGTCATCAAATGAGGAAGAGCATCATTTTCTTGCCCTCTGCAGATTTTTGAGATTACAGAAAATTTCCTAACTTGCATGATGCTGAAAACAGTTCTGACGTAGCAGATAATTTCTGTGGAAAAATCTAAGAGCAGCCTACTTAAATGTGTACTGTTCTGTTCACACACATTTCTCCAGTGAACTGGATGATCTTAATCTCTTCTTTTGGACCTTGTCCACCTTGTGTGGGTTCCTTCTTCTCCCCATCGCTAGCCTCCAAATGTTAATTCATCCAAGCATAACTTTTTTATGGAATGGCTAAGGCTGTGAGATGTCAGAGACCCACATTTTAGTCTCTTTTGTAAAAGAGACTCTCTGAGTGAGTTTACATCATCACTTGTGTCAATTTTGAACAGAATATCTGTCCTGGCACGGAGAAGACATTTCTCGTGTCATAGTGAAACTGGTAGAATCCTGTAAAAAAAAAAGTATTTTTGGCCAATTGGCATTATCTGTTAAACTGTTTGAGAAATCCCTAAACATCTCTAAATTTACTCTGTACATACTGGCAGTTACTATTTCTGGTTATCATTCACATGCCCTAAACTATAAAAGTCTTTCTGCAGTTAATAAAGGCGTTGATCTTGTGGGTTCCCAACTGTCTTTACAAAGGGCATCTGAATGATCAGAAGCCATTATGTAGAAGAGATTCCAGGGAAGAACAAGACATCGTCATGCTATATCATTTGAGCTGTTTAAACAGAGCTCGTATCAGTCATCTCCTTGATTGTCTCACATGAGATGCCCGATGTCATAATAGCTTCAGTTTTATTGCATTTGTCTGCAGCTTGCAGGAGGCTATAAAGCTCATGTGTAATGAGGAATGTGAGAGGTTTTTAGGTTTTAGATGTATCCTTGGGCAGTTTGATGCTAGAAGTTTCTCTGCGTTTTGCCTGTCAAAATGAAGGTATACATCTCCTCAGCACAAGTGCCTAGGGAGCGTCAAGCCCAGGGAGTGTCTTGATGGATTGAACTAGCATGATGATGTATACTCTGCATAAAAATAGTCTTGTCTTTACCCAGGCAGACGTACAGCTCAAATACGCAAGAGAGAGGGAAGTTGAGGAAAAAGTCGATATCACTCTTCACACAAAGATCAGTGACATAGAAATATTAGCAGCCTCATTTCAAGAAAAGGCTAGCTCTGTCAGCTTGCGCGGTTAGTGCATCTGGTCCCAATCCTGCAGTCTTTTAGAGGTACAATTTCTCGGAATTTTAAATAGGAAATTTTCCTGTGTCAGGACAGCAAAATTGGAACTTTAAATTGTTTTGTTCTGGTTTATTTTTGCAGCTTCAAGTTTTATGGTAGTTGTAAAATTTATTGTTGATAAGCTGTTCAGGGCATAATGTCCTTATTTTAAACTGGTTCCCACAGTATAAGAGAAGAAAACACTTATTTGCAATTCTAACCTTTCATTTTGCTCTGTTTGACATGTCATGGCCCACATAATGGTAATGGAGAACCTAAGGCTTGAAGGATAAGAAGTGGATAGTAAGTCTTGAGAACACCTCTAGTATATGTACGCATACATTTTTTTTAATCTGCCCTGATTTTTCAGATTGCATACACCAAGCTTATTTTCTGTGTTGCTTCTGTGTGGCATTCTTTTGGCTTTTGAAAAGTGCTGCTAAATTTGCATGTCAAGAATCTTCTTTTTTAGCGTTTGTTCATGCTTATGTTGGCATAGGGTGGCTGGCATACGAGATTATCGGATCATAATCGTCAGAAGGCGAAAATGACTGTTGTAGATCCAATCATAGTTCATGCATACTTTAAGGAGAAGATATAAAAATGGTTTATTCTTCTGGGTAGTATTTCACACAGTAGCTAAGGAACTGGGACACAGAAAATGTTATTCACAGGTTCATGCATATTCACAGCATGGCTTATTTATTGTCCACCAGTTTACACAACTTCAAAGTGAGTGAGATATTCAGCATAAATGAAGTATGAAAAATGAGAAATTGCAAAAGCCATTATGACTTGTCTGTCTCCATACTCCCTATATTCAGTTCAAAATACTTTTCAACCACTAAAATCTTCGGTTTTGCATTGCCATAAGCTCAAGGTGAAAGACAGAAATACTAACACTTGTATGTCTACATTTATATATGTATATTATATGTATTTATAATTTTTTATTATTAAGAAAAACCTAACAAAACTTCACCTGTACTCATATGTATTGTAAATGCCTGTCTTAGGATGTGACTACATGATGAACAACTCTGCAGCAAATTTCACACCGGATTATTGTTGGCAATACAGAAGCTCAAGACAGAAATAGTTCTTTATTCTTAAGAAGAAGGAACAAATTTTCTTTGTTTGGATGCTGTAATGCCATTATCCTGTAGAGCTAAGTACTAAGGATGGTTCACCTAGGGAACAGCTTTCATACTGTCACGGTGCTTGCTGGCATTGGATTTTGTGTAAATAATTTCTGACCTTCCACATTTTCATTTAATTTAGAGGATCAAAATGCTTTCATTTGCATATTTAGGATGTTCATAGTTAAAGCGTGGCTATATTTACACTCATTCCCTCTTGCCTACCTCCCATGGGCAACAGTAGGTGTAATTCAGCATGCCGCAATGCTACTGCTTTCTTAAATTCCAGAAGCCATCTATCAAGTCTAAGTTGTCGTTACTATATCTTATCTAAGAAAAAAGAAGCGTTAAACTGGTTGAGTTCCACCCTTGCTGACTGTATTGCGAGTCTAGGAGTAGGTAGGTCACCTGGCTTTGCATAGTGGAAATCTCTTCTGAGCATTGTTCCAATTGGCAGCTGCGTACTGCCAGCATTTGAAGGCCTTCTGGAGCCAGCGTACTTCTAGCCATGAAGGAGGTGCTTTTGCAAAACACTCCCTAGAGTAGGCAAAGCTTTTATGTATTCTTATTAATCAGTTAAAATGGTGCTTAAAGCAAAGAGGCTAATAGCTTTAACTGTGGACTACTGCACTATAGTTGTTAAGTACTGATTGAATTATATTGTATCAAACAACAGCTGATAGATACTACTGAAATGCAAAACCATTGCAAGGTTGACATTTCTTTAAAAGTGGGTGTTTATTTCAAAACGTCTAACATACATTGCTGTTCGCTTTTCAGATGGTATTTCTGAAATCTGGTCAGTATGATGTTAGCAACTCCAGTTATTTTTTGTTAACATAAGAGACTGAAGAACTCCAGGAGAAAGTATTTTGAGGGTAGGTGGCTTATGAGGAGAACCTTGACCTCAAAAACCTGTAAAGCCAGTGGCATAACAGACACCCACCCACGTGTGATCAGAAGTGGTGTCTGAAGCTCTCTGTAGGGATACACTATCAGTTGTAATACAGGGTTTCCTTTTTTTCTGGCTTTCTAGAGGGCTCTGATTATAAATGAGTTAAAAATATTTTTAAAACTATGTGACTGTGATGCACCATCATAAACAGGTAACAGTGAAAAATCTGTGCTCTTCAGAGTCTCAATAACCGGCAGGTGGTACTGTGATGAATGCCAGGAGCTTCTGCCTGTCACTGAATGTTTTGTGCAGGCTGGTTTAGGTTCTTCTCTAGGTTGGAAGGTGCATTGAGACAACTCAAGACTAACAAATCAAATTTATTTCAAGCCGACCACCTCTGTGTGTAATTTCTACTTGTGTGTTACCTTTGGAAACTAATGCAAACACAGTATTTTAAATCAAGTAACAACTGTGTAAATGATTTAGGATTTCTCAGGAATTACTTTTTACCTCAGAGTGAGTACACTGCTAAGCAGCTTACAAGGCAGAGTAAGACAGTGAAGTATTTAGCAGCATTTCTATCTCTTTGTTTCTCTTACAACAAACTTCTTTTACAACTGACTACAGGTTTGAAGGTTGTGAAAGAATACAGAGCCCAAGTTAGTCTTCCCACCACTCCCCCCAGGATAAAACTGCTTGGGTATAATGAATATGGTAGTGGCGTAGCTGTCCACACAATGGACAGTAACTCTGAACACGTGGGTAATTAGGCTAATTAGTCTCATTAACTAATTACATCAAGAGGCTACTGCTGTATTTTTATTTGTGGTTGTGATGTTTGAATTCAGACATTTGAAAATCTCACCTGGCCTCTATCTTTTGTTATTTTTTGCTTTACACCACCACAGAATAACTTGTGGTAAATGTTGTATTGAATATAAATGTTCTACTAAATATAATTAGCAGATTGACACAAAGGATCATACATGCTTTAATATCCCGTGGAGACTGCAAGATGTTTACATCCTAAAATTCAAGACAAATTTTAATACTTGCCAGTATACAAAATATGGGAAGGAGGGAGAGTTATTTTATCCTGTAGTGTAAAGTGATTGTCTTTAAAAATATTTTCCATTAGATTATTACAAATGGAAGAGAAATCCTAGACATTTAAAAGCTTTATTTTACATGTCCCTTACATCTCATTCTGTAAACTATATGGATACCTTTTCATGAAATGTGGTACCTCTGGGATAGCACCTATCACAAAACAGATCAGCACTTGGCGACACAATATAAATGTTTTTAAGAAAACACATAAAAGAAGAGGAGATGAGTTTTTCACTGACAGGAGCAGCATAGAGCATCCGTTAGGGTTACTTGTGTCATAAAATGGAAGCTGATTTGTGTATGTTACACCAACCAAAGATCATGTCTCCTTTATATCCTGCTTTCCTGGCACTTTTCACATCCCCTCTCTCCTCCTGCCAGGTAGTATTCTTCTGCAGGTAGCAGGTAGTAACCTCCATGTGTTTTACACAAGCTGGAAAGTCCCTGCGCCTGTGGCAAGGACTGTATAGTGTGCTTTATGTCAGCTATGTACTGCAAAATAAATTCAGTCCAGAGAAAATAGGTGTCAGTGAGATGGCTGTGGTTGTGCAAGGAGGATTTGTGGGAGTGGGCCACAAGGGCTGCCTTTCCCCATCTGTCAAAGACAGACGTGGTCTGTCTAAATGGGCTTATACAGGTTTAAACTATTGCTGTGTAACTGTACTTGACATGAATATAAAAATGCCTTTCTAAAAAGGCACTCAGGATGGCCCTTCACCTGCATTAACCTGCTGAAAGAATGAGGTGGGGTTTTAGTACCAAGTAGTATATTCCCACGCATACATTTCTCTACTCTAATCTGTGAATGTTACTCCCTTTATATAGCTATGGGTTTATTTCGTAGTGCGCTGTCTAACAGGTGATTGCCCTTTTTTCAGATGGGACATGCCTATGGTGTGATGTAGGAAGGATGAAATGTTAGCATTTATAAAGTCTTCTCTTTATTTTTTATGGAGGCCTCAGTATTGTTCAGACTTACCTCTCAAAGTAGTCTACGCACGTGTGCATGTGCACATTGGAATCTACCTTCCGTGTTTCGTTTTCTGTATGGGCTAATGCAGCATGAAAATGCTTTCATTATCAATAGCAGAGTTGCAGAGGACTTCGAGACACTGAGGGCAGCGAGGGAGCTAACAATGGATTAACTTTGAGAACGCAGCTCAGCGAAGAATCTGTTACCACTTTTCATACCTCTGTATTAAGTAAAAAATGTAAGCAGGTCCACTTTTGCAGCTTCCTAATCTGTTTTTAAAGTTCAAGGGCTGTAAATGAACCCACACAGACAGTTCATGAAGGCTAATATTTTTAGGAAAAGTTAATAGGATCTAATAGCGTTATAAAACTGAATTTATTCATCGCAATAGTTTATTCTCATATGATATTAAAATTACAGGGGATATAACCTGGCAAAAAGCAGCAACTGAGTTTGCACTTTAAGAGGAAGATTTTTCTTTTTTGTGAAACTTCAGGTATCTATGCAATTTGATGCACAGTGGCTCGGAGCTTCAGCGGCTGGAAAAGACTGAAAGACTGACTGTAAAAAATGGTAAAAGACTGTAAATATCTTGAGATACTCAAAGGTGTAAATATTCACAATTTTTGAGCTGGCCACAGGTCCTTTTACCAAGCCCAGCATTCTTTTTTATTACTTCTTCATCTGGATTCCATCATTCAAACAAATTGTGAGGTAACATTAGTAAAAAAGGCCTATTTAATTGTTATCTCTCAAAAATCTCTGTATCCCTCCTGATCATAAGACACTGCTTTGTAAATTAGGAAAAAAAGTAGTTTTCATTTTCCTTTGCCAGAGGAGCCTTCTTAGAGCATTGGTATCTCGAATACTAGCTAGAACCCTAGACACATATTACTGCATCTAAAGCAGAGTTTGTTGTGTTGATCCATGTTGTATTATGATCACTACTGACAGTGGTCATGAGCCAGTTAGTGAGATCATTACTATAGTGTAATTTGTTTCCAGGGGGATTTTATGGTAATCTTTCTCATTTCTTCGGTACCTCTTAAAATTTCCAAGTAAGTATCAAGAGAGCAGCAGGCTCTGCTGTTCTTTTGCTTAATGCAGTTATTTTTATGTAACTGCCTGGACATCGGGGGTGGTGCTGGTGAATTGCAGCAGCATTAAGGTCAGAGCTGAGTCTTGGGTCTCTTGTTTGTTTATGCAGGTTTTGTTTCCTTACATTTTAAAATGTCCTTTGTCACGAGTAGCTGACACATACAGTGGTGAAAGAAGGAAAACTATCATCTTCAAATTTAAACACTAATCCCCTAGGGCTGTGGCTATGCATTAATTTTGGCAGGAAGGAGCTGCTCCTCCTCCCCACCGGGGACTCTGACAGAATCCCCTTGCTGACCTTGCTGCAGCTGCAGAAGCAGAGCTGCATCTGCTCCTGGCCATTGCGCTGTGCAGTGTGCTCGTACATAGTACAGCATCAGGCTAAGTGGTGCTGTCCATCTTTTTTTTCATATATCTGGATATGCTTCAGCCAGTCCTAACTCATCCAGTTCCCTTTCTCTTTTCCCTTTTCATTTGTGTACATCTCAGAAGCACAAAAAGGCACACCACCATTTCAATCAATCAAGGGCATCACCCCAGAAATACCCAGAGCTTATCTGAGCGTTACTGTTGTACTGTAGTGCTCTCCTGCCCCTGATAACAGGCCAGTGCTTTGGCACATACTGCTCTTACACAGTGAGTGTGAGACACAGGACATGAATTTAAGGAAAGGGCATTCAGCTTAATTTATGTAGTGCGCATGTAAAAAAGCAGATCTTGGCAATTTCTAAATGTGCTGCTATCAGACTGAAAGTGGTAGATGGCTTTGTGTTGCTCCTGTGTGTAATTATTAAATTATCAACACTGCCAACAGCATAAGAAAATCTACAAATAGTTTGGACTGACACTTTGTTATGCTGTACAGACTGCAGCCTTTCAGACATTGTGGCGATAGGAACACCAGAAATAAAATGTACATCAGTACCACCAACAGCTTATAGACATACTTTAACTCACAAACTCCCTTTAACGCCTTGTCTTTGGCAGATAACAAATAATTCACTGACCGATTCCAGCAAAGGCACTTTCAAATGCAAAAGGGACGAGTTCACAATAGCACAGTTTGTACAGCTGTTAAATTGATGAATCGTATTTAAGCCATGTTTTGTTCTCTTGGCCTCTAGGCAGCTTCTGAATGTTCCCGGCATTCTCACATTTCCAGATGTTAAGGACTAGGCTGACTTTCACCCAGCAGAAGGCATGCAGACTGGTGTAAATTATGTAGAGTTATAAAATATGCCTTAAATCAGATTTAATTGCTGTAAATTTCTCATGCTGTTATTTTGCTTTTTTTTTTTTTAGCCTGAGTATGTCCTATTTATTTCTGCTAAACTTTAATTCATTCCCGTACTGAAAGAAATTACAACACCCTCAAAGCTTTAATACTCTAAAAATGAGCAGTTGATTTGCCTAACAGAGTCACATGTAGTAGAGTCTGCTTTACCAATCAACAGCACATCGTTGCATCACTGCTTGCCTAATACTGATCAGATATTCGGACTCCATGTTTCATGGATATCTTAGCAACGTGTAGACTGTGCCCTAGCACTCTTCGCCTACTATGCCTGCATATGAAATACCGTAGTGTTTTTCAAAGTTGATGTTTAGCGCACGTAAGTTAGCTGGATCAGCAGCCAAGACTAAATGTTACTCTCCACGAGGAGTGAATGTGAACTCTGCCTCCTAGCTGGCAGCTTAAACCACTGCTGCAGGAAACTCATTTTTGTGCTGAAATGGGGCAGGTGAGCTCAAGCAGTCCAGTGATGTGGTTTAAGAAACCATGGGACGGTTTAAGCCACCTGTCACCTGTACCCAGATTGGGTCTACTATGTGGTGAGGTATGCATGTGCCAAGTAAGGCAGTGGGAGGGAAGAGATCATTGTTTCTGCTGAACTTAGAAGGTATGTGGATGGAGCAAGCATGTGTTAATGTATGTAGTTGAGATAAGGTGGATCACGATTGATAAGCATGCTGTACCTGGGCTCCAGATTAGGATGCTAGCTGGATGGATACATGCTCTGTGTTCTCTTTCCCGCTTTTTCTGCTCTGAGTACTGTCATACACCTCTGTATATGGTTTTAAGATCCACAGCTCACCTGCCTGAAAGCACAGCAACAAAATTTAAAGCTTCAATTCTCTACACCTAGAGGAAGCATCTTCTCCTTAAAGCTTCATAAAAATTGCTTTGGAGACATGAGAGAAGTATGAAAATTTGAATGGATATGTAATTTCGTGGTTTACACTCTGCTTCTATAATACAAAGCCATTATTTATTTATGGTAACACAGCATGATAGGTCAGGAGCTGGCAACTGATAGCATTGCAGATGAGAAAGATGGTGCTGTGCATCTCTCTCGGCAAGAAATCTGTGAACCCCCAAAACTGTTAGTGGTCTTGTGTTAGTTTTGCCTCTCTCTCAAAGTTTCCTTCTCACTGCCCGGCTGAGTGAGCCATTTACGTTGAAGAAACACTTGGTCAGCTACCAAATTTTTTGGCACTCTAGGAAATAGAGCACAGATGTCCTCTTTCTCTGTGGCAGTGCAGTGTAGGGCAGAGCTCCCACTACTGCTGTGTGGAGAACTCGTAAGCATTGTGGGTCTAAATCCAGATCCCTTTGCACAGGAGTAAAAAACGGGAGAGTTTTATTGCCCACAGGTCCACTGAAGGGACTGGGTCATGCTACTGTTGTCATCAGAAGCAGAAATCCCATGTGGGAATAGATTCTCTACTCCTTTTCTGTACTGAAAAAAAAAAAGCAGAGATTGGCACATCTTCTAGCTAATACAGCCATCTTTTTAATGCCAATTTCTTCTCTGTTTCTCATACTGATGACCTGCTGGGGACAGAGAGCATTAAAAAAGCACACAGTGTTCTGACTGTCCTCAGCTCTCTGGCAGCTTTTGAGCTTTTGCCAGCTTCTCTTTGCCAGCTCCTGAGGCCACTCTAAACTGCAAAGGTGCTGGGGTTGTGACCAGCTTTCTGGCTCAACTTAAACTTTGCAGAGAATGACCTCCTAAAGTTTGTGTTTGGTAAACATGCAAAATTTCAGTAAGAAGTTTAAATGCATGAAATAGATTCTCTTGGTTATTGTGGATGCACTGCAGCGTCTCAGCTATCAGCACACCTCTGTCATTGGAATGCATAATCCTGATTTAAATTTTTGTCTGCCCTAGGGTATTACTTACTTCATCTGTCATTGTAGGTACCTCTATGCAGGGACTTTCCATACAGAGATACAGCGCAGGGCACTATTACACCGGTACTTCCTCAGCAGTTCTTCCCCTGCTCTCACCCTGCTTTATTACACTTACCAGTGGACAGCCTCCAATGTAATGCAGTGGCATTGCAGCAGAGGCTCTGCAGTAACTCCTGTCAGTGCAGAAGCTTGCGGCATACTTTCATACTGTGTGCTAGTGCTGAATGTGAATGACTCCCCCTGTGATGCTGGAGTTGCAGAAATTCTGCAGTGTGGTCCTTGTTAGTCGCCATAAAGCAAAATGCGAGATCAGATTGGTCAAAGAAAGGATTTATCCAGATGCTCTCTTACCTCCCCTTTGACAGTTTTAGCTAAAACTGAAAAAAAAAAAAAAAAAAAAAAGGCAAATTAGGAATTGATTCTAAATGAGGAGAGTAAGAACACAGGACAAGTTCACAATGCGTGTTTCTTGCACTGCAGCAATGCTGACGGTTGGGATCCTGATCTCTTTTTATCCTTCTTGGGGAAAAATGGTTCCACTGAGCTATTTTGGTTTTGCTCCAGACTCACTGGTGTTACTAGAGATCCTATCCCACAAAGCATTTCCTTCATGACTTGACAAGCTTTAGCAATGGTTTGTCTTTAGCATTGCCAGTTCCTGTGTCTTATGTATGTCACATCTATAGCCAATTTCCCTGGCTTTCTGACCTGCCTTCAGACAGTTAGTGGAGCTTTTAACAGGACTATGGGTTCTACTACTAGCAGCTGTGAGGACTAGCAAGGCCAACCTATTGTATAAAGGGTACTTAGAAGATGTTTTGTGAGAGATGAAGGCAAGCCTTTCAGAGTCCAGTCATAGCCTTCCCTTTTCTTCTTGGGTTTCCAAAATTCAGTTAACTTCCTGATCTTTGAATAGTACACTTTATTGTTGACATTCTGCATCCAACAGCAGAGTCAAGGGAACTTTTAAGGGAGAATAAACCTACCCACCCTGTGGCTGATGTGGTGTTGTGGTGGAACAGGCCAGAGAACAACTATATGTA
This sequence comes from Charadrius vociferus, assembly GCF_000708025.1. Lineage (NCBI taxonomy): Eukaryota > Metazoa > Chordata > Aves > Charadriiformes > Charadriidae > Charadrius > Charadrius vociferus. The sequence goes on from NW_009649951.1 coordinate 3,624,692, forward strand.
GTAGGAAGAAAGTGATTTCAGTGCTATCAGGGGAGGGAGTATATTATTTGCTGATTAAATATGTATGCTGAGTGACAGAAGGGAAGAGGAAAAGATGATTTCAGGCTTGTCTGGCAGATGCTTACCTTAACTACATCACAAACATTGCTGTTAGTTGTGCTGCCGATGGCAAGCAGTAGCAGGTGCAAATTAATGCTCACAATTTTCCCATGCGGTAGGCAAGTGTATTTCTTCATTTTACCAATGAGAAAGCAAAGCTTCAATGACATAATCAAAGTCTCGGTGCAAACAGGAGATAATCAAAGAAGTTATCTGGAGACTCTTGGGTCTCTCATTTTTTCCCTTTCACCTTTCACACTGTTTTCATGACCTCTTTGCAGCTTCTGTGGTAGCAGTGGTGTCAATGTGCTCCTCAGTTCTGAAAGGGAAGGCTCTTCTGCTGACGAGCTCCAGCTGGCATTGTGGACTGCCCCTGTAGCCGTTCCAGCTGAAGAAGAGACATTTACTAATGAAATGTAAATGGGCATTACTGTATCTTAAAAGTATGTTAAGTTGGGATCCTGTTTCCGTTTTAGGACTGAAGTGGCTTGTTCTACATTGTCATGCCATGTCCTGTTGACAGTCTCTATTTTGCGTTAGGTGTTTACAAATTAAAAGGAAAACAGAATAAAATTCAAAGCATTTTAAATGCAAGGGAAAAGGTGGTAAGCTTTCCTCTCTTGTGTTATCTTTTGTGTTTAATGAAAGTGTGAATTTTGTTCAGTTTCTTTAACAAATGAGTACAGTGTAAGCGTAAGGCTAATCAGACACTTCTGGCTTCTGGTGAGATTTATCACATCTATTGGGTTTCATGAAGCTTCCCAAGACTAATGATAGTGGATTATTTGGCTTGTAAATCAGGACATAACTCATCTAGATGGCTGTTCTAGAAATGCTTGAGCAAGATCACTCTTCCTCAGTTGAAATAAGATGTTAATTTCCTTTCCAGTACAGGATAAGATGCTGTAAACCAACTCTGATATTTTCTAAAGCCACTTAATGTTTCTGAAGATAAGCTATCTCCAGATTAATCGGGAAAAGGTCCTTCTCTTCTTTTATATCCTGATGTCAATTGGAGAAGGGCGAGAAGTCTAAAAGACAGCTATCTTACATATGCTTTTGAGGTGGGTTTTTCTTTTCATCCCTATTCTAATTTATCTGAAATCGGCAAAAAATCTCCTCTCTTACTTACTGTTATTGCTGAGTGTGATTTGCCACAAGGAAGTGTGCTTCATTATCTGCAGAGAACCAGGGCCGTGGCCATAAATTTGAATTGCACGTCACGTGTTTTCTGTGGTAACAAATTCTGATACCATAAATGCCAAACTATGCAGGATCAAACAGACAGGAAAATGAGCCTGCAAGTGGCAGTTTTGTCTTACTGTAGCATGTGAAGTGACAGAGAGAATAAAATAAAAAAAAATCTTGATTAGAGACTGTGCTTTTTATAGATGTTCTTTTTCAAATGCTTTATTCTTCTGAAAAGCCTACAGTGTTGGCAAACCTTCACCATGTGTACACAGACTTCTTCCCATTAAAATGACAGACTTCTTCCCATTAAAATGTGTATTTCACACTACTTTGTTTTGCAAGTCAGCTATGTCTTCCTTGTGTTTGCAAAGCTAACAAAGCATCACAGCATTTTAGAGCCTGTTTGAAAATCTTTAGCAAACTTGAAGATTCTTCTGTCACTGTGCTTCCAGAACTTGAACCCTAACAGTGACAAGCAAAAGTCTGAAAGGATAAAACTGCAAGGAAGAACTATAGAAACCTGTAGAACAGATACTAAGAATTCAGGAATGAGAAATTAAGAGGGTGATTTGCATTTAGTAAGCATGAGCTACAGAGAGCATTATTTTTCTCCATCATGAATTTGTAAGTTCCAGTCATTACTGTTTGTAGCTTTCATATTAATAAAATGTTTGTTCCTACCACACCATCCACTGTGTGGCAATTTGATAGAACTGTAGCGTCAACAGCTTTCCTTTTAGGGATGGAGAAGTTATGCCATGGAAACCGAACTATGTGGTAGAAAAGAAACATTGTGGAAGGACAATCTCCCAAATATATGAATGGGAAAACCAGTCTAGGATGGTGGTAATGATAAAAGGTATAGAATCATGGCATGGTTAGAGTTGGAAGGGACCTTAAAGATCATCTAGTCCCTCCCCCCCTGCCATGGGCAGGGACCCCTTCCACTAAACGAGGTTGCACAATGCCCCATCCAGCCTGGCCTTGAACACCTCCAGGGATGGGGCCTCCACAGCTTCTCTGGGCAACACATTCCAATGTCTCACCACGCTCATAGTGAAAAGTTTCTTCCTGATATCTAACTTAAATCTCCCCTCTTTCAATTTGAAGCCATTACCCCTCATCCTATCACTACATGCCCTTGTAAAAAGTCCCTCTCCAGCTTTCCTGTAGGCCCCCATCAGATACTGGAAGGCCGCTATAAGGTCTCCCCAGAGCCATCTCTTCTCCAGACTGAATGACCCCAATTCTCTCAGCCTGTCTTCATAGGAGAGGTGCTCCAGCCTTCTGATCATCTTCGTGGCCGCCTTCTGGACGTGCTCTTATCACTGATATATTTATACAAGTGTTTCTTGTTGCCCTTGATGTCCTTGGCCAGATTTAATTCTATCTGGGCTTTAGCTTGCCTAACCTGATCCTTGGTGGCTCAGTCAATTTCTCTGGATTCCTCCCAGGCTACCTGTCCTTGTGTCCACCCTCTGTAGGCTTCCTTTTTGCTTTGGTATGTTGTCCCTTGGCTTGTCATGGGCAAGCCTGATAAGAGCCCCCTTCCCCATCAAGTCTATTTTAAAGCTCTGTCAATGAGCCCTGCTAGCTCGTAAGCAATGACCCTCTTCCCCCTTTGAGAAAGATGAACCCCATCTGACGCCAGCAGGCCTGGTGCCATGTAGGCCATCCCATTCTCAAAAACCCAAAATTGTGGTGGTGACACCAGCCATAGAGCCATGTATTAACAGACTGAGTGAGTCTGTTTCTTCCAGTGTCACACGCAACTGGAAGGAGGGAAGAAAAAATAATGTGCACCCCAGATTCCCTTACTAACCATCCCAAAGCCCTGAAATCTCTTTTAATCACACTTGGACTACATACTACGACTCCATCACCACCCACATGGAAGAGCACCAGTGGGTAATAGTCTGAGGGCCATAATAGGCTAAGAAGTCTCCTAGTGATGTCCCTAACCTAGGCCCCAGGGAGGCAGCAGACTTCCCTAGGAGGAGGGTCTGCCAGGCATATTGGACCTTCTGTTCCACTCAGAAGAGGTTTGCCTGCAACTACAACCTGTCTGTTCTTCCTCATGGTGTTGGTCGTTATATGCAGGGTAGACCTTTCCAGTCCTGGCAACTCCTCTGGTGCAGTTGGACCATCATCCGCATCATCCATGGGCTAGCCCACCACATCCAGAGCATCATATCTATTGTACAGGGGCACCTGGGAAGGTGAGGTGGGCAAGGAGGGGGGTCACATGCCACCCCTGGCATGGACTTGTCTCCATTCACAGCTTTCCAGTAAGCCACCAACTTTGGCCTGGCAGGGGGATGATACGGGGTCCCTTTGATCTTGGTTGGGTTTTTTTTCTGGTGACTGTACTTGTTCCTCTCTTAGGGTGGTGAGAGCATGATTCCACTGGTCTATTTCTTTCCTGTGCTCTCTGATGCTCCTTAGCGTTTTTACCTCCTCATTTAGCTCTGCCACCAGGGTGAGCAGATCGTCCACCTGGTCGCACCTCACACAGCTGTCTTCCCTACTGCTGTCCATTAGGAGTGTAAGTATGTGGCACTCCCTCCAGCCTGAGACCTGGGTGGCTGCGTGTTAACGTGGGAGCTCTGCTTGTGTTGCTACCTCTGCTCTGGCAATTGCAGAAGACGTAGCTTTCTGCCAGGTGGAGACCATAGCTAAGCTCCCTCTCACCAGCTGAGCTCACCTTTTGAGCCAGCAGAGAGTTTGCTGTGCGCTTTGAGTGAAAATGCTGCTGTGCTCCTTATTTGGAGCTATGAATGCATGCCATAAAAAGACTGTTACTTTTTCACTCTTACTGTGTTGTGACTGCTTTGCAAACAGGGCATTCAGTTTGCATTATGGGCAGAGGCAGTGCGTTGTGGTGGTAATCTATTCAAAGCTGGTTTTCTAGTACTGTGTAGAAGCAAAGCTGCCTTCTATTTATGCTGCCAAACTAATATTTCATGAAATTAATAGAGCTGCAAGCTCAGGTGACTACTATTGTAGTTTAATGCTGATCTTGCTGCATTTTCAAGTTTGGGTAGTGCAAGCCTTTCTGGTAGTAGTTGTTTGAGCTGTGAGTTGTTCAGAAGGCGCTCTGGTACAGTGCAGTGTCATAGTACTGAAGAACATAATTCTCATGGCTATCCATCGCACATTTGATTTACATTAATCTCTTGTGAATAGTGGGAGATGACAGCATCAGATTCATATCATCATTAGTTAGAAGACTGCTGTATGGGATATTGTACAAGTGACCATCAGTGTATTCTAAAAAAGGCAGCTGGATTTTTCAGCATATTCATAGTCGCTGCGCAAGCATTTTTTTGTCCTGCGCAACATGCTGCATCGTGACACAACAATACAAAAAAAAAAAAAGGTTAATTGCACAACTATATGAAAAATGGAACAAATGGCTCCATAACTAAAACCTAGTAAGTTTTGTTGTTTCACATGAAATCCATCTAGCAAACCCCAAACCATGCTCCTGTCACTATGGCTTATATTCCAGATCCTGTCAGCATTTGCCAAAAAAATGCCTTTTTAATATTATCTTCCAGGAAAAATACAAGTTTATTTTTTCTCCTAAGTGTAGGATTCATGCCACTTTTGTTGTCACTACTGAAACCATACTGACCATCAGATGCTAAGTTAATATTCTGGCTGGGTAGCAATGGGATTTTCATAAAATTGGAATTTGCTCTAAGGCACAGAGCACTTGTTTTCAGTCATATAAAATATGGTGATCCTGACTGTAAAACATGATATTGTGTGTAGAAAAGGTCTGTATATTTTTGATGCACAAAAATGTTTTTGTGACATTTTTTTCCCCCACCTAGAAAATGTTTGTATCTTGAATCTGTACTTTTTCATGAAAATATGTTGATACTTTAACGATAATTTTACAATAAAGGCTTTTTGGAGGCAAGATGGAATAGGTAATCAACATTAGAAGGAGAAGACACAATCACAAAATAACTAAATAATGTTGGCTGTGGTATGAGATTAGGTCCATATGACTGGACTAGGAGGACATGTAGTAGTACCGTTTTTAAAGACAACTTAAAGGGCCTAATTTTCATTCTGTTGTAAAGCAAGAACCCAAATGTTGAAACCTCGACTCAAATGACATGGCAAGGAAGGCTTTTGTTTTCTGGCTAGCTGTAGCTTTTAGCTGGCAATGTTTCTGACTGCTTCTGAATCTTTAGCACAAGAGCAGATCCTCAGCTGATGTAAGCTGGCATAGCTTCATGACCTGTGGTAATCAAATCTGACAGTCTTAGAGAATGGTGGAGCGGTAGCCTTAATGAAATGCTGTAACAGTTGATTTGGAGGACAGATATAAACAGGCTGAAGAATATCTCTAAATTTAGTCAGTACAGTGATGACATAGATGTAGGCTTTGTTGCAAAAGCTTAGACTGCCTTTCTCAGGCCCACTGCTCCCATCTGACCTCTTTAGGTTATGGCCTTGCAAAGGGGGCTTAAAATCTGCTTCTGAGTAGATTTCCCCCTTCTGCCCTAAGGGGCAAGAACTGTTGAGGGCTTAATTTTTTAAATTTTCTTTTTCTTAAATTTGAATCCTTAATTTGAGTTTTCATCTCTGACTGCTGAGTGGCTGTGGCGTTCAAGAAAAAAAAACAGTATTTAAATTTTCGAGTGGGATTTTGGTTCAGCTGCTCTTTTCCTGTGGTCTGTCAGTGCTTTTCCAAACAGCATTTTTGTCTGGATAGTGGAGGTGAAGGTACTTCCTTGAGGACCTATGATGTAACTACCTGAAAGAAGAGTCACACAGCTCCAGAAGGGCTGAAGACTTCACTGCTCATGTCTCTCCTTTGATACACTTCTATTGTCTGTAACAGTACTTTACCCAGGGTTTTACAAATATATTTTCTACTTGGTACATAGTTTTGCTAGTCACCTTAACTGAGTGACTCATGATGGTGAATTGACAGTGGCCAAAGATGGAAAGCATGTTTAGAAGAGAGGGATGACCTGCCTTTTAGACTTAGCAGTGAGCACTCCAGCAGACTTCACTCCAGCAGACTGCACTATTAAAAGTGTCATACATTCCTCAGCTAGAGCAATGATGAATATGATAGGAAGGAGCAATGGCTATGGTTTGTAGATGTGAGATGGGATCTTTAGGGCATCTGTGGGGATGATAAGCCCTGTCCTTGCAAATCCTCAGCAACTATGAAAATACCTCAAAGTGATGAAAAGTAAAACTACAACTGAAAAGGGCTGGAATATTAATTACCTTTGTGTACTTTGAACTTCAATTATTCAAAATCTGCTTTGAATATTTAAGTACTATCATATTTGCATACTGTTATTTTCAGGGACCTGAAATCTTTATGGTAGAAAGCTCCTGTGCAGATTTTGCTATATCATCTGCAGTAGGAGGTCCATTTGCAGAAGATTCGTTCATGGATTGGTGAAGCAAACTCCTGTTATTTTAGGCTTCCTTTGTTACCATTTTCCACAGAGACTGCAAATGAATAGCACCTTTTAGGACATTTCATCTGTCTCTCTGCAGTATTGCTCCTAACAGCACTGAGTTTAAAATTTATAATTTTTTGTGGCACTTCACTAGTCTCTGTAAGGCACAAGTTCAGTGACACAGACCGCACAAACTCATCTGCATTCAGATTAATGACAAGAGAGTGTCTGCATGGATTTGCACATCTATTCTGTACAGGAAAGAAGGGATAAGTGAAGTTCTTTGTTTTTTTCAGGATGATATTATGAAAATATTGATGTCTCCTTAATGCACCATTTTGGGTACTAATTTGCAAGGAGCTGACAGAAAACAAGCAGAGCTAATAGGCATTTTGTATTGCACAGATAATTATAGCTTGCATTAGTAAGTGCTTGGCCATGCTGCACTTGCAGCTTTGTTGGAGTGAACTGGAGTGAATTTTAAATTAATCAAATGTCTGGGTTGTATTACTGGCATGTGAGTGATTGACTGTGGGTCTTCCTTCTCTTCATACCAAAAGAAAGCTATGGAAGAGTTAACAAAGTGGTTGAAACCAAGAGGAAAAAGTGCAATTTTTGTTTCATTTCTCCTAGTTTATTGCAGGAATCATTTCACTGAAATCAGTAGTTATACTTCGTTAAAACAGATGATTCAGGGGCACCTAGGAAAGTTTGTAAAATTTAATGGTGTTCAGTACAAAGAGCTAAAAATGGATTGAAAACAGAAAGTCACATATCTGATGAATTTCTTATGACAAATACCAACCCAGTGAAAGATTAGTACATTCATTGGATCATATGCATCTGACTTAGTTGTGGAATTATACCCCTAAAAAACTTTGTGAATGACAATGCAATTGCTAAAATCTGTTATGAATGGTGCTGCATAGCAGATACCATTCAAATCTGTTACTGTCACTTTTACTGACAGTAAAGGGAAACTCAGTTCAATGTGTTCCACTGAATAAGGGAAATGAAACAGTAGCACAAAATCATTTTCCAGTTAGTTTTCAAATTAAGTATTTTACAGAGTATTTGCTAAAGACATGATACCAAAGTTCCCTTTCATTCTTTCTAATAGATCTGTCAACTGGGTATTTTATATATAACTCATGTGAACCTCAGGCTTTTGCACAGTGCAAATGTAGGTGGCTGCACAGTGCAAATGTAGGTGTCTTTGTATGTATCTATCACTTTTATTTATAAACTTGATTTTTAATGGCGAAAGTCTGCTTGTGGTTTGAGGCAGTGTGTTTCTCAGAGTTCTCAGGCATGGGTCCCTGTTACCTTGTGGGCGGCTAGAGTCAGGCCTTGGGAGCTTCTCTTCTCTCTGTGCTTGTGCATGATTATTACCCTTGGTGTTGTATTGATGATACACACTGGACAAAGCAGCTGGGGTCATTTTTCAGCTCTGGTGAGAAGTTTTTTAGTGCCTTGATTCATTCCCCAGTTCATTCTATCAGGTCAGCTCCTTTTTCATCAGCACACATGACCATGGATATTTCTGCCTGCTGAATACAGATCTGTCATTGTTGATTAATTGCTTGATAAGTTCCAAGATACAGAGATTAACTCAACAGAGAAACAGAGGTGTGATCTTGCAAAGACATGGTAGTATGTACTTCCGATACCAGCAGAAGATTGGGTCTCTGAGACTTGAGTAGTAATATGTTATTTTCTGATTGTTTAACTTAGGTGTGCTTGAAATAAGTTTTTCAGAAAGAATAATATGTCTGACTGTTGTACCAACTTACAGAAAATAAAAACATTTCCCCAGGAGAACATGGTGGCTGTATTTTTCAGTTATTGCTGAGTCTGTTTGTTGTTCTTTTTTTAACTGCAGAAAGTGAGCGAAAAAGTAGGAGGTGCAGAAGGAACCAAGCTAGATGATGACTTCAAAGAAATGGAAAGGGTAAGTCTAAATACAGATGCATTTATTCATTATTACCATTCAGTTTTACTTTCTAGGACAGTAATTTCAAAGTTTTTGCCCCTGAATCACTCAGATAATTTTGAAAGACTTAACTTATATTCAGCAGGAAAAAGGACTGAGCTTTCCATTTCTTACTTCTTTTTATTTTCTAACCAAGGCATATATAATATATGACACTCTTTATAATGCCAGTAGTTCATTCAGTGATTGAGGCTGATGTCAGCTACAACTTAGTTTCAGTTAAACTCTTGTAGAGAATCTCTGAAAACAGAGAGTCCATCTAGAAGATGGTAATTTCAATGGCAAAAGGTGCCTGTAATTCTCAGCTCCCTGAGCATCAGTCAAGAGAAGCAAGAGCTGTCTGCTGAAGGGGGTTGACAGTGTCACTGGGATATTCATTCATAGGTTCAGATAGGCAGCCTCCACTGGCAAAGTGCCTTGAGTAGATGGGGCTAAACCCCAACATACTGCTTGGAGAGGCTGGTGGTGGTAACGCAGAGTGTTTCTATGGAGGGGGAGGAAAAAAAGTCACAGCTGTGTGTGGTGGTGATAATATTTCATTTGGAAGGATCAGTAGGGGCAGGTTTTTTTCTGGCTTTGACTTTGAAAGGTACTATCGAATCTTGTAACACAAGCTACTGCTAGGTTATTTGTAGGGTATATATCTGATATATAACTCTGATCAACAGAAACAAGCTATTTATCTGTACATTTGTATAGGGAGGTGGGGAAAAAACCTTGGATGGAAAATAAAGGAGAAGGGCATATCCTGTGTACTTCTCAGAGCGAAAGTACTGCAGAGTTGGTTTCTCCCCTTCCCCCAGCTTCTCTTTGAATGTGTCACAAGTACAGGCACTGCTGTCAAAGCTGGAAGCTGTTAACAAAGATTCAGAAAAATGATGCAAGGGTTAGAGTGGAAAATAGGACATTGCAACAGCCAGGGGTGAGTCCCATGTGCTTGTGGGCGGCATGGGTTGGCAGCCCAGGAGATCAGAGCACTGAGAGTTGAGAAGAGAATGAAGTAAATTCATCGGTAGCCTCCACACTCCCCACCTGGCCCCGTGTCCCTTGCCAGCTTTTCTGCAGGCAGTGGACATGCTCCTTCTGCCTATCCCTGACCTTCTGTTCCCTCGCCCCCACTCCCTCTGCAGCCTTCTAGCCATTTCTGGGCTCCCTACCAGGCAGTTCAGCTACTTATTCACCCAGTGCTGGCAGACCTCTTCTGCTTCTTTGTGTAAAGCATAGAGCAAGACCTGGCAGATGGCAATGGCAACAGGAAACGAAATATGTCAGTCACAGTATGTTGCAACTGACCTATCTCAGGTGTTCTTTTTTAAAATAGGAACTTGCCATTATGGTAAGGGAGTTCACTCTGTGAGACACAAGCTACCCTGCAGAGAAATGCAATGTGTCTTCATAAATGTAGAGCACAGGACAGGATACAGGGATCCCCAAATCTGCCAAAGCAGCATTTTTTACTTTGAGGCCTGATTCTGAGAAGGAGAGTACTTGCATACTTCTCTATATGCAGCTTAGGAAGCTGATGCAGTGTGCTTCTTAAGAAAGCAGGAATTCCTATTACAGTAGGAGAAATGAATGCTATTCAGTTTTAATTATTTTAAATTCCTAAATATAAAATAATTCTTCACAGAGTCAGCCAGGGGAAATAAATGGTCAGTGTATCCATGCTGATAGGTTTCTTGAAATTGGAAATTGAGTGATACCTGGTCTTCCTTACCCCAATTTTTCCAGACCTTGCTCTGAAAGAGGTAGACAGCCCCTTTTATCATTAGTGGTTGGTTTTGATTGACATCTGCTTTCCCCTCATTTGCCAGTTGTTAGGGGATCAAAGATGGCTGATTATTCAAATAGTTTTCAGTGACTGTTCTGTCAAAAAGTTTTCCCTGTTGTGGACATTTCTTAGGGTGATGTAAAGTATCAGCATGGTACAATGAGTTGTATCCAATTCCAAACACATCCTGAGGTAATCTGTACTAATGGCCTCACTTGAGAACAGGTCTGCTTCAAGCCGAAATGGTGGACTCATGCTTTGGTAGGTTTGCAGATATTATCACCATTCTGGTACCAGGGCTGTTCTCAAGGACTCAAAAATAGAATTATAAGAAGAGTTAAAAGAATTTAAAAGAACAAAAAGAAGAGAGAAAAACATCTTCCTTTTGTCTAACATCTTTATTTCATGTTTCTTTTTGTTTAACTCTCTGTCCTTTAGAAAGTGGATGTTACCAGCAGGGCAGTTATGGAAATAATGGCAAAGACGATAGAGTATCTTCAGCCCAATCCAGGTAATGTAATTCCACAGTCTCACGGTACTTGCAGCAGTTTTTCACCAACATATAGTCTTACTGATCTCATCCTTACTGGTGCATTGAAGATTAACGCAAAATTGGTGAAGTTACTGTGAAGTAAAAGACAGAGATGAGTACAGACTTCTGTGTTAGGCTGTCAGGGAGAACGGAGACTGGCTTTGGGAGGTTTGTTTTCCTTTTGTGTGTTCTTGCTTTAGGTAATGGGGTAGCCAATGCCCAGAAACCAGGTGTATTTACTTGCAGGCATCTGAATGCCAGCACTGTGAGCATGGGGGCTCCCAGAGAGCTGGAGATGGCTGTGGACTCCCCAGGGGTGGCAGCCACAGCCCATCCCACCCCTCCAGCCAGGAGCGGGACAGCCGGGGATCACTGGGGCAGCAGCAGACCTGGGTTTCAGGCACCTCCTCTCTTTCTTCTATATCCCCAGTCATTCACCTTGAGTAAGGCAAAAAGACCAGGCAGTCCTTGCAGACCATGGGAAGAAAGACAAAGTTCTGAAGCGACATCCTCCAGGTCACAGGAAGAGATGTAACAACACCTTTCACCTGGTCCTGTAGCAATTTCCTATCCTCATTAGAGTTACTACAAAAGAGAGGGTGCAGAAGAGCTGTTGATGCTGAACTGGGGAAAAGGGCAGATGAACAAACATAATTAGAGATGACTAAATTGAACCTTCAAATTAGAAATAAACGCTTGGTTTCCATGGGGAGATGAAAGAAGAGTTTTGTGATTGGGCTGATGGAGAGCTGCATGCTCCTTTCTTGCCAAAGGATCCTCACAAGGAAGGGTGATGTGGAGCTTGTTATAATCAAGTAAACCATTAAATTCAAGAACTTGAATATTTCCATAGTGATTTAGGAACATAAGGGTTTTGCTGCTAGTATAAGTCAATGCCAGCTTCACTGATGGGGTCAATGGGGTTATGCTTGTGCAAAATTAGCGTGAAGGTAAAATGAGGCCCGCTACTTACCATAAGTATCTTAGAGTTTCATAGAAGTACAGACCAAATTCATGGTGAGGAATTTTTTTCCTAATAGCTGGAAACAAATTTGAACTGGTGCCAAGTATTTTAACTCCAGTGTGGTAGGATGAACGACTGTTACTGGTATAGCTTAATTGGTGTTATTTTTATGTTAGAACACAGAGGAAAGGAGGATCATTTGATGATACTGCCAGTGGATTGAGAAAAGGAGGAATAATATTTACAAGTTCAAGAACTCCTAGAGAGAAAATAATGATGACTAGAATGGTTTCTATGTCAACAGAGGAAATGCTGTTTATGACTTCAGTCCACAGCTTCATTGCTCATTGTCAACAAGCACTCTGCAGGAAAAGCAATAGGATTGACAAACATTATGAGGCTAGTGATAAAATTGTTAACTACTGTCAAGCTGCTGTTGTGCAACATCGTATAGACTGAGTAATAAGCTTTGGCTGTTTAGTGCTTCTCTGGCTGCCTTCCTGACACATCTGAGTGATTATGATTGCTGTGAATCACAGAGGAGGCTCACAGCAACGTCAGAGAGCGAAATTTCTGGAAGTAGCTAAGGGTGTGATTTCAGGCACCTCAGGCTGATGTAAGTTTGCAGTGCTGCAGGAAAGAGCAGTTTGCATAGTGTAGCCACACATCCTTTCATCTGCCTGTGGCATGTGGAAGTAGGATCAGAAAATTAAAATTGTAATAGGCAGGAGGAAGATTTACTTTCTTGCATACCAAATGAGTTCATGTTATTAATTCCACAGCTGGGCAATGGTAGCACATGGAGTAAAACGAAATGAGGACTGACCGTTTGCAGCTCTCACCTGATCTTAGATTGTTTTATGCAAATTTAAAAAGGGCTCGCTATAGTGAGAAGTATTG